>NW_027526214.1:38676000-39104770 GCF_048455015.1 Haemaphysalis longicornis | reverse complement strand
TTCGATTCACTTTATATGTATTTTATGTTGGTGCGGCGTGATAAACAAATGCAGAGAAGGGGAAATTGTCTGATATGTTCGATTCACTTTATATGTATTTTATGTTGGTGCGCGTGGTAAACAAATGCAGAGAAGGGGAAATTGTCTGATATGTTCGATTCACTTTATATTATTTTATGTTGGTGCGCGGGATAAACAAATGCAGAGAAGGAAATTGTCTGATATGTTCGATTCACTTTATATGTATTTTATGTTGGTGCGCGTGATAAACAAATGCAGAGAAGGGGAAATTGTCTGATATGTTCGATTCACTTTATATGTATTTTATGTTGGTGCGCGTGATAAACAAATGCAGAGAAGGGAAATTGTCTGATATGTTCGATTCACTTTATATCTATTTTATGTTGGTGCGCGTGATAAACAAATGCAGAGAAGGGGAAATTGTCTGATATGTTCGATTCACTTTATATGTATTTTATGTTGGTGCGCGTGATAAACAAATGCAGAGAAGGGGAAATTGTCTGATATGTTCGATTCACTTTATATGTATTTTTATGTTGGTGCGCGTGATAAACAAATGCAGAGAAGGGGAAATTGTCTGATATGTTCGATTCACTTTATATGTATTTTATGTTGGTGCGCGTGATAAACAAATGCAGAGAAGGGGAAATTGTCTGATATGTTCGATTCACTTTATATGTATTTTATGTTGGTGCGCGTGATAAACAAATGCAGAGAAGGGGAAATTGTCTGATATGTTCGATTCACTTTATGTGTATTTTATGTTGGTGCGCGTGATAAACAAATGCAGAGAAGGGGAAATTGTCTGATATGTTCGATTCACTTTATATGTATTTTATGTTGGTGCGCGTGATAAACAAATGCAGAGAAGGGGAAATTGTCTGATATGTTCGATTCACTTTATATCTATTTTATGTTGGTGCGCATGATAAACAAATGCAGAGAAGGGGAAATTGTCTGATATGTTCGATTCACTTTATATGTATTTTATGTTGGTGCGCGTGAGAAACAAATGCAGAGAAGGGGAAATTGTCTGATATGTTCGATTCACTTTATATGTATTTTATGTTGGTGCGCGTGAGAAACAAATGCAGAGAAGGGGAAATTGTCTGATATGTTCGATTCACTTTATACCTATTTATGTTGGTGCGCGTGATAAACAAATGCAGAGAAGGGGAAATTGTCTGATATGTTCGATTCACTTTATATCTATTTTATGTTGGTGCGCGTGATAAACAAATGCAGAGAAGGGGAAATTGTCTGATATGTTCGATTCACTTTATATATATTTTATGTTGGTGCGCGTGATAAACAAATGCAGAGAAGGGGAAATTGTCTGATATGTTCGATTCACTTTGTATGTATTTTATGTTGGTTGCGCGTGATAAACAAATGCAGAGAAGGGGAAATTGTCTGATATGTTCGAATCACTTTATATCTATTTTATGTTGGTGCGCGTGATAAACAAATGCAGAGAAGGGGAAATTGTCTGATATGTTCGATTCACTTTATATCTATTTTATGTTGGTGCGCGTGATAAACAAATGCAGAGAAGGGGAAATTGTCTGATATGTTCGATTCACTTTGTATGTATTTTATGTTGGTGCGCGTGATTAACAAATGCAGAGAAGGGGAAAATTGTCTGATATGTTCGATTCACTTTATATGTATTTTATGTTGGTGCGCGTGATAAACAAATGCAGAGAAGGGAAATTGTCTGATATGTTCGATTCACTTTGTATGTATTTTATGTTGGGGCGCGTGATAAACAAATGCAGAGAAGGGGAAATTGTCTGATATGTTCGATTCACTTTGTACGTATTTTATGTTGGTGCGCGTGATAAACAAATGCAGAGAAGGGGAAATTGTCTGATATGTTCGATTCACTTTGTATGTATTTTATGTTGGTGCGCGTGATAAACAAATGCAGAGAAGGGGAAATTGTCTGATATGTTCGATTCACTTTATATGTATTTTATGTTGGTGCGCGTGATAAACAAATGCAGAGAAGGGGAAATTGTCTGATATGTTCGATTCACTTTATATGTATTTTATGTTGGTGCGCGTGATAAACAAATGCAGAGAAGGGGAATTGTCTGATATGTTCGATTCACTTTATATCTATTTTATGTTGGTGCGCGGGATAAACAAATGCAGAGAAGGGGAAATTGTCTGATATGTTCGATTCACTTTATATGTATTTTATGTTGGTGCGCGTGATAAACAAATGCAGAGAAGGGGAAATTGTCTGATATGTTCGATTCACTTTATATGTATTTTATGTTGGTGCGCGTGATAAACAAATGCAGAGAAGGGGAAATTGTCTGATATGTTCGATTCACTTTATATCTATTTTATGTTGGTGCGCGTGATAAACAAATGCAGAGAAGGGGAAATTGTCTGATATGTTCGATTCACTTTATATGTATTTTATGTTGGTGCGCGTGATAAACAAATGCAGAGAAGGGAAATTGTCTGATATGTTCGATTCACTTTATATGTATTTTATGTTGGTGCGCGTGATAAACAAATGCAGACAAGGGGAAATTGTCTGATATGTTCGATTCACTTTATATGTATTTTATGTTGGTGCGCGTGATAAACAAATGCAGAGAAGGGGAAATTGTCTGATATGTTCGATTCACTTTATATGTATTTTATGTTGGTGCGCGTGATAAACAAATGCAGAGAAGGGGAAATTGTCTGATATGTTCGATTCACTTTATATCTATTTTATGTTGGTGCGCATGATAAACAAATGCAGAGAAGGGGAAATTGTCTGATATGTTCGATTCACTTTATATGTATTTTATGTTGGTGCGCGTGAGAAACAAATGCAGAGAAGGGGAAATTGTCTGATATGTTCGATTCACTTTATATGTATTTTATGTTGGTGCGCGTGAGAAACAAATGCAGAGAAGGGGAAATTGTCTGATATGTTCGATTCACTTTATACCTATTTTATGTTGGTGCGCGTGATAAACAAATGCAGAGAAGGGGAAATTGTCTGATATGTTCGATTCACTTTATATCTATTTTATGTTGGTGCGCGTGATAAACAAATGCAGAGAAGGGGAAATTGTCTGATATGTTCGATTCACTTTATATATATTTTATGTTGGTGCGCGTGATAAACAAATGCAGAGAAGGGGAAATTGTCTGATATGTTCGATTCACTTTGTATGTATTTTATGTTGGTGCGCGTGATAAACAAATGCAGAGAAGGGGAAATTGTCTGATATGTTCGATTCACTTTGTATGTATTTTATGTTGGGGCGCGTGATAAACAAATGCAGAGAAGGGGAAATTGTCTGATATGTTCGATTCACTTTGTACGTATTTTATGTTGGTGCGCGTGATAAACAAATGCAGAGAAGGGGAAATTGTCTGATATGTTCGATTCACTTTGTATGTATTTTATGTTGGTGCGCGTGATAAACAAATGCAGAGAAGGGGAAATTGTCTGATATGTTCGATTCACTTTATATGTATTTTATGTTGGTGCGCGTGATAAACAAATGCAGAGAAGATGAAATTGTCTGATATGTTCGATTCACTTTATATGTATTTTATGTTGGTGCGCGTGATAAACAAATGCAGAGAAGGGGAAATTGTCTGATATGTTCGATTCACTTTATATCTATTTTATGTTGGTGCGCGGGATAAACAAATGCAGAGAAGGGGAAATTGTCTGATATGTTCGATTCACTTTATATGTATTTTATGTTGGTGCGCGTGATAAACAAATGCAGAGAAGGGGAAATTGTCTGATATGTTCGATTCACTTTATATGTATTTTATGTTGGTGCGCGTGATAAACAAATGCAGAGAAGGGGAAATTGTCTGATATGTTCGATTCACTTTATATCTATTTTATGTTGGTGCGCGTGATAAACAAATGCAGAGAAGGGGAAATTGTCTGATATGTTCGATTCACTTTATATGTATTTTATGTTGGTGCGCGTGATAAACAAATGCAGAGAAGGGGAAATTGTCTGATATGTTCGATTCACTTTATATGTATTTTATGTTGGTGCGCGTGATAAACAAATGCAGACAAGGGGAAATTGTCTGATATGTTCGATTCACTTTATATGTATTTTATGTTGGTGCGCGTGATAAACAAATGCAGAGAAGGGGAAATTGTCTGATATGTTCGATTCACTTTATATGTATTTTATGTTGGTGCGCGTGATAAACAAATGCAGAGAAGATGAAATTGTCTGATATGTTCGATTCACTTTATATGTATTTTATGTTGGTGCGCGTGATAAACAAATGCAGAGAAGGGGAAATTGTCTGATATGTTCGATTCACTTTATATCTATTTTATGTTGGTGCGCGGATAAACAAATGCAGAGAAGGGGAAATTGTCTGATATGTTCGATTCACTTTATATGTATTTTATGTTGGTGCGCGTGATAAACAAATGCAGAGAAGGGGAAATTGTCTGATATGTTCGATTCACTTTATATGTATTTTATGTTGGTGCGCGTGATAAACAAATGCAGAGAAGGGGAAATTGTCTGATATGTTCGATTCACTTTATATCTATTTTATGTTGGTGCGCGTGATAAACAAATGCAGAGAAGGGGAAATTGTCTGATATGTTCGATTCACTTTATATGTATTTTATGTTGGTGCGCGTGATAAACAAATGCAGAGAAGGGGAAATTGTCTGATATGTTCGATTCACTTTATATGTATTTTATGTTGGTGCGCGTGATAAACAAATGCAGACAAGGGGAAATTGTCTGATATGTTCGATTCACTTTATATGTATTTTATGTTGGTGCGCGTGATAAACAAATGCAGAGAAGGGGAAATTGTCTGATATGTTCGATTCACTTTATATCTATTTTATGTTGGTGCGCGTGATAAACAAATGCAGAGAAGGGGAAATTGTCTGATATGTTCGATTCACTTTATATGTATTTTATGTTGGTGCGCGTGATAAACAAATGCAGAGAAGGGGAAATTGTCTGATATGTTCGATTCACTTTATATGTATTTTATGTTGGTGCGCGTGATAAACAAATGCAGAGAAGGGGAAATTGTCTGATATGTTCGATTCACTTTATATCTATTTTATGTTGGTGCGCGTGATAAACAAATGCAGAGAAGGGGAAATTGTCTGATATGTTCGATTCACTTTATATGTATTTTATGTTGGTGCGCGTGATAAACAAATGCAGAGAAGGGGAAATTGTCTGATATGTTCGATTCACTTTATATGTATTTTATGTTGGTGCGCGTGATAAACAAATGCAGACAAGGGGAAATTGTCTGATATGTTCGATTCACTTTATATGTATTTTATGTTGGTGCGCGTGATAAACAAATGCAGAGAAGGGGAAATTGTCTGATATGTTCGATTCACTTTATATGTATTTTATGTTGGTGCGCGTGATAAACAAATGCAGAGAAGGGGAAATTGTCTGATATGTTCGATTCACTTTATGTGTATTTTATGTTGGTGCGCGTGATAAACAAATGCAGAGAAGGGGAAATTGTCTGATATGTTCGATTCACTTTATATGTATTTTATGTTGGTGCGCGTGATAAACAAATGCAGAGAAGGGGAAATTGTCTGATATGTTCGATTCACTTTATATCTATTTTATGTTGGTGCGCATGATAAACAAATGCAGAGAAGGGGAAATTGTCTGATATGTTCGATTCACTTTATATGTATTTTATGTTGGTGCGCGTGAGAAACAAATGCAGAGAAGGGGAAATTGTCTGATATGTTCGATTCACTTTATATGTATTTTATGTTGGTGCGCGTGAGAAACAAATGCAGAGAAGGGGAAATTGTCTGATATGTTCGATTCACTTTATACCTATTTTATGTTGGTGCGCGTGATAAACAAATGCAGAGAAGGGGAAATTGTCTGATATGTTCGATTCACTTTATATCTATTTTATGTTGGTGCGCGTGATAAACAAATGCAGAGAAGGGGAAATTGTCTGATATGTTCGATTCACTTTATATCTATTTTATGTTGGTGCGCGTGATAAACAAATGCAGAGAAGGGGAAATTGTCTGATATGTTCGATTCACTTTATATCTATTTTATGTTGGTGCACGTGATAAACAAATGCAGAGAAGGGGAAATTGTCTGATATGTTCGATTCACTTTATATGTATTTTATGTTGGTGCGCGTGATAAACAAATGCAGAGAAGGGGAAATTGTCTGATATGTTCGATTCACTTTATATCTATTTTATGTTGGTGCGCGTGATAAACAAATGCAGAGAAGGGGAAATTGTCTGATATGTTCGATTCACTTTATATGTATTTTATGTTGGTGCGCGTGAGAAACAAATGCAGAGAAGGGGAAATTGTCTGATATGTTCGATTCACTTTATATCTATTTTATGTTGGTGCGCGTGATAAACCAATGCAGTGAAGGGGAAATTGTCTGATATGTTCGATTCACTTTATATCTATTTTATGTTGGTGCGCGTGATAAACAAATGCAGAGAAGGAGAAATTGTCTGATATGTTCGATTCACTTTATATGTATTTTATGTTGGTGCGCGTGATAAACAAATGCAGAGAAGGGGAAATTGTCTGATATGTTCGATTCACTTTATATCTATTTTATGTTGGTGCGCGTGATAAAGAAATGCAGAGAAGGGGAAATTGTCTGATATGTTCGATTCACTTTATATGTATTTTATGTTGGTGCGCGTGATAAACAAATGCAGAGAAGGGGAAATTGTCTGATATGTTCGATTCACTTTGTATGTATTTTATGTTGGTGCGCGTGATAAACAAATGCAGAGAAGGGGAAATTGTCTGATATGTTCGATTCACTTTATATGTATTTTATGTTGGTGCGCGTGATAAACAAATGCAGAGAAGGGGAAATTGTCTGATATGTTCGATTCACTTTATATGTATTTTATGTTGGTGCGCGTGATAAACAAATGCAGAGAAGGGGAAATTGTCTGATATGTTCGATTCACTTTATATCTATTTTATGTTGGTGCGCGTGATAAACAAATGCAGAGAAGGGGAAATTGTCTGATATGTTCGATTCACTTTATATCTATTTTATGTTGGTGCGCGTGATAAACAAATGCAGAGAAGGGGAAATTGTCTGATATGTTCGATTCACTTTATATCTATTTTATGTTGGTGCGCGGGATAAACAAATGCAGAGAAGGGGAAATTGTCTGATATGTTCGATTCACTTTATATGTATTTTATGTTGGTGCGCGTGATAAACAAATGCAGAGAAGGGGAAATTGTCTGATATGTTCGATTCACTTTATATCTATTTTATGTTGGTGCGCGTGATAAACAAATGCAGAGAAGGGGAAATTGTCTGATATGTTCGATTCACTTTATATCTATTTTATGTTGGTGCGCGTGATAAACAAATGCAGAGAAGGGGAAATTGTCTGATATGTTCGATTCACTTTGTATGTATTTTATGTTGGTGCGCGTGATTAACAAATGCAGAGAAGGGGAAATTGTCTGATATGTTCGATTCACTTTATATGTATTTTATGTTGGTGCGCGTGATAAACAAATGCAGAGAAGGGGAAATTGTCTGATATGTTCGATTCACTTTGTATGTATTTTATGTTGGTGCGCGTGATAAACAAATGCAGAGAAGGGGAAATTGTCTGATATGTTCGATTCACTTTGTACGTATTTTATGTTGGTGCGCGTGATAAACAAATGCAGAGAAGGGGAAATTGTGTGATATGTTCGATTCACTTTGTATGTATTTTATGTTGGTGCGCGTGATAAACAAATGCAGAGAAGGGGAAATTGTCTGATATGTTCGATTCACTTTATATGTATTTTATGTTGGTGCGCGTGATAAACAAATGCAGAGAAGGGGAAATTGTCTGATATGTTCGATTCACTTTATATGTATTTTATGTTGGTGCGCGTGGTAAACAAATGCAGAGAAGGGGAAATTGTCTGATATGTTCGATTCACTTTATATCTATTTTATGTTGGTGCGCGGGATAAACAAATGCAGAGAAGGGGAAATTGTCTGATATGTTCGATTCACTTTATATGTATTTTATGTTGGTGCGCGTGATAAACAAATGCAGAGAAGGGGAAATTGTCTGATATGTTCGATTCACTTTATATCTATTTTATGTTGGTGCGCGTGAGAAACAAATGCAGAGAAGGGGAAATTGTCTGATATGTTCGATTCACTTTATATGTATTTTATGTTGGTGCGCGTGAGAAACAAATGCAGAGAAGGGGAAATTGTCTGATATGTTCGATTCACTTTGTATGTATTTTATGTTGGTGCGCGTGATAAACAAATGCAGAGAAGGGGAAATTGTCTGATATGTTCGATTCACTTTATATCTATTTTATGTTGGTGCGCGTGAGAAAGAAATGCAGAGAAGGGGAAATTGTCTGATATGTTCGATTCACTTTATATCTATTTTATGTTGGTGCGCGTGATAAACAAATGCAGAGAAGGGGAAATTGTCTGATATGTTCGATTCACTTTATATGTATTTTATGTTGGTGCGCGTGAGAAACAAATGCAGAGAAGGGGAAATTGTCTGATATGTTCGATTCACTTTATATCTATTTTATGTTGGTGCGCGTGATAAACAAATGCAGAGAAGGGGAAATTGTCTGATATGTTCGATACACTTTGTATGTATTTTATGTTGGTGCGCGTGATAAACAAATGCAGAGAAGGGGAAATTGTCTGATATGTTCGATTCACTTTGTATGTATTTTATGTTGGTGCGCGTGATAAACAAATGCAGAGAAGGGGAAATTGTCTGATATGTTCGATTCACTTTATATGTATTTTATGTTGGTGCGCGTGATAAACAAATGCAGAGAAGGGGAAATTGTCTGATATGTTCGATACACTTTGTATGTATTTTATGTTGGTGCGCGTGATAAACAAATGCAGAGAAGGGGAAATTGTCTGATATGTTCGATTCACTTTATATGTATTTTATGTTGGTGCGCGTGATAAACAAATGCAGAGAAGGGGAAATTGTCTGATATGTTCGATTCACTTTATATGTATTTTATGTTGGTGCGCGTGATAAACAAATGCAGAGAAGGGGAAATTGTCTGATATGTTCGATTCACTTTATATGTATTTTATGTTGGTGCGCGTGATAAACAAATGCAGAGAAGGGGAAATTGTCTGATATGTTCGATTCACTTTATATCTATTTTATGTTGGTGCGCGTGATAAACAAATGCAGAGAAGGGGAAATTGTCTGATATGTTCGATTCACTTTGTATGTATTTTATGTTGGTGCGCGTGATAAACAAATGCAGAGAAGGGGAAATTGTCTGATATGTTCGATTCACTTTATATGTATTTATGTTGGTGCGCGTGAGAAACAAATGCAGAGAAGGGGAAATTGTCTGATATGTTCGATTCACTTTATTTATTTTATGTTGGTGCGCGTGATAAACAAATGCAGAGAAGGGGAAATTGTCTGATATGTTCGATTCACTTTATATGTATTTTATGTTGGTGCGCGTGATAAACAAATGCAGAGAAGGGGAAATTGTCTGATATGTTCGATTCACTTTATATGTATTTTATGTTGGTGCGCGTGATAAACAAATGCAGAGAAGGGGAAATTGTCTGATATGTTCGATTCACTTTATATGTATTTTATGTTGGTGCGCGTGATAAACAAATGCAGAGAAGGGGAAATTGTCTGATATGTTCGATTCACTTTGTATGTATTTTATGTTGGTGCGCGTGATAAACAAATGCAGAGAAGGGGAAATTGTCTGATATGTTCGATTCACTTTATATGTATTTTATGTTGGTGCGCGTGATAAACAAATGCAGAGAAGGGGAAATTGTCTGATATGTTCGATTCACTTTATATGTATTTTATGTTGGTGCGCGTGATAAACAAATGCAGAGAAGGGGAAATTGTCTGATATGTTCGATTCACTTTATATCTATTTTATGTTGGTGCGCGTGATAAACAAATGCAGAGAAGGGGAAATTGTCTGATATGTTCGATTCACTTTATATCTATTTTATGTTGGTGCGCGTGATAAACAAATGCAGAGAAGGGGAAATTGTCTGATATGTTCGATTCACTTTATATCTATTTTATGTTGGTGCGCGTGATAAACAAATGCAGAGAAGGGGAAATTGTCTGATATGTTCGATTCACTTTATATGTATTTTATGTTGGTGCGCGTGATAAACAAATGCAGAGAAGGGGAAATTGTCTGATATGTTCGATTCACTTTATATCTATTTTATGTTGGTGCGCGTGATAAACAAATGCAGAGAAGGGGAAATTGTCTGATATGTTCGATTCACTTTATATCTATTTTATGTTGGTGCGCGTGATAAACAAATGCAGAGAAGGGGAAATTGTCTGATATGTTCGATTCACTTTGTATGTATTTTATGTTGGTGCGCGTGATTAACAAATGCAGAGAAGGGGAAATTGTCTGATATGTTCGATTCACTTTGTATGTATTTTATGTTGGTGCGCGTGATAAACAAATGCAGAGAAGGGGAAATTGTCTGATATGTTCGATTCACTTTGTACGTATTTTATGTTGGTGCGCGTGATAAACAAATGCAGAGAAGGGGAAATTGTCTGATATGTTCGATTCACTTTGTATGTATTTTATGTTGGTGCGCGTGATAAACAAATGCAGAGAAGGGGAAATTGTCTGATATGTTCGATTCACTTTATATGTATTTTATGTTGGTGCGCGTGATAAACAAATGCAGAGAAGGGGAAATTGTCTGATATGTTCGATTCACTTTATATGTATTTTATGTTGGTGCGCGTGGTAAACAAATGCAGAGAAGGGGAAATTGTCTGATATGTTCGATTCACTTTATATCTATTTTATGTTGGTGCGCGGGATAAACAAATGCAGAGAAGGGGAAATTGTCTGATATGTTCGATTCACTTTATATGTATTTTATGTTGGTGCGCGTGATAAACAAATGCAGAGAAGGGGAAATTGTCTGATATGTTCGATTCACTTTATATGTATTTTATGTTGGTGCGCGTGATAAACAAATGCAGAGAAGGGGAAATTGTCTGATATGTTCGATTCACTTTATATCTATTTTATGTTGGTGCGCGTGATAAACAAATGCAGAGAAGGGGAAATTGTCTGATATGTTCGATTCACTTTATATGTATTTTATGTTGGTGCGCGTGATAAACAAATGCAGAGAAGGGGAAATTGTCTGATATGTTCGATTCACTTTATATGTATTTTATGTTGGTGCGCGTGATAAACAAATGCAGAGAAGGGGAAATTGTCTGATATGTTCGATTCACTTTATATGTATTTTATGTTGGTGCGCGTGATAAACAAATGCAGAGAAGGGGAAATTGTCTGATATGTTCGATTCACTTTATATGTATTTTATGTTGGTGCGCGTGATAAACAAATGCAGAGAAGGGGAAATTGTCTGATATGTTCGATTCACTTTATGTGTATTTTATGTTGGTGCGCGTGATAAACAAATGCAGAGAAGGGGAAATTGTCTGATATGTTCGATTCACTTTATATGTATTTTATGTTGGTGCGCGTGATAAAGAAATGCAGAGAAGGGGAAATTGTCTGATATGTTCGATTCACTTTATATCTATTTTATGTTGGTGCGCATGATAAACAAATGCAGAGAAGGGGAAATTGTCTGATATGTTCGATTCACTTTATATGTATTTTATGTTGGTGCGCGTGAGAAACAAATGCAGAGAAGGGGAAATTGTCTGATATGTTCGATTCACTTTATATGTATTTTATGTTGGTGCGCGTGAGAAACAAATGCAGAGAAGGGGAAATTGTCTGATATGTTCGATTCACTTTATACCTATTTTATGTTGGTGCGCGTGATAAACAAATGCAGAGAAGGGGAAATTGTCTGATATGTTCGATTCACTTTATATCTATTTTATGTTGGTGCGCGTGATAAACAAATGCAGAGAAGGGGAAATTGTCTGATATGTTCGATTCACTTTATATATATTTTATGTTGGTGCGCGTGATAAACAAATGCAGAGAAGGGGAAATTGTCTGATATGTTCGATTCACTTTATATGTATTTTATGTTGGTGCGCGTGATAAACAAATGCAGAGAAGGGGAAATTGTCTGATATGTTCGAATCACTTTATATCTATTTTATGTTGGTGCGCGTGATAAACAAATGCAGAGAAGGGGAAATTGTCTGATATGTTCGATTCACTTTATATCTATTTTATGTTGGTGCGCGTGATAAACAAATGCAGAGAAGGGGAAATTGTCTGATATGTTCGATTCACTTTGTATGTATTTTATGTTGGTGCGCGTGATTAACAAATGCAGAGAAGGGGAAATTGTCTGATATGTTCGATTCACTTTATATGTATTTTATGTTGGTGCGCGTGATAAACAAATGCAGAGAAGGGGAAATTGTCTGATATGTTCGATTCACTTTGTATGTATTTTATGTTGGGGCGCGTGATAAACAAATGCAGAGAAGGGGAAATTGTCTGATATGTTCGATTCACTTTGTACGTATTTTATGTTGGTGCGCGTGATAAACAAATGCAGAGAAGGGGAAATTGTCTGATATGTTCGATTCACTTTGTATGTATTTTATGTTGGTGCGCGTGATAAACAAATGCAGAGAAGGGGAAATTGTCTGATATGTTCGATTCACTTTATATGTATTTTATGTTGGTGCGCGTGATAAACAAATGCAGAGAAGGGGAAATTGTCTGATATGTTCGATTCACTTTATATGTATTTTATGTTGGTGCGCGTGATAAACAAATGCAGAGAAGGGGAAATTGTCTGATATGTTCGATTCACTTTATATCTATTTTATGTTGGTGCGCGGGATAAACAAATGCAGAGAAGGGGAAATTGTCTGATATGTTCGATTCACTTTATATGTATTTTATGTTGGTGCGCGTGATAAACAAATGCAGAGAAGGGGAAATTGTCTGATATGTTCGATTCACTTTATATGTATTTTATGTTGGTGCGCGTGATAAACAAATGCAGAGAAGGGGAAATTGTCTGATATGTTCGATTCACTTTATATCTATTTTATGTTGGTGCGCGTGATAAACAACTGCAGAGAAGGGGAAATTGTCTGATATGTTCGATTCACTTTATATGTATTTTATGTTGGTGCGCGTGATAAACAAATGCAGAGAAGGGGAAATTGTCTGATATGTTCGATTCACTTTATATGTATTTTATGTTGGTGCGCGTGATAAACAAATGCAGACAAGGGGAAATTGTCTGATATGTTCGATTCACTTTATATGTATTTTATGTTGGTGCGCGTGATAAACAAATGCAGACAAGGGGAAATTGTCTGATATGTTCGATTCACTTTATATGTATTTTATGTTGGTGCGCGTGATAAACAAATGCAGAGAAGGGGAAATTGTCTGATATGTTCGATTCACTTTATATGTATTTTATGTTGGTGCGCGTGATAAACAAATGCAGAGAAGGGGAAATTGTCTGATATGTTCGATTCACTTTATGTGTATTTTATGTTGGTGCGCGTGATAAACAAATGCAGAGAAGGGGAAATTGTCTGATATGTTCGATTCACTTTATATGTATTTTATGTTGGTGCGCGTGATAAACAAATGCAGAGAAGGGGAAATTGTCTGATATGTTCGATTCACTTTATATCTATTTTATGTTGGTGCGCATGATAAACAAATGCAGAGAAGGGGAAATTGTCTGATATGTTCGATTCACTTTATATGTATTTTATGTTGGTGCGCGTGAGAAACAAATGCAGAGAAGGGGAAATTGTCTGATATGTTCGATTCACTTTATATGTATTTTATGTTGGTGCGCGTGAGAAACAAATGCAGAGAAGGGGAAATTGTCTGATATGTTCGATTCACTTTATACCTATTTTATGTTGGTGCGCGTGATAAACAAATGCAGAGAAGGGGAAATTGTCTGATATGTTCGATTCACTTTATATGTATTTTATGTTGGTGCGCGTGATAAACAAATGCAGAGAAGGGGAAATTGTCTGATATGTTCGATTCACTTTATATGTATTTTATGTTGGTGCGCGTGGTAAACAAATGCAGAGAAGGGGAAATTGTCTGATATGTTCGATTCACTTTATATCTATTTTATGTTGGTGCGCGGGATAAACAAATGCAGAGAAGGGGAAATTGTCTGATATGTTCGATTCACTTTATATGTATTTTATGTTGGTGCGCGTGATAAACAAATGCAGAGAAGGGGAAATTGTCTGATATGTTCGATTCACTTTATATGTATTTTATGTTGGTGCGCGTGATAAACAAATGCAGAGAAGGGGAAATTGTCTGATATGTTCGATTCACTTAAATCTATTTTATGTTGGTGCGCGTGATAAACAAATGCAGAGAAGGGGAAATTGTCTGATATGTTCGATTCACTTTATATGTATTTTATGTTGGTGCGCGTGATAAACAAATGCAGAGAAGGGGAAATTGTCTGATATGTTCGATTCACTTTATATGTATTTTATGTTGGTGCGCGTGATAAACAAATGCAGAGAAGGGGAAATTGTCTGATATGTTCGATTCACTTTATATGTATTTTATGTTGGTGCGCGTGATAAACAAATGCAGAGAAGGGGAAATTGTCTGATATGTTCGATTCACTTTATATGTATTTTATGTTGGTGCGCGTGATAAACAAATGCAGAGAAGGGGAAATTGTCTGATATGTTCGATTCACTTTATGTGTATTTTATGTTGGTGCGCGTGATAAACAAATGCAGAGAAGGGGAAATTGTCTGATATGTTCGATTCACTTTATATGTATTTTATGTTGGTGCGCGTGATAAAGAAATGCAGAGAAGGGGAAATTGTCTGATATGTTCGATTCACTTTATATCTATTTTATGTTGGTGCGCATGATAAACAAATGCAGAGAAGGGGAAATTGTCTGATATGTTCGATTCACTTTATATGTATTTTATGTTGGTGCGCGTGAGAAACAAATGCAGAGAAGGGGAAATTGTCTGATATGTTCGATTCACTTTATATGTATTTTATGTTGGTGCGCGTGAGAAACAAATGCAGAGAAGGGGAAATTGTCTGATATGTTCGATTCACTTTATACCTATTTTATGTTGGTGCGCGTGATAAACAAATGCAGAGAAGGGGAAATTGTCTGATATGTTCGATTCACTTTATATCTATTTTATGTTGGTGCGCGTGATAAACAAATGCAGAGAAGGGGAAATTGTCTGATATGTTCGATTCACTTTATATATATTTTATGTTGGTGCGCGTGATAAACAAATGCAGAGAAGGGGAAATTGTCTGATATGTTCGATTCACTTTATATGTATTTTATGTTGGTGCGCGTGATAAACAAATGCAGAGAAGGGGAAATTGTCTGATATGTTCGAATCACTTTATATCTATTTTATGTTGGTGCGCGTGATAAACAAATGCAGAGAAGGGGAAATTGTCTGATATGTTCGATTCACTTTATATCTATTTTATGTTGGTGCGCGTGATAAACAAATGCAGAGAAGGGGAAATTGTCTGATATGTTCGATTCACTTTGTATGTATTTTATGTTGGTGCGCGTGATTAACAAATGCAGAGAAGGGGAAATTGTCTGATATGTTCGATTCACTTTATATGTATTTTATGTTGGTGCGCGTGATAAACAAATGCAGAGAAGGGGAAATTGTCTGATATGTTCGATTCACTTTGTATGTATTTTATGTTGGGGCGCGTGATAAACAAATGCAGAGAAGGGGAAATTGTCTGATATGTTCGATTCACTTTGTACGTATTTTATGTTGGTGCGCGTGATAAACAAATGCAGAGAAGGGGAAATTGTCTGATATGTTCGATTCACTTTGTATGTATTTTATGTTGGTGCGCGTGATAAACAAATGCAGAGAAGGGGAAATTGTCTGATATGTTCGATTCACTTTATATGTATTTTATGTTGGTGCGCGTGATAAACAAATGCAGAGAAGGGGAAATTGTCTGATATGTTCGATTCACTTTATATGTATTTTATGTTGGTGCGCGTGATAAACAAATGCAGAGAAGGGGAAATTGTCTGATATGTTCGATTCACTTTATATCTATTTTATGTTGGTGCGCGGGATAAACAAATGCAGAGAAGGGGAAATTGTCTGATATGTTCGATTCACTTTATATGTATTTTATGTTGGTGCGCGTGATAAACAAATGCAGAGAAGGGGAAATTGTCTGATATGTTCGATTCACTTTATATGTATTTTATGTTGGTGCGCGTGATAAACAAATGCAGAGAAGGGGAAATTGTCTGATATGTTCGATTCACTTTATATCTATTTTATGTTGGTGCGCGTGATAAACAAATGCAGAGAAGGGGAAATTGTCTGATATGTTCGATTCACTTTATATGTATTTTATGTTGGTGCGCGTGATAAACAAATGCAGAGAAGGGGAAATTGTCTGATATGTTCGATTCACTTTATATGTATTTTATGTTGGTGCGCGTGATAAACAAATGCAGACAAGGGGAAATTGTCTGATATGTTCGATTCACTTTATATGTATTTTATGTTGGTGCGCGTGATAAACAAATGCAGACAAGGGGAAATTGTCTGATATGTTCGATTCACTTTATATGTATTTTATGTTGGTGCGCGTGATAAACAAATGCAGAGAAGGGGAAATTGTCTGATATGTTCGATTCACTTTATATGTATTTTATGTTGGTGCGCGTGATAAACAAATGCAGAGAAGGGGAAATTGTCTGATATGTTCGATTCACTTTATGTGTATTTTATGTTGGTGCGCGTGATAAACAAATGCAGAGAAGGGGAAATTGTCTGATATGTTCGATTCACTTTATATGTATTTTATGTTGGTGCGCGTGATAAACAAATGCAGAGAAGGGGAAATTGTCTGATATGTTCGATTCACTTTATATCTATTTTATGTTGGTGCGCGTGATAAACAAATGCAGAGAAGGGGAAATTGTCTGATATGTTCGATTCACTTTATATGTATTTTATGTTGGTGCGCGTGAGAAACAAATGCAGAGAAGGGGAAATTGTCTGATATGTTCGATTCACTTTATATGTATTTTATGTTGGTGCGCGTGAGAAACAAATGCAGAGAAGGGGAAATTGTCTGATATGTTCGATTCACTTTATACCTATTTTATGTTGGTGCGCGTGATAAACAAATGCAGAGAAGGGGAAATTGTCTGATATGTTCGATTCACTTTATATCTATTTTATGTTGGTGCGCGTGATAAACAAATGCAGAGAAGGGGAAATTGTCTGATATGTTCGATTCACTTTATATCTATTTTATGTTGGTGCGCGTGATAAACAAATGCAGAGAAGGGGAAATTGTCTGATATGTTCGATTCACTTTATATCTATTTTATGTTGGTGCGCGTGATAAACAAATGCAGAGAAGGGGAAATTGTCTGATATGTTCGATTCACTTTATATGTATTTTATGTTGGTGCGCGTGAGAAACAAATGCAGAGAAGGGTAAATTGTCTGATATGTTCGATTCACTTTATATGTATTTTATGTTGGTGCGCGTGATAAACAAATGCAGAGAAGGGGAAATTGTCTGATATGTTCGATTCACTTTATATCTATTTTATGTTGGTGCGCGTGATAAACAAATGCAGAGAAGGGGAAATTGTCTGATATGTTCGATTCACTTTATATGTATTTTATGTTGGTGCGCGTGAGAAACAAATGCAGTGAAGGGTAAATTGTCTGATATGTTCGATTCACTTTATATCTATTTTATGTTGGTGCGCGTGATAAACAAATGCAGAGAAGGGGAAATTGTCTGATATGTTCGATTCACTTTATATCTATTTTATGTTGGTGCGCATGATAAACAAATGCAGAGAAGGGGAAATTGTCTGATATGTTCGATTCACTTTATATCTATTTTATGTTGGTGCGCGTGATAAACAAATGCAGAGAAGGGGAAATTGTCTGATATGTTCGATTCACTTTATATGTATTTTATGTTGGTGCGCGTGATAAACAAATGCAGAGAAGGGGAAATTGTCTGATATGTTCTATTCACTTTATATCTATTTTATGTTGGTGCGCGTGATAAACAAATGCAGAGAAGGGGAAATTGTCTGATATGTTCGATTTACTTTATATGTATTTTATGTTGGTGCGCGTGAGAAACAAATGCAGAGAAGGGTAAAGGGCTAAATCTAGCGGCTCGGGGTGCGGCATTTTATACAGTTATAAAATTGTCGTTATTGCCAATTCCCTGAATGCGTACGCGCGACTGATCGGTGCCCGTCTTCGCTCATGCGCACCCCTTGGATCCCAGCGATTCTCTCGTATTCAGTGCTTTCCGAAGAACACTGACGCGGACTCCGTGAGGTGTGCCAGCGTAGCCCTGCTCCTGTAGAGCACATAGAAGCCGCCTCCTTCCGGGCAATGCTCCCTCAGCGCACCAGCGATTGCGCTCGTTATATACGAGCCATGGGGCGGCTTCTAATGGCTGCGGGGACTGCACTCCGGTCGCTGCCAGCGAGGCTGCGCCCAGGCAAAAGTCGCAGACTCCGGTCTCGCCTTCGTCGGTAACACTGACACCTATATGACGATTCTACAGCGCTTCTGAAGACGCGATTTCTTTACCTTTACTTGCCCGAGTACAGCCACTTAGAAAGAAGTTCACTGAAATGCTGTCCGAGAGCGTCCACTGTTTTTATGCGGAAGGAATAAAATACCTAAATTTTTCGTTTATGACAAGGCTATCATTGTGCTTGCCCTAGCAACGTAAAGGAGCTGAGCGAACCAGGCTGCTAGGATTCAACGCCGATCTACGAACCAACGCATGTCGGCAGCACCCTTCGCCTCTACCTTAGGGATAGTGGTAGCTACCCAGCCTGTGCCCCCGGGTGCCCGCACGCGTCTTGTCTACTCACGAGAAGAACATCGCTTGGAGTCTCCCGGTCAGCAGCCTGTTCAGCCTCCACGCGCCGCCCCCCACGTGTTCCGCCGTACAGGTGGGGACGGTTACGCCCTAAGCAGGCCGGCTTTGTCTCACGTTCACGTTGGAGCCCAGCATATTGATAGGCGAGCACTGCGAAAAAGACATGCGCATAATCTGTGACAATCGCGAGTAGAGCAAGCACGGAATATTCTGGACTGCAGAAGTTCAACTTTGAATATGCCTGTTTTCTCATGGACCCCCTGGCAGATTATTAAATAGGCAATTGCAGTTACATAAAATCGTAGCACAAGCCTTATTCTCCTTAACTGTGGTCGGATGTGAAGCGTTACATGTATTACGGCTGCCGTAAACCTCCCTCACCTTTCAACTCGTAGGAAAATACCACGCTTACCACTCATGAACCGAATTAGTCATTAAAATCTGAATAAGACGAACTTCTATCCGAACGTTGCACATATCCTCTTTTTTGATAATCGCCAAAACCGAACGTACATCATCGATGGACGAAGTAATTTCTTATTCGTTGATTAAAAATCTACAAGTAATTGTAACCGCCTCCCATTCTCAATTTTGAACATAACCGGTACGTCTGCCTTTAAAGTTGCTATTCATCATTACCTATCTAATCGGCATTCTTAGTCTTTGCATTGTTGTAATTTGTGCTCGGATATGTCATTCTTGCTGCACGCCCCTCTCTATCTCCCTCGTGGAGCATCGGAGGCACAATAAATGAAATGGAATGAAATGCAAACATGGCTAGGTTTGGAATATTTCTTCCCGAGTTTATGTCGGAGTGCGCTAAGTTTACAAGAGAATGAATTAATGGAGACTTCCCCGTGCCCTCCATTACCAACACTGAGGCTGTTAATGTATAAAAAGGTAATAATGAAGCAAAAAGGGAGACAACGACCAAAATAAACAGTTAAAAACGTAAAAAAAAACAAGACGCTACGTCTTGGCCTTTGAAGCCTTTTCACAATGGGATGAAGGATGGTTCACGGACTCTTGTTTTCTTGGGAACGTGACTTAAGCAGCGCGTGTATGACAGGAGGAAGGACCAAGCGTTTAACGGATTGTCTACATATCTCCAAAGAGTCCAGATAAAGCCACGATTTGAAGCTCCTTTTTTGGCCGACAATTCTTGAAGTATTCCAATCACTCTCATGCCCGTTGCATCCATGTGCTCGGCAAGAGCATTCGACGCTATTCGCTTCTTTTTCACGTCCTTCTGAGCATGCCTCAATCTCTGTTTGAAGTTGCCCGATTCACCGTTCTATGCGTAGTCGCGATCTGCGCAGGGAATCTTCTAGACATCGCCAGGAAACGATCCTCTCGGAAGCCCTTCCTTACCGCCCACGAGTGCGTGCCTCAACTTACACGAAGGCACGTGAGCCACCTCACCGTTATAACTTCGCAGTACGCAGGACAAGTTTTCGCTTACACCAGCGATGTATATAATGGCACCACGCCTTTATGCATGATGGTCAGCCGGTCGGGGGGGACCCCGGAACAAGGCGGCGTTCCACTCCAAGAACGCCGCGTGATAGCCGCTTGCCGAGAGATCGTTCTGCCCCCTGTCGAGGTCGGTGGTACAGTCTTATACGTTCGTACAAATGTGGTTCGCGCAGCTAAATAGGGATGTAGCAACAGATTTTTTATGAGCGTCAGGATGAACGGACCGAAAGTTTAGGTACCAGCCAGTGCGTGTGTCCTTTCGGTACACGTTAAATGAAAGCGCTTCATCGTCTATGCTGAAAAGCACGTCCATAAATTGGAGTTTATTGTCGATTTTCGTCTCTGCTGTGAATTGAATAGCCTTTTATTGACTGTTGAGATGCACAGTGAACGAAGCCAAAGCGCTGCGCCGAATCAAGCAAAAACAGTCGTCCAGAAAAATTTTGGGCCTTGGATGTAAGGAAGCGTCGGTGTGCACATTTGTGAGAGCAGAATGGTCGAAGTTGCCAAGAGTATAGAGCCTGTCAGAGTGATGGCAAGTCGATTAAACGCGGAAGCTTGCTCAGGGCCAACGCATATTGTACGTCGTTTTTGACGAGTTCAGGGAGGGGTCGAGCGATCGCAGGAAATTTTCAAATGGTTTGGCTTCAATAGTACCACAGACTGACGTCTTCGTACGTGTCTTTAGCTAAACGTGGAACAGACAACTCTCGCGCAGTGTAGGTCCTGTATGGGTTAGGCGGCAGTCATTTGGCATCGAAAACCTGGCCAAGTATGGTTATTTTATTTCGTTCAAAGTTGCATATAGAAGAATACAGCTGAATCATCTCTCCGAGAAAAACCATCAAGTAAGTCAGAGAGACCCTGAATATGGGGCTTAAATGGTGACAAAAATACGACGTTGTGAATTTTGAAAGCAGACGAGACACTGAATGGGGCGCCCCATGTTCATCACCATATCGGGGGGTGGGTGATCATTTGTCTATGTGGGATTGTTCACTTCAGCTTCATCTGTAATTTGCGACAAGAAAAAAATATGACAAGCATGAAAATGTGCTTCACAAAGACGTGCCAGACAAAGTTTTCAAACGTTACGTGGCGGCAGGACCATCACCATCAACCAGCGATGGTTGATAGTGAAGCGTTGTATTTAGATGATGTTGGTGCAGAACAATGCGATCTGCTTGGAAGCGGGCATGATAGCCCGAACTGTGGCCATGCCACCTACTGATTCATCGTTGCCGGCGCAGGTCCTCTGGGGTATCGCGCTAGTGTCCATTTCTACTACCCATAACATTGTCCCCTCGCCTGAAGGGGACCCTTCCTGCCGAGGCCACAATACATGAACGAGTGCAGTGAGGAATAAATGAGGTGAGAATATACAGTGAAGTCCTTGCCGCCACGGATGTCAATGATAGGCTCGCTGGAGACCGGCCCCGGAGCCGCCACACCTGCCGATGCCACGAAGGGTCGTCAAAAGCCCTTGGTGTCACGCCAGAGAACTGGGCAGGGCAGCGGCGTTGGCTTGCGGTCAGGTGACGTCAAATCGTCTCATTATGGGCTAGAGAATGCTCACGTCAATTGCTCGCCGTTCTGGGTCGGGCCGACGCGATCCACAAGTCTTGTGGAGATCGCTTCGAAAGCCAGGGCGGGGAGGAGCTGTGAGGTCAGGACGGAGGTGCACACGGGAACCTACACTGAAACATGTTACGTGGCGGGAGGTCAATTAAGATGTGCGCAGGGTGAAGGCGAAGCGTCGTATTTACGTGTTGTTGGCAGAGAGCGATGCGATCTATTTATAAGCGGCCATGAAATTCCTACCTGGGTCCATGCCACCACCGTTTCATCTTCGTCGCTGTGGGTGCCCTGGAGCTATGCGCCAGTGTCCACTTCTGCTCGCGATAAAAATATTTACTTGTCCTATTATTATATTTGAAAAGAGGTAAATAAGACTCTACGAGTAAATAAGACCCTAAGAAACTCCCCCATTTGCGTCTGCGGCGCCTGCCAATGTCGATCACATGTGAGAAAGACTGCAGCAACTCGTCGCGGCGACGGGGCAAAACAGCTCAACACATTCTGCTCGTTCGTCACGCCAACGTGACCTCCCGTCTTCCTGACGCCGTGATGCCATTCGCGGATGCAGGCCTACATCACTCCCCGGTGTATGCTTCTACGCACCACCGCCGTTTCGGCGCAGACGCTCGCCACTGCCTCTTGCCATGCTCATTGATGGGAAACGGCCAGGCACACCGCTAGCGGCGAGGAGCGGGTCTGGCCCCATTGAAGAATGTGGCCGGTTTTACATCGTCGATCGCACCACCGGAGGAGAGAGAGAGACATAACACTTTATTTAACCAAGGGTTAGCGCAGATTGGTGGCCGAAGACCGTAGTACCTCGGCGACTGTGGCTGCCCGACCCGTGAGTGGCTTCTGGAGATCCAGGCTTGAGCATCACAGCGCTGCTTCCCACTGGTAGATGGGGGTGATGAAAGGGGAGGGATCCTATTTGCAGGCCATCGTATCGTGATGTAATGTGACCCGTTCTCCGCAGTGCTGGCAGGGTGTTGTGGGGTACAGTGACGGGTGATTGTGATGAACTACGGCTAAACAGGGGCGGGATTCAGTTGGAAGCTGACACCAAAAGCATTCCTCTTCCACTGATCGAGGTGGGTGGGCGGTAGAATATTTGCGGCGGTAGAGGCGGTAATGTTCCGTGATTTCTCTGTACGTGAGTAAACTATCACGTGTTGATCTGGCTCCATTAGAGGCAGTGGTGGCATCACAGGCTCGGGAGACGAGAGCTCGGGCTGCGGTGTGTGCCACTTAATTTCCCGTGTGGGCAGGGAACCAGATCAATTTTACAGGATCAGTAGGTGGTTTTTGAATAATAATTTGGTGAGCCTGAGGCGATATCTGGCCTCTGGCATAGTTTATAACGGCTGTTTTCGAATCTGAGAATATGAATCGGGGTGTTGGCCGATGTGTGAGTGAAAGTGCTATCGCGGCCTCTTCCGCCACTTGAGCTTGACGGGTTTGGATGGTGAGGGTGGTGAGTGGTGAAGAATCGGGTGAGTGGATTACTGGCAAGGCAAAAGCATCCACGTGCATATACTCCGCTGCATCAACATACAGTGTGCCTGGATAAATGGGGTATTTTGCTGTTAATGCACGGGCTCGTTGCTCCCTTCTTTGGGAATGATATTGGGGGTGCATGTTTCAAGGAAGGGGCCGAAATAATGATGTTCTCTCTAGTCACAGTTTCGATGAGTGATTGTATCTCGGGTTCTTGTGGGTAGCCAATGCGCAGGCTCTCTAGGAGGTCTCTACTTGCTCAACTGCGCGTCAGGCGGCCAAGCTGCCTCGTGCGATGTCCTTCGATTAGCTCTGTGGCCGTATTGTACTCGCCTATGCTCTCTAGTCTGGCCGTGGAGGCTCCTGGCGGTAATTGTAAAGCGGCTCGATAAGCCTTCCGAATTAGCCAATCTACATTCTGAATTTCTGTTTCAGTGAGGCTAAGATGCGACAGCGCATATGTGATTGATTGTAGGGTTTGACTCGACGACGCAACGCAGGCGATGAGGCGCGCCGTAGTGGAGTGCTCCGGATTAATTTTGACCACCTCGGGATCTTGAACATGCGCCGAAATCTCGTACACACGGGCGTTTTTGCTTTTAGCCTCCATCAGAAAAGCGGCCGCCACGGCCGGGAATCGAACCCGTGACCTCGTGCTCAGCAGCGCAACGCCCTAGACACTGAGCCACCGCGGCGGGTTGGGAGCGCACATGTAATCCTACTTATTAGGAATACTTGTATTAGTTGTAGCCTATCCTTTTCTTTGAGGCCATGTAGTCGTGCTACAATTTGTCTAAGAAGCCTGATTGTTTGCTCTAAATGAGCCGATAATTTCCTGATGCACGCTGTGTTTCGTCGGTCCTGTTGTAAAGGTAGTCCAAGTAAGTTTATTTGCATTACCGGTGGTACGGGTGTACTCCCTAGCTGTGTCGCGATTGCGGGGTGCCGTGGTGATCTAGATTTCTTGGCTGGCAGGACTAACAGTTTGAATTTAGCTCATGAACACTGAAGGCCAGTCATGGCCGCGTTTTCTTCTTCGGATGTTGCTGCAGCCTGTAGGGTGGCTTCAAGTTGAGCATCCCTAGCTCCGTTTACTCAGATCGTGATGTCGTCCACGTAAAGGGTGTAATGCAATTCCGGTATCTGATCTAAGGTGATTGGAATATGAGCCACTGTTAGGTTAAAGAGCAATGAGGAAATGACGGATCCCTGAGCAGTACCGCACGATGGAAGCAGTATATCGGGCAGTGTGAGATTTCCCAATCGGAGTGTGGCCGTCCTTTGGGTGAGGAACACGCGCACGTAGTTATAGATTCGAGCTCCTGGTCCTATGCATTCCAGACCTCTGAGGATAACATTGTGGGTAACTCGGTCGAAGGCCTTGGTTAAATCCAGGGCTAAAACAGCTGTGGCATCCGCTATGAGTGTGTTTTCCAAAATATCACAATGCAGCCTGAAATGTATGTCATTTGTGGAAAGCCATGCTCGAAATCCCTATATATAGGGGGACAAAGATTGCGTATTTTCGATGAAACGATTTAACCTAGCTAGAATTACCCGTTCTAGTTATTTGCCAATACATGAGGTTAGCGAGATGGGTCCTAAATTTTCCAGAGATAGTGCCTTGCCCGGCTTTGGTATGAATTTAACGTTCGCATGGCGAAACTCTTTAGGGAGCGCGCCATCCTTCCAATAGTAATTGAACACCAAAAATAAGTTGGCTTTAGAGGCGCAATCTAAATTTCCTAAACTTTTATTGGTAAACCTGTCTTCACCCGGGGATGAAGTTGTACGAAGTTCATGCAAGGTTTCCCGCACCTCCACCTCAGTAATGTCCGCATCCATAGTAGGGTTGGGGGACTCGGCATAATCCGGATGCTGGACCTGCTCACCTTCAGGTATGTACAGAGTTTTGAGCTTTTCCAGCACTGCGTTCGGGCTCTCTTCCGCTTAATGGATGAAGAGAGTGACTGCGCCTGTTCGGTTTTGGAGGGATTAGTGTCAAGCAAGTGCCTAAGGAGAGACCATGTGCGTTTCATTCCACGCGCTCCTCGCAGCTGCTTATATAGCTCTTCCAATCCTTTCCCGGCTAGTTGTTGAGCGTATAATATCGTCTCTTTTGAGAGATTAGCGATGTGCCTTCTGGGGCTCCTATTGTGTTTTTGTGTCCACCAACGTTTTTAAAGGCTCTTGAGCGCTTCCCACATGTGCTGTAACTTTGAGTCTACAATTAGTGATGAGATTTTCGGGTCTATGACTTTTTGATGCTGCTGGACGTCGGGAAGAAGCTGCGGGGTCCAGTCAGAAAGATTAGGCCTGTCCATCTGCTGACTGGTTGTCTCCTGTCTTATCTCTCGGAACACGTTCCAATTTGTAATGGTTGTTTGAGTGCGCTTGGGTGGAGATGAGTGTTATGGCGTTGTGGTGAGCTGCACTATATGATGATCACTACCAAGTGTATGTTCTAACCTGTCCCATACCATTTCCTCGACTCTGCGGGTGAGAGGAAGGTTCGCGGTTGTGTCCCCCTATGTACTCGTTCCCACCCGAGTGGGTAGTTCCGGTGGGGTTTCTAGTGTGAGGTGTTGTGTGTGGACGAACTCCCATGGCAGCCTTCCTTTTCTGTGGCTTTGTGATACCCCCATGCTGTGTCGGACGCACTAAAGTCTCCAAAGATGATCAGTGGTTCTCCTGAAGCTGCTTGCTTGGCTGCCATGATAAGTGATTTGAAGTTTTGATTGTGTTCCTTACGGCTAATATAGGTATTAAAAATGTGTATTCTACAATGGGCGGGCTTTTTTGGGTATAGTGTAGTAAAGTGGGGGGGGGGGTGTAATGTCATGAGCTGTTTGTGTTGTGCTGGTTTGGTTCGCTGGACGAGAATAGCAGTTTTATGGTTATCTTGGGTCTTAAATGTCTGATAACAAGTGCATATCACTCGCTTTCCCGGTTCTTGACGCGCTATGGGATCGGGTGGAACCTGTGTATTCTATTAGGAGTTGCAGCTCTGCCCTGTTACTGTGAAAACTGCTACAGTTCCACTGTCATACTACGAGCTTGTTACGGGAGGTTACCATTCGTAATGTTAAGGTTTTGGGCAACGGCTGGGTTGATCTAAGCCATAATGGCACTAATGAAATTATTCATCTCTGAGGGCATGTCCGCAATAGTGGCCTGCATGGCCGCCTGCGTGCTCAGCACAGTCCCAGTAATATGCGTGTACTCCGCCTTTTGGTCTGCAAGCAAACGCTTTAGACGCTCAAAGCGATTGTCCTGAACACTTTTCATTGGTAGGGAATCCTCATTTGAAGGCGCGCTGGTCGCGCTCACTCTGGGAGGGGGTGATGCTTGCCCTGTATCGGCATTTGTTGCGGAACGCAATGCAAGGTTTTTTTTCTTTAGCGCTGCGTTTTCAGCCTTAGGTGCTGCCAACTGTAAGCGAACTGCCTGCAGTTTCCTAGCGAGACCAAAGGATGGAGATTTAGGAGGAGGAGTGGATGATGTGGGGGTGTCCCTGCAGGTGATAACGACAATGTTGATGAGTTGATGGGAGGATTACCATGGGGGTGGTTGACCGAGTGGAAAGACGCACTGGGATCGCTCACCTGCTGCTGATAGCTTCTCTTTGAACTGCTGGTCGAGCGAGTGTCTTGGACTGGGGAGTTCTTGACCTCCTCGCTTTGCCATTGTCTCTGCTATCATGTATGCAGTGCGTCTTGTTCAATGGCCTGAAGAGGTGGAAAGTCGCTTGCGTTCGGAAGTTTCTTCTAAATGTCTCGTGCCTTGGCTGCCATTTGGGCGTACGTGGTGGGTCTTGGACGTGGTAGGAACCTTCGAGGGCAGTCCGCCATGCCTGTTAGGTGGGGTCCCTCACAGACTATGCATTTCGGGCACCATGGGTGCCCATCCGGACCATTTGTCATGCCGCAAGATGCACAGCGGGGGGACAGTGATTGCTGCAGACAGATCTCCTTGCGATGTCCAGGTCACCAGCAGCTGGAAAACGCTTTAGTTTTTCGTCTTCGAGGCTTTGAACTGTAGGTGGCCGCTCGGTACCTCATCCAGTAGAAGACGCGAGGTCCGTCAAAGAGGTTTTGAACCATGTTGGACGTTCGGAGGCGCCTGACGTCCAGAATTTCCAGTTCAGGGTTGTAAGCATGTACACTGTGGGAAATTTGCTCAGCACTGTCCGTCTCCAGTACATTAAAGATTATTCCGAGCGAGGTGTTGGAAGGTGTCGGCACATAGGTTGCCAGTTCGTATCTGCGTTCTTGCACGAGTAGCTGGTTCAGTGCGACGTAATGGGTTGCTCGCTTTTCGCAAGGTGTGCTTTTTACGATGAAGTTGGCCTTGCTATTATTCCGTACCTGGTCTCGGCTTTCGGCTTTGATACCGGCTCGGTTCTGTACAGCATCCGCCAGTGCTGCCAACGGTATTGTAGCTAGGTCCAGGGCAGCACGCGGACGCATTACCACTTTGTTATCTGTCGGTGGTAGCGGGTATATCGGTACTATTCGCCTGTGGGGCTTCTTCTGAGTCGAGGCTATTCTTGAATGGATGTCTTGCGAGGTCATCATACTGGCCTGTATTGAGGCATTGGCGTCGGCGTGGAAAGATGCTGCTGCCGACGTATGTGTTTCCATCCCGGAAGCAACAATTGGTCTGGAGAGATGGGTTCTCCTTCAACGTCGCTTTCCAACGCGATGAGATTGCTGATGGTGCCACGTGGTTACGGCAGAGAGGTGCAGCTGGTGCGGCACCCGGCCTGCACTGACCCTGAGTCGACACTGAGGAAATCTTCGAAGGACACGCCTTTCGACACAGCATTGGGAAGGTTGGCGAGCTGCCGTATTGGTCAGGACTCGCTTACTGAGCGGGTTCCGTCATGAGGTCCGCGTGTCAGAAAGAGTTACGGATAGTGTTGGGCGTCATGTCACTCCATTCAAGGCACAATGTCTCAGTCGCGGCCTTTGCTCAGTGGTCGTGGCCAATCAATATCTCAATCGCCGCTCCCAGACCATGCATTTAGGCGGCCATTCTAGGCATGCCGAGTTTGATTAATCAGATGTGAAGTTCGTTATAAGGAATATGTTTCACGTGTATTTTCGTAACTGATTTATTTTTGTTCGATATATAGCATAATTCGCTCTTTCCGAGCTCGTTATTGTGGGGTTTGACTTACAAGCGGCCACAAAAGCCCTAGCTGGGTTCGTGCCGCCTACAGTTTCATCTTCGTCGGCGTGGGTCCCCTTGAGCTATGCGCCAGTGTCCACTTCTGCTCCAGATAACAATATTTACTTTCATTATTATTATATTTGAAAAAAAAACGGTAAATAAGAAAACAAATTGTTCTGCGTTAGTTCAAAACAGCCACCAATGTACCAGGCTGGCATGTTTCTTGGAATGGACAATCATTTGGGTCATAAACACTCTGGTTAAAAAAGCGGTAATTACGTGTTTGGCGGTGGATCAATGTTTTCGCCTTTTTATACGTTTTCCGGGGCATCACAGAAAGCAAGGACAGGACTTTGTGAATCGATCCTCACTGCTCTGTCGATAGTAATCGTCGTGGTCACTTTCCCTTTCTCATTGTGGTTTTTGCATTGAGGTACGTTCTGGCTATTTTTAATGGAGGATTTTAAGACCATGTTTTTCTGTTACGCCCTTGGGATCGACCCACTATGTTCTCGAAAGAGAATTCGAACACGTGCTTAAAGCCTTTGCAACTGACACCGTTTCAATGTTTTCTAGCTTACTGCTGAATAACAATAAGTAACTCGTGTGGTCGAGTTTTTAAGCTTTAGCCGCACACGACATGCGTAATAAGTCAAACGAACAACCTAGGAGCTGTAACTTTTATATTTGCACTTTCAACTTTAGCAGAAAAGCCAGCAATAGTTCTAGGAAATAAACCTCTAAAACAGGAATCTTTCAAACTGAAGAAACATTTATCGCCTCCGTTAGTTCTACAACCATTGCAATCCCACCATGGTAAGGAAAAAATTGTTTATCAACCTCATTAGCAATTAATCTCAAAAAGTGGCTTCCTATTGCTCGGAGAACAGCTTCTTTTCTCATTGGTTCGGCTAATTCTTAGGGGATGAGTGCCGCGATCCATGCTATATTATTGGGTGTTTTCGTCTGGCAAAGTGGCTTCGCCCGCCAATGTTATTCAGGGCTTAAAGAGCAGACCTCATTTTTAACACAAAAAATTGAGTCTCCCACTGTTCCAAAAACCATACTCATCCGTTGAAAAAAAAAGGCGGACACTGTAAGCAGCATACAAAAACTCCAGTTGGGGTTGCGGAATCTGGGTACGCACAGTGTAGGATCAGGCTTGCATCGATCGTTCTCCGCACCCTGCCGACGCTGCAAGAAAAAACTGCTGTCGTTGCCTCATCCCTCATTCCAACCTTAGTGAATGGCCTGGCATCCGAAACTTTCAGGGGCTAATGGAAAGGCTATGAATTGTAAGCGTAAACATTAGAGAATGGTGCGTGTTGCGCGATACCTGAAGGCAGCAGCCAGTATGAATAACAAGTATACATATACGCACTGACCGCGAACAACACTACCAATGGGGAAGCTTCGTCGTGTGTCAGTCTGCTTTCTCAGGTATTTGGCGTCCTAAGCCGAATAGCCGGAAGCAAAGAAAGGGGAGCAGACAAGGTGTATCGGTCAGGAAGCCTGTCCAAGTAAGTGGCGCTGGAATACGACTTGACGAAAGCGCAGAAAGACAGCGAATGCGGTGCAGCAGTGAAGAAGTCGTTGATCAATATCAGCTTGTTTTTGCCTCCAAAGTGCGTAGGCAGACTCAGGAGACATGACAATTTTACTGCTGCTGCTGTTATGTGGCACTCCGCAATATTTTGAGGTGTGCCGTGTATAACGCAAAACGAGTTTCCTAGGCTGAGTGAGGTTCATCCCCGATGCTCTCTGTCTGATAACAGGTTTGTGGAGACAATTGCACCTTCAGCTAAACTCTTGCCGACCCAACGCAGCGGCATAAGAGTCGCCGAGCTTGGATTTGTACGCAACGTTCTTCGCTGTTTTCCTAACATCATTGGTTTTGTACTAGTTTTTTAGTAAATATTAGAAAAGTATAACGAAGCACAAAAGCACAAAAACACGAAATATGTCCGAAAATGGCATTTGGGAATCTGGACAGGAAAGTACTGACTGCAGTATTAGAGAAAACTTCACAAATTCCCTCTCATTATGACACCTATGGAAAGCGGTAAATCTTATTATGACATTGACAGTTTTTCCAAAGCGTTTACCGGTTGTCGTAAACTAGCATTGATCAATATAAATTCCAGGAGCATGAGAAACAAGCTAGATGACATTATCTTCTTTGAAACAATTAAACCTGAACATGATCTGGTGTGCTACCGTATACCGTCAATCTACCGTATACGGTCATTGACGACTTTTCTAGGAGTAATAACGATGTTGAGTGCTTAACAATTCGTTTTGGAAAGACCACAGTGTCTGTGGTGACCACCAAATGGTGACAGGCAAAGCTTAAGCCTTTTTCTTGAACGACTCCTTCAGTATGGTAGCAGTAATAACAACTCTTGTGTTAATATGGGGGATATCAATATAGGCATGAGTTCAGCGTATAAGTGGTCTCTGGAAATAAAAAAACGTACTGGCATGCCATGCTTTCACAAATCTCGTAGAACTGCCGACTAGGGTATCTTCTGGTAGTGCTACCCTGCTAGATATCTGTTTTTCTAATATCAACATCGATGAGATTTAGGCTGGCGTGCTTTCCGCTGATCTTAGCGATCATTTACCAGTGTTTTGCTTTGCCAACACAAAGGTTACTACAAGCGGCAATACTTGTCACAGAAATTATCGGCGTAGAATAACTAGTCCGGGACTGCAGCAGTTTACAGACCTTGTCAGAGTTTTCGACTGGAAGGATGTTTTCGCTTAAAAGGACTCCAACAATGCTTATGGCCTATTTTTGAGGTACATACTGGCGTGCTACGACTTAATGTTTCAACCAGTGGCACAACAAAGAAATTCCCGAAAGGTGCGAAAGCCCTGGATAGATCAACAACTTCTTAAACGAATTAAAAAGAAAAACTCAATGTATAACTCTTTTGTGCGAACCCGTGACCCTAACACGCTTCTAGAATTCAAAAAATATAGAAACAAACTGCAGAGCGACCTGAAAACGGCCAAGCTCAGATACTATGAACGCCTCTTCGAGGATATACTTAACGATCCAAAAAAGATATGGGAAACAGTGAATGTGATAACGGGCCGCAAGAAGAGCACGCAGTCGCATGTTGCTCGCTTGAACGGTAGGCGGGTAGAATCAGCCGAAATGGCAATCGCAATGAATAGGCATTTCATCAAAGCAGGGGCTTACATTTCGGAGATCGATGAAGATAAACGTAGCGCTATACTGAAACAGTCACAAATTCCAAACTCTATCTTTTTAAGTCCGACAAACGCGAGTGAGGTGCAAACTTTTATTCTTAAACTTAAAAACAACGTCACATCTGGCATCGATGGTATTGCTCCACTTCCTGTTAAACACATTGCTTCTGAAATTAGTGAATTTGGAGCTTTTAATATTATTTTGACATTATCTACTGGAGTTTTTCCTCAAAAATTGAAAGTAGCACGAGTTAGGCCAATTCACAAAGGAAGTGGCGATGACCAGTTGTCCAATTACAGGCCAATCTCTGTGTTGACTGTCTTTTCAAAAATATTTGAAGATGATATACATAATAGACTAACAAACTTTTCCAACACACACAAGGTCATTTCACCGTATCAGTACGGCTTTTAAAAAAACATGTCAACGCAGGAAGCTCTGCCTAATATTAGGGAAAGTATAATAGAAAATATAGAGGGAAAGAAACCTACACTCGGGTTATTCGTGGACCTGCAAAAAGCATTTGACTCTATCAATCATGAAATATTGCTAATAAAACTAAAAAAATTAGGAATACGCGGATTGGCGGTTGACCTATTAAGGAGCTATTTAAGTAATAGGGAGCAATTTGTTGAATTTAACGGTATTCCATCGGAGTTATTGGCAATAGAACACGGTGTTCCGCAAGGGTCAAAGCAGGGACCGTTGTTATTCCTATTATATGCGAATGATATTCCAAACATATCTTGTACACCCCAGATAGCCATGTATGCAGATGACACGAACATATTTTTCTCCGGTAGCAGTATAAGAGAACTCCATTATCAAGTAAATAGATATTTAGAAATGTTGTCAAAGTGGTTACACGAAAAATAACTTACAGCTAAACACATCGAAGAGTACCTACATCTTTTTTAGACCAATTGATAAGAAGATGGATAAAGGCATTTTATTGAATTTAGGGGCAATATGATCAACCAAGTCAAAGAACAGAAGTTCTTAGGAGTGTGGTTTGATGAAGAATTATCTTGGCATCCTGATGGAGAACACTTAGGCAATAAAATTTCAAAAAATATTGGCGTTCTCTACAGATTGAGAGACTTAATACCGCTTTGGTTGAAAACACAGCTTTACAACACTCTTGTTTATTCTAGGCTTTGCTACGGGATATTAGCGTGGGGAACAACAAACAAAACAAATTACAAACGGCTGATCGTCTTACAGAAAAGAGTTCTCCGTCTATTTGCCAATTTTCATGGGCACTTTGCCGACTTGAGAACGGGTCCACTATTTGTTCAGTATAGTATGCTTAAGGCTGACCAAATTTATTATATGAAGCTTTTACAAGCTATACACAAAGAAAATCTCCATGGCAAACATAACGGCAATAGCAGTATATAGCCTCTTAGGTGTGCCAAAATACATACACCGAAACTTCGAACAAACTACGGCAGGCAGTCTTCTCTGTTTCAAAGCACCGACATACTCAACAAAGTTGGAGACCACATTGACTTCAAATGCAGTAGAAACATATTGTAAAGACAGGCGAAAAAATACCTCTTAAATCAGAATATCTGCTTCAATGGCTAGAGCAGTGGATGTCGTCTCGATCTGTTTAATACGCAGGTTTTGTAGTTGTGTCTATCTTTAAAACTCAATCATAGTTCTACTCTAATTGTATTTGTATTACTGTATTTTGTATTACTTTACTCTTTTGTACTCTAATGTACGTTACTGTACCTCTCCCATATTGTTCTGTAATATCTTGTGCTCTACATGTTGTTTGTATTTTTGTAACTCACATTAAAATTTCTAGCTTGTTTGATTCTGCCTCATCATTGTACTGTACCAAAGGGGGCTGGAGCCTCTGTCAGGCTTTGTACCCTTTAGTCCCAGCCTGCCTCCTCGTACTTCTGAGGAAATAAAATCTTTTGTTTGTTTGTTTGAAGAAGACAGGTGTAACGAAGAAAAGAAGAAAGAGAAAAGTGTACCGAAGAAGTGTAACGGCCGTATAAATAATTGATTGATTTATTCATTAACTGTAGTGTTTAATTAATTGCTTGATTGGGTTTACCGCACCGACGCAACGCAAGCGATGATCAGCGCCGCAGTGGAGGGCTCCGGATTAATTTTGACCGCCTGGGGATCTTTAACGCGCGCCGATATCTCGAACACATGGATGTTTTTTTTCTTTTCGCCTCCATCAGAAATGCGGCGGCCACGGCCGGGAATCGAACCCGCGCCCTTGGGCTTAGCATCACAGCGCCTTAGCCACTGATCTGCTGCGGCGGGTCCGCATAAACAAGGCCGGAATCTGCCCAAGGCCCAAACAATGGCCAAGCAATCTTTTCCTGTCACGGGATAATTGAACTCGGCTTTCGTGAGGCTCCGACTGTCACACGCAACGATGTATTCCGGGTAACCAGTCTTTCGCTGTGCGAGAACAGCACCGAGGCCGACACCGCTGGCGTCCGTGTGCACTTCGGTAGGGGCGCTAGGGTCGTACTGGCGCAAAATAGGGGGTGATGTCAACAGGCGCCTTAAAGTAGAACAAGCCGCGTCACAGTCTCGCGACTTTGAAGTTATTCCATTGTCGCTGCGCAGTAGTCTTGTTAGGGGCGCTATGATGGAAGCAAAATTTCGGACAAACCGGTGGAAATAAGAGCAGAGGCCGATGAAGGCGCGGATGGCCTTGAGAGACGTCGGTTTGTGAAACGCCGCGACTGCTTGCTGCTTGTTCGGGTCAGGTAGAACGCCCTCCTTGGGCACCACGTTGCCTAAGATGGTCAATTGGCGGTCCCTGAAACGACACTTTTTCAACTTTAGCTGTACAACAGCGGCCGCCATACTGGTCAGAATTTGTTTAAGCCGGATGAGGTGCGTCTCGAAACCTGCAGAAAGGGACACTGAAGTGATTTGTAAAAATTGCAGGATTATGAGCCCAAATTGTAGTCCTGAGTCCCTAGGCACCAGTTCGACCACTGTGAGCCGTTTACGCGAATTTGTTTAGTAGAAATATCAATTCGAAAATGCTCTCCTCCTCTCTGCACCTTCGCCCATTGTCTGTGGCGTTTTCATGTGACGTGAGCAGGAGATGAGCTTGCAATTGGCTGCGCTACTACACGGCTCACCGGCCTTCCGACAGAGTCAGTGGGCGCAGCGTTTTGTCCGCCGGCTGCCGACGGGTCGTCGCAATTCGTTCGCTCAGTTGAAACGAAGCCAGGAAACGTTTGTGAATGAAAGAATGTGCCTTTCTTTACGTTGTTAGTTTGTACACTGTATCAAGCTCCACGTCAAGGTCGCTGCACAAGCGCACATGCGACGCTTCGCTGACTGGTGCGCCAGTAGGAAAATATAAGGCCACTTGAAGGCAGCAGAAGAGTCAGCGAGGTCAATGTAGGTACTAAGGAAATAAAATCAACTGATACTGTTACCGTACAGCTTAAAACTAGGGTTTAGGAAGTACGTTTTGCGCCGAGTGAACAGCGCAGCGGTCGGCAGCCGACTACGCATCGGCGAATGTTTTTCCGTCTAAGAAATGCAATTGCTAGACGTGACATGTTGTGGAAACTGGTGGCACGCTTACTGGACGAGCGCAATGCAACAAATAGTCAGCTAAGCTGCTTGAAATGCTAAAACTAAATAGAAGTGTAAACTGGTTTTACATTATATACCTTATATTTCCGAAGTTAGCAGCACTCGCCCGTGGTCGAGGGGGTGTGCTTCCGGCTGCGCTAGCGTGCAGACACAGAATGTCGTGCTCCGTTCAAGGGGCGGTTTTGGAGGCCCAGGTGGGCCGCGGTAACAGGAATCAGGCTTTGTGTCCCAGGAATACCAAGTGATTCTGCCCCAATTGCCAACAGGTCCTACAGTTTGAAATACGGTCTTTCTGCACGCGGACCCGAGCGCAGGGCCATCCAGCGTCGACGACTTCCGAGACGCGCTCCTTTGTTTGGGCCTGCTTCCGGATGTAATCGCTCTGGAAGCGTACCAAATGAATCACTGCTGAGTGGTGACCTTGAAGAACGGAGACGGTGTGAAGAAGTTGGTGGCCTCCGGAAATCACTGTGAAGGAGCGACGGTGGCTCGCGATAGACCCAGGTAATCAATACGTTCGTTTGAAGTTGCACTGGATGTTGTACAACTTTCAAGACGACGCAGTGCGGCAGCGTTTGCTCCTTACGGGAGAGTGACCGATGTGGAAGGAAAAGTGTCGAGTACAGGGCTGCTCCGAGAAAAGTTCGACGACACGCAACGTTTCGTTGAATCTTAAAGCTGGCGTTTCCATCGATGACCTTCCCCACTAACTGCGCGTCGCCAGTGACCTTGCGGTCGTCGTAGTCCCAGGGAGGCTGCCTGTCTGTCTTAGGTGCCAGAACGGCGGCCATGTTCGTCGAGACTGCCGAGTGCCGCGCTGTCCCCGGTGCCGCCGCTTCTGACACTACGATGGTGCGTGTGTGAAAACATAAGGCAGTGTTGGTGGTCCCGTCGGCGGCAACGATATTTCCGAACATATCATAAATGAAGTTGAAGCCGAAGAAGCCGATAAAGGTGTAGACGAAGAGGCGGTAACTCTGGCGGCTGACGCGATGGGCAATACTGTGGATGGCGATTCCAATGAAAAAGCTTCTGCTTCGGAGCACGGGTAGGAGACTGTACCAACAGTTCAGGAGTCTGGGTACAACAGTGTTGTGCAGGGAAAACCTGCCGTCCAACCCGAGGAGCAGGCAACGCCCACAGGTGCATGTGAGGGTATAGACGGGCAACCTGTGTCTCCGGTTACCTCTACTGAGGAATAAAAAGCGGAAGACATTGTCAGCACCAGCACGCTACCGAAGCGGCGCGTGAGGACAGCGGCGACCAGACCAGTACCGGACTTTTTGCCAACCCGGATGAGCCGCTTCCTAAAGCGGCTCCCATGCGTCGCTCGGCTTACCGCAAAAAGCCCATTACTGCGAAGAGCAAGAACCCGGCGGCAACAGAACTCACGTGAACGTTGACTCAGGGACGGGGCAATTTCTGCGACACAAAAGACAGTTCGCCCCACGTTGAGGAGGAGAATCTGCTGTGTGTGTGAATCCTGCCCCTCCCTCCCTTCCACCCCCTCCTTTTTTTCCAGCATTGCATTGGCTCTTCCTTGTTCAGAATCAGTGGCCGGAAATTTTGTATGTACTGTGAAGTTCATTTCTTCTTGCTTGTAAATGACAACTGGGACAGAAACAGTATTACGCACTGGTATCCTTATTCTCGAGGGCTGTTTGTAAAACGGCGACAGTATCAACTTAGTCGCCTGTTCATAATACAAGAACTTGATGTTATAGCTCTACAAGAGACTAAGATTAAGAGTCAAGAAAAACCGACCCGATAGTACAACCCTTTGCAGCAAGCTACAATGTATGCGTGTGTCATGACACTGGCCATTCGTGGGAGGGGGGTGTGCAATTTTCCTTTGTAAAACGGTGGGTATCGTAGAGGAGACAGTTGTTTGCGAAACGGGCCGCTTTGTCGTCTGCGATTTTTTATATCTCAATAAGCAGTGGCGTGTAATGTGTGTGTGTGAACCGAACGAAGAAAACGAGCGAGGGTGTTTTTTCGAATTCACTGGCCCATGCCTGAAGTGTGTAAGATTTATCGTGTTGCTGGGTGACTTGAAGTGTGTTTGCTACGCTGAAGACAGATTTAAAAACAAACCAATTCGTGATCCTAGCGCACGATATCTGAATGAGCTGATTCAGGAACATGGGTTAGAAGATGTTGGTGCCTTTATGTCCTGCGGTAAATCACTGCGGTACACGTACCATCAGCAGGCTTGTCAAGCTAGGCTAGATAAAGCGTACGTATCAGCAGAATCGGTACGAATGTGTGGTGGATATGAATTCATGCCTGTCTCATTCAGTGACATTGTCTGGTATAATTTACCCTAGGATGTAAAACGAAACACTTTTGCTTTAACTTAGAGTTATGGAAGTTTAATGCTGAGTTCTTGAGGATGATTGCTTTCTACTCGGAGTCAATGGCATCTTAGAAAAACTCTTCAAGACAAAGTCGAATACCTTCATAGAGCCATGGCAAGAGTTTAAAAGTGGAGTTAAAATGCTTGCTATTGAAAGAGTGTCCATCTTTCTGCAACAAGAAAAGAAAAAAAGAAAGCGAGCATAAACGTGAATTATTTTTAATAAGTAGTGATTGCTACAACCCAGGAAATTTCTAAAAATAAATCAGGGAAGTAAAGGAGAAAGTAGAGATTATAAATCAAAATAGATACGCAGCTGCAGTTGTTCGGGCTCGATCGGAACGTTTGTGGATGGGTGAAGCCCCTACTAAGCGCTTCCTTAGTGACGAAACAAGCTATGCTGTGAAGAAAGAAATCAAGCACATTTGTCATCAAAAAAGCTCACTAGAGACCCAGCGCAAATAGCAGGTGTGTTTGTCGGGAACTGTAATAATCTTTTTGGTAAAAAACTGCACGTTGAGGGGGGTTTTAAAACTGAATTTTTGCTTATGACCAAACTTGATCACGTCAATGCGGAGCTCGAGGCTCCGATCAGTGTAAGTGAAATTGGAAAAGCAATAGATGAGCTAATCGCAGGAAAATCGCCGGGCCTGGTGGCTTGGGTCTGCGTTTTACAAAATGTTCAAAAGCGAAATCTCCACGACTTTACATCGGTTGTTGGTCGATGCATACAAAGTAAACCGGATGCCCACCTCGTCTTGCAGGACGCACATTGTTTTGTACCAAAAACCTAAGATTCTGTTCAATTACTCTCTGTGACTGTGAATATAAAATATACATGAAGGTGTTGGCTAAACGATTACAAATAGTAATGAGTATCATTATTGGTCAGCACCAAACCTGCGGGATTAAAGGAAGAACAATTTTCACTAATATACATACAATGAGAAGCATGCTAGAGTGTTACGATGCGGGTAATGAACAAGTGGCAATACTTCAACTCGATTTTGAAAAAGCGTTTTACCGTGTTGCACATGAAATTTTGTTTGGTATTTTGGAGTACGTGAATGTGGGTGGTGTGATGCTGGATGGTGTGCAAAATGTGTTATCGGGATTGCTGCGCTAGTCTTATTGTTAATAAGTGAGTTACGCCAGGTATTCAGCTTCTATCCTTGTTTAAGCAAGGCTGCCCTTTGGGTGCTCTGTTGTTTTCCATCTACTCGGAACCGTTTTGCTTAAAGATTAAGAACAGCGGAAAAATAAGTGGTTATAGGTTCTTTGAGAGCGAAGTAAAGGTATTGGCATACGCAGATGATATAGCCATACTCTGCAGCGAAAAAGAAAGTGTTCCAGAGGCAGTAAAAGAGGCTGAAAAGTTTTGTAAACATACGGGTAGTGCTCTAAGCTGGAAAAGCTCGCTAGGAGTTTGGCAGGGTGAGTGGGAAGACACGCCTGAGGTTTTTGAAAATATGCAGTGGACGGTAACTCCGGCCAAATACTTGGACGTACCACTCAATAACTACAGGCAGCCAACCGAATTTTGGACGCTGTATACAGAGCGCGCAAGCGTTCAGATAACAAGGTGGCGTGGGATTGATTTGTGGATGTTTGCATTAGCTACTGTGTGCAACTTATTTCTTGTCGCCAAAGTGTTCTATGTCCTTGAGGTGCTGTCCATGACGAGAGTTTCTGTTCAGAAGCTAGACAGAGTGTTTGCGGTATTTATTTGGGCATCGACATGGGAGTGGACCAGCCGCTCGAACGTGTTCCGCGCGGTGAGAAAAGTAGGCTTGGGGTTCTGCCACTTGTTTCTGAAGCAGATTGTGTCCAGGTTTTCTTTCTTACGGGATCAGAATAATCCAATTCTACGTACTGTCATTCAAGTGCGCCTTCGTGATCACATACCTGAATTTGTTGTGTCCTCCTTTGGGGGTAGACGGACGATTCTATGTGGTTTCATGCGCAAAGTTGTATGGGCATTGAAACTATTGAAAGAGAGATTTTCGATACAGTACTTGAGCAATGTACCATGCAAAAAGTTATATAAGGACCTCATTGATGGTACGTTACCCATTCCCTATACAGGTCTATGTAAGCAGTGGGAAGGGAAGGTGATGTGCTCAAGAGGGTAAAGAGAATGCCCGTGCGAGCCTCCGTTAAAAGTTTTTTTCAGCTCCATGGTGGCACGGTTGCTGTAAAGCCATGGCTCGAGGAGAAAAGATTACACATATATTGGAACATTAACTGTCGCTTATGCTTAAAGCCGGAAACTATTGACCACATTTTTCTAGACTGCTCAGACGCGATATTTCATTGGGACATCCTACAGCGCACTGTTAAAAAGGACCTGCCGATAAACCCTTTCGGGATCCGTTTTTTTCTGTGTGTGATATAGGAGGCGTGCCATTTGACATGTTTATGCTGATCAGCATGCAGAGCGTGTGTCGCAGAAGGATGGCTGACCAGTATGCCGATCCCAATGCGGGGCCCGCCCGAGAGTATTCCATTGCGGGTACGGTCAACATACGTGAGGTATACAGAGCGCTAAGCGAACCACCTGAATGGTTACCAATGCTAGATGACCTTGTTCAGCTGAAGAGATTTCAAACATGTTTTATCGCAAATGTGGCGAATGTTATAAAATCAGTGTAACCTAGTTTTTTATTTGAGACAAACGGCAATAGAAAAAAAAGTCCGTGGTCGAGTGGTCTGGAGCGCTAGGTATGTTTTTGCAGGTGTTTTGGAAGTCACGAGTTCGAATCCCCTGGGGTACATTTTTTTTTATAAGTTCACTTTTTAGTTTTCGGCTGAGGTTTTCTACACTGAGTAAACGTTTTTTTGGCCGTAACGTTCACTGCTCCGCGAACTAGTTCACAGAACGCGCGCAGCCTGACACTGGTACGTTAGCGAGTTCTCATTGGCGTGCTGTTGCCATAAGCACCGACTGCTTGCGGGCAGTGGGCACAAGCCAGAATCAACAGACCCTTAGCCTGGTGCGAATACGCTTTTTACGGTAAAGGCATGAGTGAAGCAAGCTCCAAATATGGGGGAAAACGCATGGCATTTGAGTGCTGCGGGGACGTGGAGGTCGTACAACCTCGGCTACTGACTGCCACGATTCCAAGCCGTCCTGGGAAGCCTATCTTAGCCATTTTACAGCCGACAACATGGCAAAAGCGCGGTACGAAGATTACTGAGATATTGCGAATGCCCATCCAACGGCAAGCATGTTGTTTTACAGAACCGAAACCGAAACTTGTTTGAATGCTAACATTGGGCATCGTCACATCACTGTGCGTCTCTTCCCGTCATCACCGCCTTTAGTTGGTGCGGCCACCGCAAACCGCACATGGTATTTTTTCATCTTTCGCTCTTTGTAAATTATTTACCGACTTGCCAACCGGATAAACGATGAAAAGTGTGCTAATTTTAACCAGTCTACGCAGTGCAAGCAAAACCGGGAGCTTGAGGAATTCACTTCAGTGTCCTTTTAAGGTGTTCTCTATCATCCGTTTATATGCTGCAGGCGCGTTGCAAAGGCCAAACGGCATTACATTAAACTTATATACGCCATCGGGAGTAACAAAGGCTGTTTTCGGTCGGTCAGATTCGGCCATCGGCACCTTCCAATAGCAGGATCGCAAATGTAATAAAGAGAAAAATTCCGCGCCGTGCAAGCAGTCAAGCGCATCGTGAATGCGGGGCAACGGGTAGACGTCTATGCGGCTCACGTTGTTAAGCCTCCGATATAAACGCAAAAGCAGTTGCAGCCGTCTTTTTTAGTGACGCCCACTACCGGTGATGACCACGGGATTTGCGATGGTTCGATGTCACCTCGCCGAAGCATGTCTTCCACTTGCTCACCAATGACGCGGCATTGAGATGGTGATACTCGACAATTACGCTGGCACAAAGGTGGGTGTGCGGCAGTGCCGATGTGATGAGCAACAGTTGACTTACGACCCAACGCAGTTTGGTTTGAGTCAAAGGAAGAATGGAAGGCGCTTAGCAGTGCGAGCAACTGCGTGCGCTGCGTGCTATTCAAGCTGTTGTCCAATGAAGACGCGAAAGAGTCGGCCGATGGTTGATGGGAATGCGAGGACGGAGTGGTAAGAGCGTTGATGGTCAGGGAAGACGTAATTTCGTCATATTTAGAGTATGAGAATGGAGCCTATGGGTTTGTTATTGCTGAGATATTCGTCGCGAAGCAAACTGAAAGGGCAGGGGGTCGGATTCGTAATTCACATCGACGTGCAGCCAGGCTGGAGCTCCAAAACGGCACAAGTAAGGGGTAGGTTTTTCCGGCCGAGAAATACTTCAGAAGGAGTAAACAGAACCGTGTCATCGGAGGTAGAGTAGCAAGACAGAGGTACAAGAATATAGCTGTACGGCGGGATATGAGCGTCTTCGGAGATGATTTTGTCGCGGGAAGAGGACGAACCGGAATCATCGCACACAGTCTCATCATATTGAGAATAGAATTCGACCTCTGCATGGGCACAATAGATGATCGCGTGATAGCTGACGGGAAATCCAAGTCTAGGAAAATTTCATGGGAACGCGAGGCCAGGACGACGAGCTCAATGGGGTAAATGCCATCTTGAATAACTACATGCGCTGTACACGTCACAAAAAGGTTCAACTTGTTCAGCGCTTGCGGTGCGATGCGATAGGCGTGTGAGGGGTATGGTAACTTTTTGCAATGAGCGACAAAGTGTTCCACTTATCACATGAATAGCTGCTCCTGTATCCACGAGGGCGACTCTGCGTATACCGTCAATTGTTACGTCGATGACATTCCTTGGGGGCGATCGAGGTCTTGTGCATTTCGATGGGTGCGCAGTTCGTGCCTCGGGAACTGCGCACGTTAGTTTCCCCCTTTGACATCTTGGGGCGGTGACAAATGGGTGACAGTGAGCGGCGGCGCAGTGACTGTGAACGGCGGCTGGCGTCAACGCCACGAGTGGGCAGAAACTGATAAGGAGTTGGACCAGGATGTGCGTCCCGACGAAGCGGCGCCGGATCAGAGATCGACATGGGATGGGGTGGGTAGACAGCGGCACAAAGTGCTTCGGGACAAGGTGGTGGCATGCGGTGGCAATAACGTGCAACATGGCCCGGTATATGGCCGGCTAAGCGGATAGGCCGGTTGGCAGGTGCTCGCCAAGGACTGGCGACTGGCGGCACCACCGGCGAAACGGTGCCGCCAGTCTCTGGGCCCACACGAAGAATTGCGGAGAACTGGCGTGGAGATTGGACTGCTAATCGAGCGTAGGTGAGCGGTGTGGCGACTTTAGCAGCAAGTTCAGCTGTCGGCAGCACTTAGGCGATTTGGTCCTTAGTGACAGTTTGAAGAGTAGGAGCTAGCGATGATGACGTCTCCAGAACGTGAGGCACGCAAGCAATTTGGCGCGCCACCTCTTGGCGCACAAAACCTTGCATTTTTGCCCAAAGTGAAGAGCTTTCCGTAAGGGAGAGCGAGGCCCTGGTCCCAAAGATTGACGGGCCACGACCCAGCGCCTGCGCAGTTCGTCGTAGCTCTGGCACAGACTTACAACTTCACTCACCATGGTCAGATCTTTCGCAATGGGCATCTTAAAAGCACCGTCGTCGATGCCTTTCAAGATGTGCCGCTTCTTCTCAGCATCAGCCATTGCGGGGTTGACCCGCCTACACAAGTCCACGACGTCTTCGATGTAGCTGGTGAAATTTTCTCCCAGCTGCAGTGGTCGTCCGCGAAGGTGCGGTTCGGCGAAAATTTCACACGTGGTAGGGCGATAAAAAACTTTTAAAAAATCGCGTTTTGAAATCCGTCCAGGTATGAATGAAAATCTTGATGTTGTACGACTGCTCTGCAACCTTCACGAGAGAAAAACGCAAGTTGCTGAGTTTCATCTGGAAGTCCCATCTGTTGTAGTTGCAGACGCGCTCGTTTGACGAAAGCCAGTCGTCAGCTTTAGAGTCGCCAGGGCCGGTGAACGTGGAGGATACCGCTCCCGGAGCGTGCCAGAGCAGATCACGTGAGGGCGTCAGCTGGGGTTGAGTGGCGTTGTCGTTACCGGGCAGGGTTGGGGTTGGAAGCCGCCGATTTCAAAGTTCCCGGGTGATGGCAGCTGAGCTCGGACCCGCACACTCCACCAAAATGTAGTGGGGTTTATTTAGACAGCCAAGAATCCAAGGGGATCAAGGGACAGAGGCCGAAGAAGAAGAGCAGCCAGCACTGAACACGATCTCGCTGCGAATGCTCCGAATGCTGCGCGCTTGATGCGTGGGGCTTGTCCGTGGGCATTGTCCTGCTCCAGCTTCGATTTCAGCTTGAGCTTTAATAACCTGACCCGGACTTCTCTTCTTCGTTGCAATATAAATAATATGCTGAATATGCTGAATAATTTTAATATGCTGAATAACGCGCAAATTTCGCAGTTCTAGGGTGATTGCCGCTGAGCTCGAACCCGCATTCACTCCACCAAAATGTAGTGGAGTTTATTTAGACAGCCAAGAAACCGAGAGGATGAAGCGACGGAGGCCGAAGAAGTTCGAGCAGCCGAAGCAGCGGTGGAAGCCCGAACTCAACTCGATCACGCTGGACATGCTGCGCGCTTGATGCGTGGGGATTTTCCCTGACGATGGTCCTGCTTCATCCGGGATTTAGCCCTGAGCTTTAATCCCTTGACCTGGACCTCTTCTATTTGTTACGAAAGTAATAAATATAAGCAAAGGAAGAAAGCACAGTTATTATTTGAAATCGAGGCTTTGACCGACGTCTGCCTGGTCCGGAATGATAATTTACGAGATGACAAAGACGCCGTCCGCATCAGGAAACGATACAATGACGTTCCAGCCTCAGAACGGGAGGCTTGTTGACCCAGAGTGTCAGGAAAGCTCTCGTTTGCGGGATCAAAACGTTATTGGATCGTTTTCTGTTGTGATCGGTGTGTTTGTTAAGTGTTCGACAAATATTAGCATTACCACCCTCACACATCCTCGAATGGGTGACGGGATTAACACATATCATACATCTCGGAATTTTTATGCTCCTCCGATCTTTGGTCTTACGACGAATGCAGTAAATATATCCCGCTGCAGGCAGTCTGTGGCGTGCACGAAGGAATTTTTTGTAACTAAGCTTCCTCGAGCCGGCATTAGACAGAAGTAGCCCCCGTTCGGCTGATGGATAATGGACAGGCCTCAAGCAGTACACTGGTCCATTTTTGTTGCTATTTTAGCCCTGAAGAGTGATAGTCGAAACAAAGGAAAAGTTTACTACCCCGTCAACGAACAGTTATCGATGTTTCTTCACTCTTCTTGGGGGAATGTGGGGTTCGTGCCCTACGTTGGAGTCTGTCGTTTGTGATCTTGCATAAAACAACTGGGTATTTTGGATACAGCTTTCGATACCGTCCACGATTATATAAGAGCACGCGATAGAACAAAGTAGATTGTATACCCTTTTCCCTCCTACATCGGGCCATTTCTTTGAGAAACATATATATTGGACGGGCCTCTTTTGGCAGTGGAAGCAATACATTGTCGTAGCTTTCATGTATGGTGACGATACTGCACAAGACACCGAGGGCTCAGGGTAAAAGATCAACACTATATTTCTAAGCTTTCCCCTCACACTCTTCGGGCGTGGCTCGTGTCGGCGATGCTTTGCAAGGCAGGGAACAGTTGCCGGCCTGTTCATTTGCAACTACGTTACGCGTACTTTGACACATTACTATACGACCTAATGCAAAGTTCTCGATACGCGTATGTTTCTTTTTTCCCCTGCGCATGTCATTTTTCATCTAGAAAGAATCCTGCGAGGGGGAGCCAAAGCACCGGGTAGGGACAAATCTTTCGCGTTACTTTGGTCTATAAGTTCTCTCTTGTGGCAATACTTCTTACGCACCCTCCTACAAACAGCGCCGCTTTACTTTGCCATATATCTAAACATCGAATGCTAGTACGAGACAAGGAAACTTAGAAAATGGTCTAAGCAAGCTCGGGGTACGTTTGACTCAATCCGGCAATTCTTTCTAGTACACATTTTTATGGCCACATGTTTTTTGGTACTGCGCAATTATTACGAAGCGGATTACACTTTTGAACCAAATCTTGTGTTTTAGGGTATCTTGGATCAGAATGAATGAACAGAAATGAACAGAATGAATGAACAGTAATGAACAGAAATTTCTGTGCTCTGTGGTGAGGAAGACCCCCATTCCGTTTAACAGTATGGAAGTTTGAGCAATATGAGATAAAACAAAGAGGGTGTAAAAATATCCTCAAGGCCTACGTAGCCAAACAGGCGCCATTGGGGTGTGGTACGTGGTCACAAAGCCCATACCTAACTAGTTTTGTGCACTGCAGCCATTGCAACTGCTCCGTGTGACTGTAGCCCGCACCACCACGCAGGGCCACAGCGCACCACCACAGTGACATTGGTAGCTCTTTTTTAGGCGGGTCTTGGTCTCGCTGATTTATTGATGGGTTGAGTTCACATGATAATCTATGCGGACGGCAGGTGGGCGAAAACAGTTGCGGCATATACGGAGATCAATGCAAGCAACTAAATGTTTGGTATCCAGAAGAAATTGCAACAAATTTGGTCAAATCAACTACAGACGTGTATGCACTTCATGTGAGCTGTGAATGAGGGGGCACAAGATATTTCTTGTAGTTTTGTTATTCTGTAAATACATCAATTCAGTTGCGTGGGCGCAATCGCAATATGTTCCAAGGAATATTTTTTCCTTCGCAGGCATCTTTTTCATCTTATCCTGTATCGACCATTACAAGAAGGCTGATCTGAGGACGATTAGCTTTATATTCCACCACAAGAGGTATGTCGTACGCTGTAGACTCGTACATGCCGTTTTTTAGCGTGAGCTACACTGGCTGACGTTGAGCAGTTTCGCGTGGCTCCTGGAGAGCCGTGCTCCGCATGCGCAAGGAGCAGCGACGTCTCACGCCACCCAGCTGGCGCGCCGTGAGACCACAATTTCTCCTTCCGTGTGATATATCGGCTGTTTCTCACCCACCACACCAGCCTTTTCCTTTTCAAAATATCTTGGGCTGCACAGCCACTGAATGTACCGTTACTTTTAGAGCCTGGTGTGTGATGACGGTAGTTTCGAGGAAGTTTTGTGCTCAATTGTTGCAAGCACACATATTACTGTTAATCTTGTCCTCTTAATAGTCCACGCTGTTTTTTTTCCTGCCTTTTTTGTATCCTGGTGCTCCCTTGTTATTGTGCACAACAGCCAGTCTTCCTTGATGTTGCCACAACTCTCCCAGCTTAACGTTCCTTAAGTGTTTATCACATGATATGCTAGACTCTACGCATTTTTTTCTGCTAGAGTGGGGAACTATATTTTTATTTATTGTTCACCCTTTAGAAGCATTACTCAAGCCCTTTTGAATTACTTTCATTTTCCTGAGCGCAACGATCATTTGCGGCGCGTGTACTCCCCCCCCATACTTCTAGGCTCTAATTTTTGTCTCATGCCGAGTGTAAAGTGCACAGGGCGTAATGTGTGCATGGTTTTTATACTCTAGTAAATAACCCGTCCTTATATTGTGTGGTTCTTCATCAGGGCAAATACTCGTATTCATCTGCAATGAGCTGCTGCGTTTGCACCAACCTGTCGTATTTAAAATACACTCTTGCTTTTTGGTTTCTCACAAAGGCAATGCCATTAGGCATCGCCTAGGTGCGAACCGAGCACGACACGAGGACAAAATGTCAACAGGCGGAAAGGATCGATGATCGAAGGGAATCGCATGTTTCATGGCAGCGGAATTTTATAAGACAGACGGGGCAATGTTATAACCAAAAAGAAGCCGCAAATCCTGGTCCACTGCGGGTGCAAAAATAAGTGCTAGTTTTCTATTTCAAGTTCAAGTTGAAGTTCAAGTTCAAGTTTATTTTTCCAACATTACAGTGTTGGGGGTACGCCAGGCGAAAAAGCGGACAGTGACCACTTGAAGGGTGCTTGGCAGCCCGTAAACACAGCAGCTGTCTGGCAAAGGTAAAAATCATACACATGCTAATATATACGTGAAATTAACAGATATATACAGATGCATAAGCGTACATGCAATAACAATGCATAAGTGCACATACTCGTAGATAATATTAATCATGACATACATTAAGTAACAATAGAAAAAAAATGCATAGACACAATAAACACAATTCTGAAATATAACAGAACCAGCTATACCTTATCCAAGACATGCGACACTTCACTGTGCGAAAGAAAAAGAAACCGGTACAAACAATAAAAGCCTATACAAGTGCACAAAAGTTAGACCAAACACTATCTATCCACAAAATATTCTCGCAGATTCGTCTTCGTACACTTTCCGTAGTCGATACCATCTTTTTGAAATTTGTTAAGGATCGAGGGCAATGAATATTGCAAGGACTGTAGAAAATACCCGGTGCGCCGAAGGGGAACGAGCCACCTGTCACCGCTGCGTGTGCGAGAGTCGCTTGCTTGAGGAGTAATGCTTGAAATTGTTGTAATGAAGTTTCTGAACTTGTCATTAGAAAAAAGATACGAATTAAGTAGACGGAAATCATAGTAATTCTTCACGCTAACTATTTCATGTCATCATTGCATATTTATTAGCGCTTTCTATTCAACAACGTGACGACCAGCAAAGGCGGGTGACGTGCATGTGCTGACAAAGGACACCGTGACCGTGGCGGGGGACGCAGTGGTGTACGACATAGTGTTCAATGCGGTGCTGTCTGGGGCCAACGTGGCGAACGCCCACTACAGCTCCCAGCTGCTCACCCAGACCAAGCTTCGCAACATTCTGGGCACCCGGACCTTGAACGGGATTCTCGCGGACAGGGAGCGCATGTCTAGCGCCATGCAGGTAAGCATCAATGCATGCATGCGGCGGTGTCGGTACAGGCACACTGCGTGGGGCGTTTCGAGGATGGCTGATCGGAACCGGCTTTTGGCCGTTCTTAACTTTCCGCACGAAGTGCTCATTGGAAAGGGCAGACGGCCGGAGATAATCGCCAACGCGTATAGAGCACTTTTTTATCTTCATGCATTTGTGTGAAAACGTTTCGTTTATTCTGGAGCGTTTGCCGGCCCCACTACAGCGTTCGGTATCGCCTGTGCAACATTATTATGGCCTTTGTTTACGTTTTTGAAATGGAGAAGAAAACCTTAGAAACAAAGTCGTGTTTACTATCACGAGAAAGCTAGTAAAAATTACAATACATGAGTATTCGGGAAAAATATAAGTTAATGCATTGCAAGACTACTTAAATGTTTTTGAAGGAATGATAGCGGCGTTTAGTCGCAAACTTGGCATGCGAGAGATTCTCCGACGAAAGTATATAAACGGCCTTATGGAAATATAAACAAACAGGTGGAACCCAAAACAGGTGGAGATCGATGTACCACAAAGATTCCGCCGTATCATACGTGTTCAAATGAACTTGCGCGCTGCTTCCACCATTTTGGCTCAGTGGATGAGGCGTTAGACTGCTGAGCGCAAGTGTGCGGACTCTATCTCTGCCGCGGTGGCTGATTTTCTGCAAGACACAAAAAGTGAGATGCGTGTGGGTCGATATTTCTCCGCACGACAGGTGGTCGAAAATTACCCGGAGCTCTCCAGGACGGCGCGCCTCATAAACCACGCGTAGCTTCGGCGCACTACACTCAACAATCAAATAGCCCGGCATTTTTAATAGTGTCACTGAGCGTGTCTAGTGCGATTTTTTGGAACGAGCTGCAGTCGGCATTGCGCCGACAGATGCGACACATGATAAGAAACGTTCAACCTTTACCACCATCGTTAAGGTCGCACCAGCTAAGCGCACAGAAAATGGCAGCAGCAGCACGTGGGTATTCCTTGGATTGGGTGCTGTTCCGCCAGTTTCTTCCCCGACAGGCGCTTTGGGTAGCGGAACAAGGAGGACATCATTGTGTTTCGCTGCACCCCGCACGAATCGCTTTCCCAACGCACCCCGTGGGTGGGATACCAGGTGCTAGGGTCATCTGGTGAAAGACAAAACGAAGTGACGCTGCCGTAAAGAATGCCGGAGCAGCGGCTTCACTAAAACAGGAATAGCAGCCAGAAAAGTACGATTTAGACACTCCGCCACTTTCTGGACGTGGCATAGAAGGGTGAATACAAGGTCACCCTTCGTTTTAGCGTGTTTCACCACAACCTACTAACTTAAGCACCATCATACACATATTGGGTACAGAAGCGGCCCAAATACATGGTCTGTGCACGTACATTGCAGATCTCTCTAGCTGGCATGACAACACGCGGCCAGCTGTCTGTTTTTGTGATGTGGTTTGCCCTAGAGGCAAAGCTTTGAACCGCAGAGGGAAGCTGCAAGGATCACAAATACGGAGATTGTTGCGGCCTTAGGAATAGTAGTATGTGTTTGTTTATGGTGCAAGGGCAGCCAATGCCAAAGAGCGCAAAGATAATATTTATTGGTCTTTCGCTGTCATTTTAGCGTATAAAATGTGTATGGTATGAGTGTGATCGTAATACTAAAAGAGCCTAATATATGGGTGTAAAGGGCCGGATATAAAAAATATCAAGATGGTGGATGAAGGTGACCATGATGAGTGCATAACCCTCGGTAGCTCTCCTAATGGTGAGAGATCCGAAAGTTACATGAGGTACGAGATGAGATTTAAAAATTTCGCTTCAGCGAGATATGATAATCCACGTTTGTTCGTGACCGCTGGTCCGTCACCTCAAAATAAAGAGGGATGAAGTTGTATTCTGTACTTGTATAAATCAGGGAAGTGTCGCTGTCTTACATTGTTTAAGGGTTTGCATTCGATTATTGTATGTAGCACTGAAAGCCGCTCCGCACATCTGCTGCAGACTTGGGGTAATGAACCAGTTAGGAGATACGAATGTGTGCCATGCGTATTGCCTATTCGAAACCTGCACATGAATGTTTCATTGAACGTATTTTGTTTGTCTGTCTTGTATTTGCCTATCTGTGGATTCATTGTGTGTAGTTTATTGCGTGTTTGTTCATCCCAGTGTTGTTGCCAGCATTCGCGGAGACGTCTTCGTATTACTGGTGTCATGTCCTCGTATGGTACCTGTAAGATTTCGACATCACTGCCCAAAGCGGCGAGCGTAGCATCTTTGTCAGCGACCCCATTTCCTCGTATACCACAGTGCCCTGGAACCCAGCATACTATTATCTCTAGCCCTGGAGCATGTGCTGTCACCATTTCCGGACTGACTCTGTTCATGATAACATTGCGACTCTTCTTTCGTGAGTGTAGTGACCTGACGACGCTCTGAGAATTTGTAAAATAAATTGATTGCAGTCTTTTTGTTCGTGTAATGTGGTGTAGGGTTAGGAGAATTCCATGTTCTTCTGCCGTGAAAAGTCCAGAATATACATTAGTGCTTTTTGCACTGCAACAGTCAGGGCCATGTGCAGCACATAAAACAGCAGTAGCACTTTTCGAGCCATCTGAATAGAAAGCATTGTACTGGTGCTACTTATGTTGTATGTGTAAAAATGTACAATGAGCTCTCTTGGTGCATTCCTCTTAACGATTTCTGTAAAGGAAAAGTCGCAGGCAAATGATGACACATCGGAGGGTGCAGTAAGGTCTGTTTCACGGGTTTTGTAGAATTCATTGAAGGATATCCCTAGTTCTTCAGCTTGTCTTCTCACTAGCGAAGCGAAAGGCGGAGAAAGTGAAGGACGGTTTGAAAACAGGCTCATAGTGGATGTCTTTGATAATGGTGTTACACGGATTCCTTATATTTGAAGACATCTTAAGAGCATACGTTTGGGCCGTAAACATGCGCTGGCAGTTCAAACACCACTCTTAGCGGAGCTTGTACGGAAAGCAAACTCTTAGCGGAGCTTGTACGGAAAGCGCCAGACGCAAGACGGAGCGCGAGGTGCAGAACTGGGTCTAGCATTTTAAAGCCGTTTTGCTGGCTGAGCCATTACCACGCGTCCATAGTCCATGCGGGACATAACCAAGCTGGTAAAAAGATGCAAGAGACACTTCTTATCTGCACCATAGGACTGATGAGACAGGACTTTCAGTATGTTTATTGCTTTAAACATTTTATTTTGGTTTTCTTTATATGTGATATAAACGTCAGTTTTTCATCAAGGACAAAGCCCAGAAACTTGTATTCTTTTGTGACAGCTAACGGTAGCCCTTTTAAAGTAAGGTCAGGTTCAGGACAGAGCCCACGACATTTTGAGAACAGGATACAAATACTTTTCTGTGAGTTTAATTTAAACCCATTCTCTTCAGTCCATTTAGAGAGTTTATTTATACCTAGTTGACTCTGCCTTTCACACATTGAGAGGCAGCACGACTTGTAACTAATCTGTACATCGTCGACGTACATGGAGCATGATACTAAACGTGGCAACGACTTTCTGAGCGTGTTCATTTTGATAATATATAAAGTACAGCTCAATCCTCCTTCCTGAGGAACCCCATTTTCTTGTACAGACACTCTGGAGAGTGCCGGCCCAACCCTTACATGAAATGACCGTTCTGACAAGTATTGTTTTATTGTGTTAAGCATATGTCCTGATATACCAATAGATTTGAGGTCACGAAGAATGCCGTAGCACCAAGTAGTATCGTATGCCTTCTCAAGGTCGAAAAATACAGAGAGGCAATATTGTTTATCTATGAAGGCATCTTTAACATATGACGCAAACGCTACCAGCTGGTCTGTGTGCATCTACCTGAACGAAATCCTGCCTGGCAGTTATCCAGGATGCCATTATACTCAAGAAAAGATGTAATTCTTTTATCATTTTCTCAAATGCCTTACTTGGACAACTGGTGAGGTCAATTGGCCGGTAGCTTGTTGGGAGCGAGGCATCTTTCCCTTCCTTCAGTACGGCCACTACAATTGCTTCTCTCGAATTCGTAGGGAAGCGTCTTGCTAGCCGTATTTTGTTGTAAAGGTGCAGCAGTGTTTCGAGGGTGTCTGGGTGAAGATTCTGGATCATGGCGTACGTGATGCTGCCTGGCCAGGTGAAAAAGCCTTACATGTGCCGAGAGCAAACATAAGCTCGTGCATAGTGAGTTCAGAGTTGTACCGCTCTTCTGATTGTCTGTTATCCCGAATCAGCTTGCGTTGCACAGATTTCTTGTATGGGATGAATGTATTTATGTAATGGGCAGAGCTCGATATGTATTCAAAATGTCGTGCAAGTGCATTTGCTTGGTTTAAAAGCTTGTTACCAGGGGCACACATCAAAGGTATTCTGTCTGTGCGTATTCTGTCCTTCGAACTATCGAATTCTATTCCATACTTTCCGCGCATCTGTATACAAATTTATTGAAGTTAAAAAATACCGCCCGCTATCTCTTTTGACCTGCCGGCGAGTGCGCCTCCCCGTGCTATTGATCGCTTGAAGGCTGCTAAGTTTTCAGCCGTTGGATATCTGCGTAAGACACCCCACGCCTTATTTTGGGCCATTCGTGCAAGTCTGCATTCTTCATTTTACCAAGGCCTCCGAAGATCACGAGTACCGCTCGATCTTTGCGGAATGGCGTTTTCGGCAGACTAAAAAATATGCGATGTGAGGAAGCTATAATTCATAACTGCCTGAATTGCTGGTGGTAGTGTAGGGGAGTTTTCGTTTTCCTCTAAACTTTCCCAAGTCGGCATCACATTCTCTGAATTTTTTATGTGAAATTGAACAGTGGGGCGAGATTCTCGACATCTTAGGGTGACTGGAAAGTGGTCACTTCCGTATGGGTCAGTCTCCACTCCCCATTGAACAAGCGGAAAAACAATAGAACAGCCCATAGCAAGATCGATGTGCGAGTATTTGTGGTGTGTTGTACTGTAATATGTGGGCTGTTTTCTATCGAATAGGCAAGCTCCGGATGATAAAAGAAGCTTTTCCAGCAAGCGACCTCGGGCATCCGTGGGTTCCGACTCCCAGAGATCACAGTGAGCATTAAGGTAACCTACTAGTTGAAAAGGTTCCGGAAGCTCGCCAATGAGGGATTCGAATTATGAACTTCAGATGTGGTAGTCAGGGGGAATGTATTAGCAGGAGACTGTAACTAACCTTTTAAAAAATTATTGCCCGGTCAGCCACCGCTTCGAGGGGAGTAAGTAGCTGAAGAGGTTGGCAGGGAACAAATTTTTGCACAATTGCTTCACCACCAGACGAGTGAGTGCAGCTGTCTGACTTTCCTGAATACTGCGTATTGAGTGAAGAAGTTGGTTTGTGTGGGTTTAAATGTGTTTCTTGTAGGCACATGATATTTGGCGGGTGTTTGTGCAGAATTTTATAGACGTCGTCGAGGTTTCTTATTAGGCCCCTACTGTTCCATTGGACAATGTTGTGAACTGCCATAAAAGTGCACAAAGAAAATTGATGCTGCTTGTAATGAAGTTCTATTATTCAAAGGGCTTTTTATGTGCGTATTAGTGTTCTGTGTAGGAGCTGTTACCCTGGGCAGTGGATTTTTTGGCGCTCTACAGAGGGCCGTCTCTCCTTGGAATGTCTGGGATACCGGTGAGGATGGCATTAAATCCATTTCATCATCCGATGGCCTTGGAGTTGCTATTGGGTCACGTTCCTTCGCACGGGCACCCCGAGGGACGCTTGGTGGCCGAGGCCCATCTGCAGGCCGCGGCGAGGCGAAATACGCAGCGGCAGCGCTGCTTCCATGGCAGTGTTCGCAGTACTGCCAGAGCCACTGAGGGGCATTTGAACAGGCACAAGAGAGGCGACACCACCTCCGAGCGTGTTTGTCGCCACTGTGACTGCGCAGTTTGGAGGTACCCAGGCAGCACAGGACTGTTCGGCCGAAAACAGGCCGGTGTACTTTGGCCGGTGATTTTCTGTCCGGCTATTTTCCGGCAGCCATGTTCGGCCTGTGTCCAAATGTGGGCCTTTTGGCCGTATACGGCCGTACTCCCATGGCTGTCCAACGGCCAGTGTCCGTCGGCCAGTCGACCGGCTTGCGTTCATACGGCCAGATTCCAGCCGTAGCACTCCGGCCATTCCAAAGCCACCCGTGTACGGCCGAAGTACGGCCGCCGGAGGACAGCCGAGATACGGTCGTCGGACTCCAGCCGGACTAAAGCGGCCGGATATATGGCCGTGCTACGGGAATTGGAGTTCAGCCACAGTACGTTAACTGTACTGAGGCCGGTGGACGACCACTGCATGCAGCGCAAGCAGATGACTCATTCGCGCAGTGCAGCAGCAGCACAAACCCAGAATTTTCGGTCCAATGCAGTCACATCAAAGTGAGCTCGCGCGCAACCACCAGTCGTCAAGCTTTCAGCGCAGCCTTGCTTATATACCAGCCTCAGTTGACAGCAAAATTCATTTATTAAACAGTGCTCACAAATTGTCGTTCCTTTAATTGCTGTGCCTCTTTTACTGCCGAACAAAGAAAATATTCACGTCTTTGTAGAGCTTGAATAGATGTATTGTCCAGGTCCTGATATCCTCTGTAGGGCGGCTTACCTGTAATAAACGGAAAAAGAGGAGGGGGGGTGGCGGCGGAGGGCGCATACTTTACTGGGTTGAATTTCAGAGAGATAAATTGCGCCGCTTTAAGCGAATTTCTTTTAGGGCAATATTCCGGAACACTTTCATGCTATGACTACATAAACTATTTTTATAACAGTTGCTTGACCAATTTGGATGGATATAAAACCGGCGTGAATGCCTTTACGAAGCGTTTCGGTTCTTAACAAAACACTAAGGAGCATTTAATATAACTCCTTCACGAAAGAGTATGTCCAGCTTTTGCCTATTTTTCTTGCAAAGACATTTTCTACCCTATCAACTTTTCTGATGATCTTGCGCAGGGCTGATCCTAAAAAGGAGCGAACAGGGACTTTCATTTTCAATTTATTTTAATGTTGTTTTCATGAGTATACGTCTACACCACTTAATAGTCCAAAAGAACTTAATTTTCTTCTAATGTCATGCTACGTTCAAACAATTCTAGATGCGTTGCGAATGACGCCCTGCTTCAAGTGGCTGCAGTTGTATCCCTCTGTGTTCACGCAAGGAAAGGCGTGAAATTAGAGTTACATAATTTGTTTCAAACCAATAACATAGCAATGGTAGCATGCATACAGGAAACCTTGCATACGGCAACGAATAGGGCCATAAATATTTTACTGGTCAAGGTTGAATGCCTAGGGTTCTCACTCCGTCGGAGGCAAACGTGCGCCTCTGGAAGTTTATTTATTTATTTATTTATTTATTTATTTATTTATTTATTTATTTATTCTTATTTTATTTATTTTTATTCATTTATTTAATCATTGTTTTATTTATTTATTTATTTATTTATTTGATGCCTGCTTGCGTTTGTATGCATTACAGAAGGGAGATACATAACACTAAGCAGTAAATATGAGACAAAATAACAAAATAATTCTACAAAGCGCGCTGAAAATCGTCAATATAAACAGTTAATGCAATCATACGTGCAAGATAATTACACTGCAGTAGTGATGTAAAATAAAATCAATCGCGCAAGGCGTCACCTTTAGAGGAAAGTTAATATTTTGCTTTAAGCTAGCGGTCCCACTTTGCGATATGTAGAATGGCGCTTGGACATACTTCTCCCCTTCTACATCAGTTCTCGAATGATAGATATTACGAAAAAAGTTCACCTGTGGTTTCATCTGTGATCTTTCACGTACTGTCATTTCAGTTTACTTTTACTTTCTCTCATGCTAAGTTGAGCGTGCCAATTACCTAATACGAATCGCACTGACATATTCTGTATGTTTTCGAGCGTATCAACCAGCGCTTTGGTGTAGGGGTCCACGAAAACACATGCGTACTCCAAGATTGAGCGCACATGAGTGCAATACGGTTGTTCTTTTCAGCTAGCTAGAGGTTCACTGAAATTTCGTCTCAGAAAGCCAAAAACATATGCAGCCGTAACTTTTATGGTGTGAACCTGCCTATTTAACTTCTAACCACTGCCTAAATAAACTCCTAGGTATTTATATTCCTCGGCCGTTGTTACAGCAGCATAATTTACGGTATACGTATTCAATTGGAATGAAGGTTTTCTTGTAAATGTGCCGTTAACACACTGTTTAACATCCTAAAACTTTTCTGAATCAGCACACTAGGATGTTATTAAATTCGAATAAAGCTCCAGGTATACGGAATCACGTTCATTTGCTGTAGTCCGGTAAACTACACAGTACTTTTGAACAAAGCTATAGGGCCAATAGTAATAACAATGCAAAAACAGATTCATTCAGTTCATAGGATGAAATGTACTACGCAGAAGGTGATATGGAACACCATCATTTGCTTTTTTTGCAGTCCAAGAATATAGTCAAATACTTTAAGCTTATCTATTGCAAGAGCCAAATCGTGCGTGAACTCAACAATCTGCGTTGAGCAAGAAAATCCTGACAACGACGCCTCCACATACGCCGCATGGATACATGGGCGCCATCATCGTTCACTCCTTGACTTCATCCGCGAAGCGAACATTTTCATTTTCATCTAATCACCATCACCTCATAATCCCATATATATGCCCTGTGGCAAAATGAAGGTTCATAAAAAAAAATCCGTGTTTGCTAGGATGCTGGCGATTATGTTTAACCAAATGAGTCATATCCCAAGAGTAGCTAAGCTCACCTTCAAACATCGGAACTCAATTAACAGCTAGGCTTCGTCAGTGACAAGGCTCTGTTGTTATCGCAAATTTAAAATAACGTTTTTTCTAAATAGGCAGTCGTAAAAACCCATGAAGTAACATAGTGCAGGGCATGAAATTGATACTACCAATGCATGAGCGAGTCTCTACTGCGTTTATCACCCACAACATAGTGCAACATTGCTTGTTGCAGTTTAATTGTAAGCAGAATAGCTTGCGCTTTTGCTCGCACTTGCCTTTCTTTGGTGGGGAGTCCTTGACATGATGGCGGTTTAGCTCCTGCGTGGTGGCCGCTTGCTCGACGCCCTTGAAGGCCAGTTATTTTGGTGAACGATCTCCATCTCGGATCGGACATCTCTGCCGGGTCAATGTTTCCAATGCTCTCCATTTCTTGAGGGGGCGAATAGCCTCGAGCTGATGCGTCGACGAAGCCGGCGGCCGAGGCGTGGTAGCGGCGATGACTGGCGAGGCTTAGCTCACCCGTCGGGGTGGCACAGTCTTCTTGTGGCAATAAATGACATTTCGATGGCCTAAAAGGTTTACTGCTAATGTCCAGTGAGTCCTTGCACCTTGCCCGTTCACTGAGAACACTCATGACTGTTTGACAAACGATTTTCGTTCATTTAAAACATAGAAACACGGTGCGGATGAAAAACGCGTCCCCGTCGTTCGGCTCCCTGACGGCTTTTTCTCCCGCCAGGAAAAAACCGGTCGGTGTCCTTCTAAACCCGTCTGTGCATGAATTCTCGGCCCCCAGGCGCGTGCCGTTGTTCGGCTGTATGCCGTTTGCCGAAAAAATGACGTATAACCAGATACCTTACATAGGCCGGTCTCCTCTTGAATACCGGTTGCCAAATATTCTGTGGCCGTTCGCTTGCCGTAATTCGGCCGAGGACAGCTAACCGAATGAAAAACGTATATTCTGGGGCCATACGTCGGCCGGTATCCTTCATAACACTGGTTGCCTGAAGAAAACGAATATTCTACCGCCGGACGCGCGGTTCACCGTTGAAACAACGAATGCACGGCAGCCGCGCTCCGGACGGTCTCTTTTCGAACACCAACTGCCGCAAGAATACGCTTATTCTGTGGCCGGTCGCTTGCCGTGCTTCGGCCGACTACCGCTTCCCGAAGAAAAAACGGATGCCCTAAGGGCGTACTTCGGCCGTTCTCTTTCTCAACATCGGAAGCCGTAAGAGAACTGAATATCTGGTAGCCGGTTAGCTGCCGTTGTGTGTCGGGACACGGGCGGACGGAAAATACCGAAGCGCTGGTTGCCGAATGTTCGCCGTTCAACGCATGATCAGTGGCTGCCAGAACCTGGATGCTGGCCGGACATGCCAGAAAGCGGCCATAGACAGGCCGGTCTTGGGGCACGCGTTCTGTGCCGCCTGGGTACTGTGGCGGCGTGGGCTGCCGAGGGCAGCATGGTGGGGGGCGATGGCCGGACCATGTCAGCAGTGCTGTACTAGATTCCCACCGAAACCTGACGCCGCCCCACCCCCCGGTGAGCAGCGTCGGCGTAGCTCCCTAAAGGAAGCATTGCGTGTGATTTCCGAGCCTCTGGTTTATGAGATGTTTTCAGTTACTTTGAGATTTATTATTTCCTTGTTGTCTTTGAACTTCTGACATGACCGAGAGTAAGCCGTATGAGGCCCATTACAGATACAACATTTGAACTGTGCGGTGCGGCAATCGTCCATCTTGTGATCGTGCTCTGAGCATTTTGCACATCTTTCTTGACCTCGACAGTTCTTAATACCATGCCCGTACCGTTGACACTTCAAGCAGCGTCGCGGCTTCGGGATGTATGGTCTCGTCTGGCAGTCGTGAAAACCTGCTTTTACAGACTCTGCTATTGTGCTGCGGTCAAGCGTCAGGATTATATGTTTGGTTCGTATCTCTTTTCCATCGCGCCTCATTGTGATAAGTCTCACTGCCGTAACACCTTGCTGATAGAGGCCTTCTTGGATATCAACCTCACTTTCATTGAGAAGTTCAACTGGCGAGATAAGTCCTTGGAGGATATTGAGAGTATGGTGGGGTGTCACAGTGATCGGTAGATCTGTAATACTTGCTTGCTTTAGTAGTTAGAAGACTGTTCTTTACTATTGACTTGAATCAGCATGTCATCAGAGGTTAGCTTTTTTGCCTCGTAGGCTTATCCAACAACACTTTCGATAAATGTTGCGATCAGGAACACGCACTTGGTGGTGATTGGTGTTTCTTTGTCCACTGAATGCATGACCAAAAATTGTGCGAAGTGCTCCCGGTTTGCGAACACAAGGTTTGAAACTGGCTTGAAGATGTCTTCGGTGCGGGTCCGATCAGGTTTAGAAAAGGGTTTAGAAAATGCCATGCGAAATTGTATAGAATAGGCAACAGGTGTGCTTTCTTCTCTAGCCTTACCCTGATAACTAGAGAGGTCCTGGAGCTCCCCGCCCGCTATACGGGCAGGGAGCCCATCAGCCGGAGCTTGACCAAGGCTCCGACGGCCACCATTACAGGTTTCTATACCTCCGCCTTTCGACTCATTGCCACGGTTGGTCACTGCGTGAGTGTGAGAGCTCTGGGTCCGCGGTGTCGCCAACACCGTCACCAAGATTTTCGAGGTACCCCGTGCGGGCTGCGGCGTATGGAGCAGGACGGGCTTACAACTAGGGTGGTGTCCTTCGAGCAAGCCGGACGTTATGTAGGGAGTGCCCGTCCAGCGGAAGTCAGCCAAACGTCGCCAATTTCCGACCACGCTTTGGCGTTGGCTTACCAGGCTCGCTCGGGCATTGCGAGAAGCACGTGACTTACACCTGAACAGACCTGCGACAGCTGTGCGAATTACACTGCGTCCGCTAAATTCACGCTGCGGAAACGGACGGCCGCATGCATTGTGACAATCTCGGAAATTGGCGTGATACGAGCGCTGCGTAGTGTCACTGAGAACGAGAGAGAGAGAGAGAGAGAGAGAGAGGGAGAGAGAACAACTTCATTGAACCGCCCGCAGAGTGGTTTCGGACGACGCTCTCACGAGGGTTTCATCCTAGCCGTTACGCTGCCTGGACGTCGTCCAGGCTAGACTCTAGGGCCTGCGCCCTTGCTTCCCCGCTCGGGTCGGAGAGAGCCACCGCTCCCCCTCCCCTCTGCGGGGTCGCTTTGTTGCTGTAAACCTAGGGCCACCGAGACCTGCTAGACTGCCAGGACTTGCACGTCGTAGTCATAAGTCCACTTCGCCGCATCTAAGGGTGGTGGAAGTGCCGTTTCTTTCGCTGCCTTCGTCGCGTTGATTCTACAGTCCCACATGAGATTGGTCATCGTGGCCCGCTCACACTCATAGAGTTTGCACACATCACTGTTGTACACCGTTGGACATATGTACTCCGCGAGCACCGGGGTGATCACGGAGTCCGTCTGTAATTGTCTGCATAAAAGGGCCTCCTCCAGAGTCAACCTCGGATGGGGATTCGGCATTTTTCGTCGACTCAGTCTGTACCGCCGCGCGACGTCGTTGTAGCTGGTCATCGTATCCTTGGTTTCACCGTAGTCTTCGGCGCCTGCGTCTACGTCGTACGAGGCGGCATGGTCGCTGTTCATAGCGCGGCGCGCAAGTCCTCGCGCGATGGCGTTGGCCGTCTCGTTGTGGTTTGCGTTGGCCCCCTGGCCTGCCACGGTTCTACCCGTGTGGGGCGGGAACCACTTGAACCCACACTGCCTCTACTGAAGCTGCCGTTGGCTTCGGCCTTGCGCAGAATGCGCGCGACCTCACTGCCCACTCTGTTCTTGGCATAGTTGCGTATCGTCGTTTTCGAGTCGCAGAGAAACATTCTGCACCAGGGGTCTGCTAGGTCGAGTGCCAACGCTACCTCCTCGGTTTGATGTGTTTTCTTGGCGCGAATGGTTGCCGCCGCCTTCGTTTCTCCCGTCATGGCTGTCACCACCACCGCCGCATAGACGTCTTCCTCTTCTTGGTGTCTCGCAGCTTCCACGTACATTGCCCCTTTGTCGCTTGCGTGTAGGTCTACCAGGGCCTTGGCCCGAGCTCCTTGCGTTCCTTGTTATGTTCTGGGTTCATATTCCGAGGGATCGGACAGACGACTAGGCGCACCCGCCTTCCCGCGGGAAGCGGTTCCCCTGCTGGTTTTCCTTCCTCCTTCGGCAGGTACCCCAGGCGTCGGAGGATGCACCGTCCCGTTCTGGTGCCCGACAGGCGCTCAATCTGCGCTGTCTTCTGTGCTTCCGCGATTCCGTCGAGGGTGTGGTGCATCCCAAACGCCACCAGCTTGTTCGTGTGCATACCTCAGATGAGGCCGAGAGCCTTCTGTTACTCCTCACGCATGGTCGCATCGATCTTGGCTTTCTCGCACGCCCTCCAGTTTGGAAACGCGGCGAAGTACGTGACGTGGTTTATGGCGAAGGACTGGACAAGCCTCATCAGGTTCTCCTGCATCCCTTCCCTTCTGTTGGAGACGAGGTGGACGAGGCGCATGGCCGCGTCAGCTTTAGTGGTCAGTTTGATTACCGTGACGCCATTGACTCTCGTTGGTCCGAGACGCATGCCCAGCACCCTGAATTGGTCGACCTCCGGGATGACCTGTCCGTTTGCCGTGTGTAAAACGATGCTTGACCAGTCGTCTCTTTTGCGTTTCCTAATGCCCTTCGGTGGGAGTATCATCAACTCCGACTTGGTCGGAGAGCAGACGAGGCCCGATCCGTCGAGCTGTTCTTCGATTGCGCGGATAGCTTCTTGCAAAGTGGTCTCGATGTGGCCGTCGCTGCCCCCTGGGACCCACAGCGCGACGTCGTCAGCGTATTGGCCTCGCCAATCATCACCAGGTTGAAAAGCAGTGAAGAAATGACAGAGCTCTGTGGCGTGCTTACGCTGCCGAGCTTCTAATCGGGCAGCTGCAGGTATCCCGCGCAGATCTTGGTCGTTCTGTACGTCAAGAAGTCCTTGATGAAGTCGTACGTCGGTTGTCCCATGTTGAGTTTAAAGACTTCTCCTAGGATTGCCGAGTGTCGGACCTTGCCGAAGGCACTCTGCAGGTCCCGGCCAGGCACCGCTCTCTTGTCTCTCGTCGTCATGTCGTCGTCCATGATCTCATGTTTTAGCAGGATCATGGAGTCCTGCGTGCTCAGATTATTTCTGAATCCTATGAGGGAGTTGGGGGAGAGCTCTGCGTCTTCTAGGTATCGTTGCCAAGTTCACGAGGGCATGCTCCAGGACCATCCCCACGCACGACGTGAGCGAGATCGGTTGAAGGTTCTCTATGCTCGGGGTCCCGCCGGGTTTTGGGATTAGGATCGACTTGACCATCTTCCACTGCTTTGGGAGTTGGCCCATCAGCGCCTCCTCTGTTGCGTCGTTTAGGTTCCTGGGCGCCTTGTTGGTGACCCTGTCAGGTCCCGCCGCCGATCGTCTGTTGAGTTCTGCAGCGCGTTACGCACTACCGAGAATTCTACGTACTTGTCTAGCTCCGCGTTCTCCACTCCGAGGTAAATTGCGTGGTCCTCGGTGGGGGTGGTCTGAAGGCACCTGGCGTGCAGTTTTTTAAGTGCGAATGCACTTCTTAAGCGAGCCTGAAGCGTCCGCCGCCGTCCGCATTCCGCCGCCGTCCGCATAGCAACAGCAGCGGGTGCGCGCGCTCCTCGTCTTCCTTGGCAACGGGGGGAGATGGATGCGCGCTGCCTGGCCGCTGACATGGCACATACCCATGTGGGCGATTGGCCAGGAATCTCCTCGTCTTCCTTGGCAACGGGGGGAGATGGGCGCGCGCTGCCTGGCCGCTGACATGGCACATACCCACGTAGGGGATTGGCCAGGAATCTCCTCGTCTTCCTTGGCAACAGGGGGAGATGGGCGCGCGCTGCCTGGCCGCTGACATGGCACATACCCACGTGGGGGATTGGCGAGGAATCGGGCGTGAGAAGGGCTAATGCACCCGCCTAAAGGAGTACTGACACAAAATTTCAAAGCTGAGATCCGCTCTAGCAATCAAGTATAACGACAACACAAATAGGTGTCTGTGCATGGCACATACCCAGGTGGGGGATTGGCCAGAAATCGGGCGTAAGAAGGGCTAATGCACCCGCTTAAAGGAGTACTGACACGAAATTTCAGCACTGAGATCCGCTCTAGCAATCAAGTACAACGACAACACAAATAGGTGTCTGTGAATAAATGCATCTTTCTTTCTTTATAGTTGTGGGTGTGTGTGTGATCTCTCTTTCGCGAACATTACCGAACCGCGCAAATTCAACTCCTGCATTCGCACTTTCACATTCTTCCCCTCGGGGAAATGCGGGGAATTTTTCTTGACCTCGTCTTCTCCCAGTTCCGTGACGGCCCTGTGGAGCGTACTGGCAAGGTTTCTGTGTTTCATACTTTTGGTCTTTGCCTTGTCCTGGACGTGTCGTAGCATGTTACACGCCTTGCCCGTGTGCATCATGCTGTCCAACTCGTTACATGCCTGGTTCCATTGCTAGGTGCACAACACCCTGCAGTGCTTTTCGATCTGTTTGTTGAGTTCGGTGTTCCGTTTCTTCAGCCGTCGGTTGGTGCGTTGTTTTAGCCAGCGGGCCTTCAGTGAGCTCTATCCATCTTGCCGATGTCCTCGTCCATTTTTATTTCTTGAGTAGCGTTGTACACTGTCTTCATGACGGCGGCGGTTCACTCTTCTGTCTTCGATGTCGTCGTGCGTTTCGCGTAGTGAACTGCGAAACGCCTCCCAGTCCGTGAGCTTGTGCGTTTGTTTGCCGTAGTTGCGGCCGGTGAGCGAATTCGGACCTCTACTATCATGTTGTCACTGCCAAGGTCTGCTCCCGTGTTGCCCCATTGCGCTTGGCGTGAGCACGCCGTCCCCATCTTGACATGCGTCAGGTCTGGGGCGGTACCCCTCGCCACCGATGCAACCTTTGTTTGTGAGTAGCGACGAGTCCGTCACCAGGATGAAGCCCGCGTCTATGGCGTCCGGTAATAGTTCTCTTCCCTTAACTTGCGTTCTGGCGCGTCCCTAAGCCTGGTTCGGGGCGTTGAAATCGCCGCATACCACTACTGTGTTCTCGCCGGCCAGCCGGGCTGGCTTGTGCATGAGGGCCTTGAAGCGCTGCTCGTGCTGGAGCGGTTTACTGTATAAGTTTACCACGAATGCACTTTCTTTCTTCCTTTTAGCCGTAACGACCTCGACCATGCAGTGCTCTGCCATGTTGTTGGTCAGGAGCGTATGCTCAACGAAGGTGACCCCCCTCCGAACCAGAATGCACGCACCTCTGTGTCTGCGCCATTTGCCGTTGACAACCACGCTGTGTATCGTAGTGGGTTCTTCGTGGTCACGGTACCCCTGTTATCTCGGCGGGGACCTTCGCAGTAGGTTTCTTGCAGTCGTAATGCGTCGGGCGTGCTCTTGACCTGCCTTATGTGTTGTTGTGGCACCGCGTTTCGTCTTGAGTACCCTTTGTCGTTCTAGTGCCAGACCAGAAGGTCCTTTATTGGCACTGGGGCTGTGGCTGTGGAAGTTGCTGTGCTACAGCGGGTTCTCCCATCTATATGTGCTCGAGTTTGGCAATAATCTGGTTCTCCAGTTCCTATATTTGGACTTGAATATGTGCTTGTAGTTGTGTGAACGCGTTCTGTATAGTCCGTACACTACCTGCTCGAGGACCGTAAGTCGCTCGTTGGTGATCTTTGCATTAGCTTCTAGGGGATCCAGACGCTCGTCTTGCTTGTCGTGTCTTGCGTTGGTTCTGCGGTCTCTGGTGCTCTCCAACGCCTGTCGTTTAGGATTCGGCTCCGACGTTCGGGCTGCCCTAAGGTCATTTTCTGGCTCTGGTTTGCATTAGTTCGCTATTTCTTGGTTTCGCTCTAGCATCGGTTGGAACTTTGGTTGCGGCGTTGCTGGCTGCACGGGCCGCTGCTGCTGCGGTTGGTGCATCGAGATCAGCATGCTAGCTTGTAGTTGATCTCCTTAATCGTGGCGTCTTGTTCAATGATCTTTTGCTTGAGTTTCTCGTTTTCCTCACGCAGAGCCGTGGCACCACTTTCCTCCTGGGTATTGGTTTTAGCTTGCTGTTTCCTGTGGGAGTAGAACCTCGTCGTGGGCGCCATCTTGACCATGTCGGCCCATGCTACCTCTTCCCATAGCTGGGACAGCGATCTTAGGCTGGCGCACCTTCCCCACCTCGCGCTGTTGCTTCTGTCTCGCCTGCGGCTAGCGCTTCGCTGACGCTACTCTCGCATCGGTTTGAGTTGTGGGAAACTTGGTGGTTGTGGTACCCATTACTGTCGCTGTTGCTGCAGGATCTCGATCTTCCGTTCCCACTCTCTCTTGGTTACCACAAACGGCTTCTTATATCTGTTCTTGCACTCCATTTTAGCGGGGTGTTGCCCCCCGCAGAGCTTGCACTGGGGCTTGCACTCCCTCTCGTGGTAGGCGCCGGGTTTGGCGGCTCCTCACGCGAAACGTATCCTGAGTTGGCGGCTCCTCACGCGAAACGTATTCGCTCCTGTGTCCCACTTTGCCGCACTTTCTGCAGACTTCGAAGTGCTTGCGGTATAAGCCGCGTCGCACTAGCATGGAACCGTACTTCACGTAGTTGGGTACCTTCTGCCCCGCAAAGAGGACGATCACGGTCGTCGTGTTTCTAATCGGGTGTGCCTCAATCGCTAGTGAGTTGTACTGTTTAACTATGTTATCGTTGATTTCTTCTGGGGTGTCTTTTATCGCCACGCCGCGAATGACTCCCTTGACCGTGCCTTCGGGTGCCGTGCGGTACGCGTTGATATCGTAAGTGTACCCTCCGATGTTAAGGGCCCTGATCTTGGAATATACTTCGGCGCGGCGCTTGTCGGGCGTGCTGACCACTATGATGTTCTGCGCCACATTTGTGCATATGGTGTCTTCCTTAGCTTCCTCGCTCGTTACTCGGGCCGCCGCCATGACAACCGACATGATGATCGAGGCTTCGGTTCTGACCACGTCTAGGCCGCCGCGCGGTCGCATCACTATCTTGATTTGCTCCCCCGGCATGGCTGCCGACATGCGTGCTGCCTTCGTGATAGTCGCTCATACCGACAAAGGGGGATTGGCCCGGAAAGGGGCGCTCACCGAGAGATGCTGTATACAAGTAATTTAGTCCAGGATTGCCGCCGATTGTCTTCTTCGCTGCCGCAACTACCTTAATTCAATCATTGTTGCTAGAAGTGTGAGCTTCCTTGATTTTTTTAGAATTTTTATTCATTAGATATCTCCTCGGATGGGCATACGCTATGACGTGTGTTTCTCGTTCCGAGCAAGTATTGCCGCGATTAGGGCGAACACTCGGGTGTGGTTGCTAGGCTTGTCTATTTCTCGCCATACTGGCGACTTTTGGAGCCTCGTGGCGACGCCAATTTCAGTGTGGCGACTTTGTTAGTTTCTGGTTCCTTGGGATGTGGTGATTTTCTATTTTTCCAGGCTCTTCCGATCCCCTACTTTCCACAAAGAAGTGTTAAGTGACATTGAGGTGCATGTGAGCTGTTGAGACAAACTAAACGAAGTGTACAAAAAAATCATTCTGCCAGATGACGGTTATCTGTCGAAGTACAGAATAGGTCCCAATATATCCATCACTTGAAGACATCATCGTACAGCTCTACTTACCGGCACAAATTGAAGTTTGCCTTGCTCCTCTTAATATTCTGCACCCGATGTCATATGAATGGCGTTAAATCCTTTAAGCGACGCAATGGGCTTAAAGTAGGGGTGAGCGAATATTAAAAAAAATCGAATATTACTCGAGTATTAAATTCGTATTCGTATTCGTATATTCGTATTCGTATTCGTATTTGTATTCGTCATATTCGTATTCGCTTCGAACCAATGTATTTGAAACATTTCGAATATTCCAAAGGATTCGAATATTCGGCTATTATCGAATATTTGAATTGATTTTGATGAGGGGATGTGGCTTTCATCTTCGAAAAAAATTACATAACAGTTTTTTTGCAAGCAACATATTCGGTTTTTTTTCTATCCTCTGCTTTCGTAAAGTTTTCCCGCCGAACACCATCGCAAAGTGGCATAAACAAATACTTCTGCTAGCCGCAGTGACAAAATGTGAGCGCAAAAGGGCGAAAAAACGGCAATTTTCGGAAGCTGTGTCTTCGCAACCGTGCCGCCGGGAGCGGCTGTTTTGCTACCACTGGAGCGGCCAAGAAATCCTCTTTCCGGTACAAGCCATTTCTTCGTTCTTTCACAGACGCACGAACAGCAGAAGACAGACGCACAAACGAATTGAGAAATAGATGCTGAAGGGCGAATGGCCGCCCAGTCGGCGCGCTCTGAAACGGCCCAGCTGATTGGGCGTCGCCGCGGCAATGCAAGATGGCGGCCACCTGAACTGCGTAGTGCGCGTTTCAGAGTTCCTTTTCGCTGGTTTGCTCGGCCAAGTTTCTGTTCAGTCATTTTATCTGCTGTGGTATTCAACGCGGAAATTATCGAAATGAAAACGCCTGAGATTACTAGCCAGATTAAGTGAAGCCGCGTGGCTCGAAAGCGGAGGTCATCGAAGTCGCTTCGTGGTGCACGTGACTTTGCCCCAGAGGGAGGAACGCGGCGTGCGTGCTTGTAGTAGCGGTTCCGGGAGTGAACTTTTCTTCGCAAGCCATTTTGTCCAAACGTTTGTTTTTCCCACGTACGTCGTTTGTTCCAGTGATTTCTTCGTGGCCGCTAGGTGTGTTTTGATTCCGTTCTTTGCGTTACATTCCTTAGTGAACAGGTACGTGTATGACACTCTCAGTTTTTCAGGTTTGCTTTTTGTGAATTTTTTATTCAAATAGTCGTTCATGGTCTATATTCCTTTTGTACATTCACGTCTAAAAGACTGGTAATAAAAATATTTAATAAATCAATCTGACTTTTACGACCTCGTCCATTCATTTGGGACGGCAAAGGCCTTCGAACAAGTTTTTTAACATGTTTTATATGCTGATTTATCATGTTTTATATGCGGTACAAATTGAACAGAAATAAAATAATATTTAAAAAAAGTTTTCAAATTATTACTTCGAAATTTTTGTGGTGCTATCACACAAGCATTTGCAGTTGCTGTGCCAATTGTGATCAATATCCACAAAGAAATAAAAAAGTTGTTTTTGAAAGCTACGTCCCAATTATTCGATATTCGATTCAATATTCGAAGCCAGATATTCGTATTCGATTCGTATTCGAAAAATAAATATTTGCACACCTCTACTTTCAAGTGTTATTCTTTAGTAGTTTACCGGAGCTTAAGATATCATGCGGAGGTTTGGAAAATCTGTGGGATGACTTAGGCATGCGAATGTAAAGAGGCAGCGGAAGTGGTAAAACATGGTGTACAGCAAACACCCACTCCAAGTCATAAATGTTGTTGGGAACATTTAAATAAATCTGCGTATTTTAATTTTTTTGTAGACAGTAGTAAACCGGTCTTGTTTTCCTACACCAAAGGAAACTGATAAAATTTGTCCTACGACCTTGTTCTAAGAATTTCTGTTTTTTTTTACGTGAAGGTATTCAAAAGGTGCTTACTAGTATCGCCTTGCTGAATATTGCGGCTGTTCTGGCTGCTTTTTAACAATCACTTTATGGTGCGACTTTTTTGGCTAGTTTTAAATTTGCTGACTTCTTGTCCTTCTCATGACCTGGCAACCCGGCGATCGAGTGGTTCACGTTCAGGGCTAGTGTTGCACAATTACGGCGAACGCTGAAGTTTTTTTCGCCAATCTTAGAAAATCGCCGTTAGTGGCTTTTGGCGGCTCGACAAACGTGCATAGAAGACGCTGGGCGGTCGCCGCGAGGAACGTACACAAATGCGCTCGGCATTTTGTTTGTTTCTGAACTGCCGGGTGGTCACCCAGGAGCACTCGATTACGGGCGCGCGCTCCCGTGAGCTCGGCCTTTTCTTCACATGTTTAACTGCGGACACCATACATGTTGCGGACACCATTTGCTAAACAGCCTCGCTTTTAAACTGAACCTCCGACAAAAAACGAGCAGCTTGACGAGGCCTGAGAACGTACACATGAGGTGGCAGTGGCAAAACCGAAATACGCGGTGTTCGATCACGCAAAAAAGGAAGGACAGAAATGAAAATAAAAATCATGGCTCACAAACGGTGGGACCAAAAAAAATTTAGGAATAAGAGTTAAAATTATAACAAGCATGGATATATGCCAAATATTATAGTACATTCACACATGAAGTCCAAATAAAGACCAAAAGAAAAGTAGGTGAATTGGCGTAAGCATGAAAATCTAACCGAGGCCTCCAGATTGTACGTCAAGCACACATTTAACTACAAGAGTTCAGATTCATGCATTCGGCTCACTAAACGTGGACGTGGTGCATGTCTTGTGGTCTCCGACTTTGGAAAACTTCGACAACCCATGCATGCAGCTCGATGTGTAAAAAGTGTAACTGTTCTCCTAAAAGAAAAATTCGGTAATTTGTTCACACGCGTGCCGGAGCTACACTAGCTGAGAGAAGTGCATTTCTTCAGGGCTACTGATGAATCAGGCTTACTGAAAATACGTTTCTTTGCTGCGAAATCACGACACTTGGCCGCTTGCCTTTCTGCCTCACCGACAAAAACGCCCGCTATGGCTCTTCCTGTGGACTTATACGATGATGCATGAGCCAATGAGCTACAGGCGCGGATACATTTTTGGGCCAGTCGGTAGAGAGAGCGAGAATATTTCACCAAGAGTTTAGCGTAGCATGGTGGCCGAAGACCGTAGTGCTTTGGCGACTGTGGCTGCCCGAGCCGTGAGTGCTTTCTGGAGAACGAGGTTTGTGCAACCCAGCACTGCTTCCCACTTGTGGAGGGATGGGAGCAGAGGGAAGTGGCCAGATTTGCAGACCCACGTATGGTGAAGTAATGTAGCCCGTTTTCCGCAGTGCTGGCAGAGTGTTGTGGGGTACAATGAGGGGTGAATGGGATGAAGAATGGCTATGCATGGGAAAGATTCAGTTTGAAGCTGATGCCCAAGGCGTTCCTTTTCCACTGATATAGAATGAATTGACGTGAGGGTATTTGTAGCGGGAGAAGCGGTAATGTTCCGTGATGTCTGTATGTATGTAAACTATCACGGGTAGCTCTGGCTCCATGAGGGACAGGGCGGTCCTCACATGCCCGGGAGACAATAACTTGGGCTGCGGTGTGTGCACTTCACTTCTCCAATACCCGTGTGGGCAGGGGACCAGATCAATTCTACAGGATCATTAGTTGATTTTTGATTAGGAATTCGGTAGGCCTGAGGCAAGATGTGGGCTCTGGCATACTTTAGAACGGGCGTTTTCGAATCAGGGGTAATGAATGGGCGGGTTGGTCGGCGTGTAAATGAAAGTGCTATCGCCGGCTCTTCCACCACGTGAGGGTGACGTGTTCGGCTGGAAAAGGCCGTGAGTGGTGGAGAATCGGTTGAGTGAGTTACTGCCAAGGGAAGAGAGAAAGAGAGAGAAGCTCTTTATTAAAGAAGGAAAGGCAGAGAGGTTTGCCAACATGCGTACGTCGACATGCTACTCTGCAGGAAGGGGAACGGGGAAAAGACAGATGAGTAGTAAAAAGAAGAGTAATAGGTGAAGAGGGGAAAAAAGAGAAGGTCATATAAAGGGACATGCGGTGTAGCATAGACTGACCGCTTAAGGGGGGCTATAAAGTCTCGGTGACGCCAATATCTTCAAGACACCCAAATAACGCATCCAGGACTTTCCGTTGAGATGACGGAGAATGCCATGGTCCAAGTAGCAGGCTCAACGTAATTGCTCCAGGGTGAAGACATGTGATCCTTTGCTCTAACACTCCTTGCATCAATGTAGGCGGAGCACTCTAGCAGGACATGCTCGACGGTTTCAGGGGCACCACAGTTGTCGCAATGTGGGCTTGTACTTTGGCGTATGCCATGTAAGTAGGCATTAGTGAACGCCACATTAAGTCGCAGTCTATGAAACAGTGTTTCCCGCCGGCGAGGTAGTCGTTCTGGCAGCCTCAGTCTTATCTGTGGGTCAATCGAGTACAGAAAATCATGATGATGTTCCGGAAGAGTCCATAAGCGGTTTCTTTCGGCTAGAGCTAGGGCCTTGGTCTTAGTTGAGGCATCATTTTTTGTATAGAAAATCTTTCTTTTGTTTTTTATTTCTAGGCCCCTGCGTGCAGCCTCATCTGCTCTCTGATTTCCTAGGACACCACAGTGTCCAGGGAGCCACTGAAAAGTTACGCGATGGCCAGCAGCGTAAGCGAGATGGTGCAGGTATTTTACTTCGCGCTGGATGTGGTCATGGATGCTGAAGCAGCTAGCACGTCGGAGGCTTTGTAGGGCGGCTTTCGAGTCTGTGAATATGGTCCAGTGTTCAGCTAGCGTGGATTCCATAAAGTTCAGCTAGCGTGGACGAAGTCGCTCAAGCCGGCGTGATAGTGATTTGTTAGCTGACGGAATAAAAACTCCCGAAGAACTGCGCTCAGATGTTGCCGATCCATCTGTAAAAATATGGGTCGTTGCGGAGTAAAATTTTTGAATATGGGCAAGTGTAACCTTAAGTAGGACAGTTTGGGATATGCGCTTTGTTGAATCAATTCCAGGTATAGAATGTTTTATGGTAACAGGTGACAAACTCCAATGCGGAAAACCCAGTGGCATGGTCTGCGGTGCTTGATTTGGCACGGAAGCATCAATTGCCCTTATTGTTCGTCCAAAGCTGGAAGCGTCTTGATCCGCAACGCGAGCCAGGAAATGGGTTTTGGCATGTAGTCTATACCTCAAGTAATTTCGTAGCGTCTCTTGAAGCCGTAACACATCTATGGGCAGGCAGCCAGCTTCTGCAAGGGTCCCACAACATGACGAGCCTGCAGGGAGGCCAAGGCACTTCCTCAGACAGTTGTTCCTTGCCGCTTCCAGCTGTTTTCTGCTTGTCGGGGACAGTGTCTGCAGGACGGGCAGGTGATAGCGCAAGATACCATAAACATATACCTTGAAGAGGAGCACCGCAGAGCGACAATCACTGCCCCAGCGAGTGCCACAAAGATATCCAATAGTTTGAGATGCTGCTAAAATTCGCGTGCGTAATCTTTTTACTTCCGGGAACCAGGAAAGGTTTCTGTCTATGACAATGCCAAGGTATCTTTGGGTGCGTACGTAATGCAGAGGCCGGCCACTGAGGATTAGAGGGTATCGGTCCATTCTCTTGCGGGTGAACGCCATTGCAACACTTTTTTCGGAGGAAAGATGTAGTCCCCTCGGCGACAGGTATGCCGCTATTCTTGAAAGAGCCTTCTGCAGCTTCTGCTGTGTGATTCGACGCGATCTTGAAGCACTCCAAACACAGATATCATTCGCGTAGAGTGTGACTTTGACACCCCGGGGAAGAACGCGTTTAAGCTGAATAAGCGTAAGATTAAACAGCAGCGTGCTTAAAACTGCTCCTTGAGGGACGCCTCTATTTACGTCGTAGCATGGTGTGGGGCCTTCTTTCGTGCACATAAAACGTTTCCGTCCGTCGAGATAGTTCGCAATCCATGCATATAGCCTCCCTACTAAGCCGAGCGCAATAAGAGATGCTAGGATAGCATCATGGTAAACCGAGTCAAATGCTGACTTGATGTCTAAAAACACTGCAGTTGGGATATAGCCAGAATTTAGTTCTTCTTCTAAAGATGATACGAGTGCAATTATGTTGTCAATGGCCCATCGATTCTGTCGAAAGCCGTTCATTTCAGGGGGGTAAAGTTTCCTGGTTTCGACATACCAATTCAACCTTTTTAATATCGTTTTTTCCATTAATTTTCCAATGCAACTTAGTAGCGCAATGGGTCGAAAAGAGTCATAACGTGTCGGTGGCTTGCCAGGCTTCAGAACGGAAGTAATCTTCGCTAGCTTCCAATCAGCAGGAACGATTCCATGCAGCCACGTAGTGTTATAGTACTCCAACAGACGCAATAGAGAGTGGTGTGATAAATGCGAAATAGCCTCATATGTAATTTCATCGTAACCAGGAGAAGAGCGTTTTTTGACATCGGAAATAGCTGCATTAAGTTCTCGTATCGAGAACGGGTGATCTAACGCAGGCACAGCAGCTGGAGGGGGACGGAAAAAATTGAACTGTGGGCGCGTCCTTGCGGATGTGGTGGCGGACAGCCGCTTGCAATATTCTTCAGCGGGTTCTCTCTGAGAAATATTCTCATGCAATGACAGCGCGCTGAATGGGCGTAGTTGCGAGATGTTGTTACGCATGCCCTTTACTAAACGCCAGATGTGCGACAAAGGCTTGCGAACATCCAATTTCGCGCAAAACTCTTGCCATCGCTGCCTGTTTAACTTCTCTAAATGGCGCCTCACGTGTCGCTGCGCCCTACGTGCGTGCTGCATGTCTTCCAAAGTTTTGGTACGTCACGCCTTGCGCTCTGCACGCCTGCGAATGGCTCGTAGCCTCTCATACTCCTCATCATTTCTGACATTTGTAGGCCTTTTCATAACACCCGATGATTCCCGCAGGCAGCGAGCAATTATAGGAATTATGTCGTCATCGCTAGTTGATGCTGTAATGCTATGGCCCACGCTCTCTTTATAGGCCTCCCAATTAGTGCACTTGACCTTCGCTCCTTCTCGGAGCGCGTCTTTGTCAAGGTAAGAAAGCAAAACTGGGTAGTGGTCGCTTCCCCTTGTTTCCAGGTCTGTGCACCAGAAGAATTTTGCAGCCCAGCTGCTTGAAATAAAAGAGACGTCAATGCAGCTGCTCACTTTCTCGTTTTTCATGTAAGTGATGCTGCCGTCGTTAAGAGGCTGAACAGAGTACTTGATCAGCAGCTCGGCTAGCCGCGCTCCCCAGGAATTTGTATGTGCGCTGCCCCAGATCTCATGATGGGCATTAAAGTCACCACAAATTAGATGAGGTGGGGACGAGCCAGTAATAATATTTTCTAACCGCGAGGCGTCAAAGTGGTTGCTTGTCTCTATGTAAGCCGCAATTAAAGTGAAGCACTGGGTACCAATTCTGTGTTTCGCGCAGACGTATTCTTCGGATTCATGAGCAGGCACAGCAACGCTTGCTACTGGCAAATCATGACGGGCGGCAATAAAAAATCGACTTGGGCCGTTAAGCGCTGCGAATGAAGCAATTGATAATTCTTTAACTTAAAATGTTCTTCAACTCGAGATTCATATATAATAATGAACGGAAATTGATATGTCCGCACAAGCTGGCGAAAATCAGTTAGTTTCGAGCGTAGGCCACGTGCATTCCATTGGAAAACTGTACAACTTTTGAGACTTGCGTTAATAAGCGGTTTCAGGCGGTGGGTCTCCGATGCCATCGACTTGGGCCGTTAAGCGCTGCCAATGAAGCAATTGATAATTCTTTAACTTAAAATGTTCTTCAACTCGAGATTCATATATAATAATGAACGGAAATTGATATGTCCGCACAAGCTGGCGAAAATCAGTTAGTTTCGAGCGTAGGCCACGTGCATTCCATTGGAAAATTGTACAACTTTTGAGACTTGCGTTAATAAGCGGTTTCAGGCGGTGGGTCTCCGATGCCATCAACTTTGTTGGGCTCCAGAACTATGCCGCGAAGATGATGATGTGGAGGCCACGAAAGGTTCCAAAGACAGTACCGTTTCTACCTCGGGGATGTGGCCATAGGAGGGGTTGGCGCGCAGCAGCGCCCTGATTGCCGCAAAAAGCACGGGGAAGAGTATTCCAGCAATGTCAGGCCGCGCGGGCTGAGCTGCCAGCTGTCCACGTTCCCTATGGGGACGTCGAGTTGAGGGGGTGTCTGCATCCTGGGAGCGTACATCAGGTGCGGCATGATTAATTGCGGTCGTTTGATGATCCCGTGTGGCCTGCGCGTAGGACTTGCTTGTGGCAACTTCGCCCTCAAGCGGAGGGTCATTTGAAGGCACAATCGCAGGTGAAAACACAACTTCTGGGTTTGATGGTGGCTCACGTCGGGAAGGAGCTTTCCCTTGTACTTGCTCGACACTGCGTGCAAGAGTAGCTGCCTTTTTCTTCGGGCAAGCTCCATACGACGCGGGATGCGGGCCGCCACAGTTTGCGCATCGGGGTAGATTGCGCGACGTACAGTCCTTGTGTGGGTGGTCCCCCGAGCATATTTTGCAGCGACGTTTTCCTCTGCAGTTCCTGACGGTGTGGCCGTGCTTCTGGCACTTGAAGCACTGTGTAGAAGATCCAGTGTACTCTTCTACGGGGAAGCTGTTAAAGCCAAGAAACACCCGAGCTGGCAGAGGGGAACCTGCCTTGAATTCCAAGATGACTGAGCGTCGGCGGGTCTCAGCAATGACTTGATTTTCCTCTCGTATGTAGGTGACTTGCCGACGGGCAGAGATAACTCCTTGGTTTCTAAGGTAATTCTCTAGTGCCTCATCAGTGTACTCAAGGGGCACACCTAGGATTTTCCCATACGTTGCCATGTACGATCGTGGCACGCGCACCTCGACTGGTACACCAGCAAGGGTGGAGACATGTAGAAGTCGGTTCGCTGCAGCTAGGGACGAGACGGTCACAATAAGCGTACCATCCTTGGTCAGGCCATGTGCTAAAACTTTTTCTTGTGCCGTCGCCCCAACTTCTGACGCCAATACGTTGGGGTTGGCTTTCCACAAACTGTAACCTTCAGTTGGTTGAAAAACAACGGGAATCCCGGCGGCTCGCTTTTTCTTGTAAGTGACGAGGGTAAAGTCGCCTTGGTTTACTTCCATGTAAGTAGCGTCAGACTAAACGTTCCGATGTGTGGTCTCTTGGTCAGTAGCACGCTTTTTAGGAGCTGACGGGCTTTCCAGGTTATCATCGGGAGTCGATTCATGCGAAACTGCAGGAGTACCTTGGTAGGGTCCGCTTGGAGCGGCCAGGCCCTGGTTGGTTCCGTCCAATAATGGCAGCATGAAGCGCAGGCGGTGACGGCACTATGCTGAGCTGCAGGGTCCGCACGCAGCTTCGCTAAAGCCGTTTGACACGGGGCGTCCGCCCTTGTGAAGTCGCTGGGTGCTTGTAAGAAGGCAGCGCGAAGGATTTCAGTCACAGCAAAGAGGAACAAGTACAAAACAAAGAATAACTCCAGAGCAGCAAGAACAACCACCCGGTTGAGCAGATCTTCGTCTTCTTCTCACCAAGGGAAAAGCCGTATCGTCACATGGGAAAAGCATCCAAGTGACGATACTCAGCTTCATCAACATGCAGTATGCCTGGATCAATCGAGTATTTTGCTCTCAATGCACGGGCTCGTCACGCCCCTCTTTGGGAATGATATTGGGCGTGCCCATTTCGAGGTAGGGGCCGACTAATCATGTTCTCTCCCGTCCCGGTTTTGATGAGCGATTTTGGCTGGGGCTCTTATAGGAAGCCAATGCAAAGGAGGGCTCTGCCGACTGCACTGTGCGTCAGGCAGCCAAGCTGCCCCGTGCAGTGTACTTCGATCAGCCGTGTGGCCGTATTGTGCATGCCAGTTCTCTCAAGTCTGGCAGTGGAAGCTCCTGTGTGTATCTGTAGAGCGGCTCAAAAAGCCTTCTGAATTTTGGAATCAACTTTATGGGCTTCTGTTTTCGTAAGGCTGAGATGCGGGAGGGCATATGTAATCCTACTTATGACCAAATCTCTAATTAGTTTCAGCCGACGCTCTCTTTAAAGGCTGTGTCGGCATGCTGCAATTGGAACGCCTTCGGGAAAGCAATACAAGAGGCGACCAGTCAGCAGCTGGACCGGCCTAACCTTTCTGACTGGACAAAACAGCTTCTCGCCGATGTGCAGCAGCATCCTGAAATCACAGATTTGAAAATCGCGCCATTAACTGTAGACTTAAAATTACAGCACACGTGTGAAGTTCCCAAGAGGCTTAAAAATGGTGGCGGTCACAAAAACGCAATAGAATCTTTAGTAGAAGCACATAGCTAATCTCGCAAAAGAGACGATATTTAATGCTCAAAAACTAGACAGGGCAGGATGGCAGGAGCTATATGACCGGCTGGGAGGAGCGCTTGGAGGAGCAGTCCGATCTGCTCCCGCTTGAAAAGTGGAGTAAGCACAGTAGGAAGGAAGTCACAAGACCTTCAACGTCATATCCTGCCCCCCCCCGACTTTCTTGCTTCTGCGAATTGTGCACTTCGGCGAGTGCGGCCCGGAGAGCGCGGCTGTACCCATCGTGCATTTGCAACTTTGCGGAATGGGCAGCAAGCTTTACGAGCATGCGAGCGCTTCCTACGGCCACACGTGCTTTGCCGCGCTTTGCTCTCACACATGCTTTTCCGCATAGATTTCTCGGATGCTTAAAGGCCGGAATACGTGTAGCGAACTTTCACAACGAAGCTCTCGCGGCGGGAAATTTCCCGTGGCAGGCTGCCGTATGTTCGTCGGGCTGAGCGACATGGAGCGACGACACGGCGCGCGCGCTGCGTCGCTGCTGGGTTGCTCTCAGTGACCTCTATACCAAGAGTCAACCGTGCCGTTCGAAACAGGCCCAGTGAACGAGCTTCCCAGTTTGGTTGTACGTCATTTAAGTATTCTGCATGGGACGGGGGCGTTTCTTCTACTGAAATACTCGTTCTCAGTTATCAGAAATGCTAGAGGCAGAAGAAAATACAAAATGAACGGCGCTGGGGAGATTTGAACCAGCGACTCCAAAAACAAGTAGCCGGTATTTTAACCTCTACTTCACCCCGAGAGATGGCGCATATATGCAAAATACCCCTACCCCATTCCAATTCCTCAATAAAGTTTGTTCAGTCAGTCAGACTTATTACGGATAGTTGTTACTTGTTTATGTCCTATTTGAGAAGCCCTTGTTGTGATACCGCCGGTTCCTCACTCGCCAATCTTGCAGACGGGCCTCATGAGCCTCATATTGCAACTACTACAAGTAATGTAGCCGGATCGGCATTATGTAACCTGAAAAATGCTTTCGTGCATGCCCATCTCGGCGATACAAGCCACGACAGTCGGGTAGGGACCACGTTTTCCCCTTGCCGTTTTTTCCTCTCCCACCTGCTCTCCGGGTGAGTGCCGCAATCCAATGGCAGGTGCAGTGCCCTGCTCTCGCGTGCTCCGAAATTGTTCTGTCCGCTAGTCCACACTGCACGATGCCACTTCTCCTGTTCTCTCAATGGATTTCACCACGAGGCACTTGATTGACGCTAATCACTCCCAAACACAACGGACAAAAAAATAACTCTCTTGATTTATGAAGCGACAGATATCCAGAAGGCAGGGCTGGAAAAGATTAAACCTACGTACATTCCTCAAGGGGAGCAGGTCCAGCAACCTTATTATGCCGGATACCCAATCCTACTCTTGATTAGGACATCGCTGAGGTGGAGACGATACTATCTTGAGAGGTCAGGAACTCATAGGACAAGAAGATCCAGTCTAAAACTACATGCGCGCCTTTCTCACACAAGGATGTCCACCTTCCCATTGGGAAATCTGACACTGCTCGATATACAGTATCCCATTAGTAGAAAGAGAGAGGGGAAACTCTTTATTTGGCAAGTGAAATCAGCCTGTCTAGCTGCACGACTTACTACGCGAGATGGTTTTGAGGACGACATTAAAAAATTTCGAGAGATCTCTGATACGCACACGACCGTTGATCCTTAAAGGAGCTCTGAAAGGCGTTTAGAGCACACAAACGAACTAGCGAAATTTTCAGACCACGTCGTCAACGTCATGTGTGGCAAGTATTATTGTTTTACGTGCAGCGGAATCCTAACACTTTTGTTGCAAAGTTTGTCGCTCTTTTATCACTCTTCCCTCACGTGTGTTTCGACGCCGCCATCTTCACACGTCTATGTCAGTGATTCTCAGATGTTCGTCATGGGGTAGACATCCTGCTTTTGGGCGGCTTTTTCCTGCACTTCCGGCAAAGAGATGTGTGGGCTGATCTGCGTTGACTCGCCGGCTGATCCGCCAGCGGAGTGCCGGAGTGCTTTGATAATTTTCGACTATCCAAACAATTGTAAACAAACGCTTTCCAGTTAGTATTTATGCAACACGTTCATAGCACGACATGAATATTCTCTTACCTAAGTACGTTCCATAAAAAAAAACGTTGAAGCCTCGTGGCACTTCCTGCGTGCAATCGTAGAGTACGTCCTAAACCCAATGCCCGGGTTTGCCGCATACATTTCATTCAACTTCAAAACAATCCAGAGATGCGTTTCGAACGAACACAACGTCACAACGTTCGTTGCAACTCTGAACCGCAATTGACAGACGATCGGTTGCCTCGTCCTGTCCGTCGTAAATTCGGCACTCACGTCGTGCGCGGTATCGGGGACGAACAGCAACTCACTTAATTCTGGCGGGCAAGCCGAGAAACTTTTAGCACGAAAACTGCACATATCCTATGCGAGGTTGAGTCGAACGTCGCCGGAGAAAAATAGTCCATACGATGGGAAGCCCTATCCACCCGCAGACGTCGAATTTCATCGCGAAACAAACGCGTCCACAACACACACCATCGCCTCCTGTGTTTTTACAATGCCAAACGGATCGCGCATTTGCCAATGGGAGTGAGTGGTAGGCCTGCTGTGCCCACATGTCGCGAGGTGGGGCCCCAAGCTGAACCGAGATGACACAACCATAACTGACTTTGAGGGCGGTTTGTGCCTTCTTTCAAAGGCAACCGAACCTCTATGTTTGAGATAGTCAAAGAGGCACTCGTGCCAGCACTAGAAATCTCAGAGCCGTGGCGGAGCCCGTTTCGCCAATGTTGCCGCTCTCAACCACCCGTCGCCCCAAGCTGAACTGGTCCCACGATTGAAGCGCTGCGAAGGTGCATCAACGGGAACGGGCACACGATCCTTCCCGTGCGGCTGCTGCGTGTTCGCCGCTGATAAAAAGTCACGTGCCGCCGATGTCAACTGCAGCAACGTACACCGCGAAAGGGCAAGGCCAGGCCGCACACATGCGGCCAGGTCTTTCATTCGCTTTTTCAGCCTTGAGCGGAGTGCGGGACGCACGGTGTCAACCTAAATCAAAAAGCCAAAAGTACTTTCCTGGAGCAGATGGAAGTCTGAGGACCGCAATGGCGCAAGTGCGTCACCGCTCTGGCACGCAGCATCATTAGAGGAAAGGCTCGCGCTCCGTCAACAGTTCAAAGGAGGAGGAAATTCGGCGCGACGACAATGCGCGGTTTCTGATTTACAATTTCTCAGCTAATACTCATCGCTTTAACAGGTTTCTTGCGGGAGGAGATTGCTAATACATTGCTTTATTTGGTTACATGTACATCTATGCATCGGCGGAAGGTATTTCCAGGCCCCTTTAATGGAAAAACTCGATGAAGGGCATATCGCAACATACCCCCTTAGGTTGATTGGGCAGTAAGGGTGGCTGGTGCAATTAGTACAAAGCGGCGATCACAATAATTCCCGTTTACTTGTGACGTCTACTGAGACAGGGAAAAGACCGACACCCGCGTTACAATATCGAACACCTCCTGGTTCTCCTCTTTTTTTATTGCGTGCTCACGCGCATACCCCGCTGCCTGCCCTCTTCGTCCTCTTCTCTAGATTCGTCTGCGAGGCTCATGGCGCTTCCCGCAACTGCTTTCCTGCGGGAAATTCAATATCCTTGCGGGCCCGCGAAGTGGTCGTCCGCTTCCAAGAAGTATAACCGCTGAGCAGCCAGCCGTACTTGTTTGCATTTGGGAAGGTGACTGTAAAGTATCTGTCGGTGCCGCCCCTACCAGTAAATGCCTCAAACACTCTGCCAAGCTTTCATTGCAGCACCGGGACGTTGTCGTCACTGACAATCACCAAGTCGCCAACATGTAGTCGGGATTGTGACGAAGGCAGGCAGTCATGAGCGCAGCGTAAAAGAAGCAACTATTCTTCCCTCCAACGCTTCTATATTCGGCGCAGAAGCTCATCTTTGTACCTGACCCTTCGTCGCAAGTCATGCGCGGTGGAGCTAGGCAAACAGTCCGCCGTTCGTGGTGGTAGCCCCACAGTTATTCTGCCGTTTAAAAGGTGCGATGGCGTCAGTGCAACTGCATCATAGCAATCGTCGCAGAGTTGTGTTAGAGGGCGGCAGCTGACAATCGCTTCTACCTCGGCCAGTACAGTGATCAGCTCTTCGTAACTCAGGCTTCTTCGTCCAACGGAGCGCTTCAACGCATCTTTGACTCTACGGATGATGCGCTCCCAGAAGGCACCCAACACGGAGCTCGTTCAGCGATGAAATTACAGTTGATGTGGCGAGCACTTGCATGGTCCTGGACGGTGTCCGAGAGCATCGAGCGCAACTGTTTCAAACAGCTGCGGAATGCCTTGGCGTTGTCTGAATTTACTGTAGACTGGATGCCTCGTCTGGACGTAAAACGACGAAAGGTGAGGATGAATTATTGTGCTGTCATGTCTCTATGTTATTTCTAAATCAAGTGCTCGCGTCACTGCACAGGACAAAACGGCAATATACAGCTGAGAGCCGCAGTAAAGGGGTCCGAGAAGTCTACTCCCACGACGTTGAACCGTGACGTCTCTGCTATGCGGTCTTTCTGTTATGGTGCCACCGGGACAGACGCGTGAAGTAAACGTCGACGGCGACACGGTAAGCACAACAGGAGCACCTTCCTGAGAGTTCGCCTTCGCTTTATGATTTAAAACCTTGATTCAAGGTCCAGAAGCGTAACTTGAACTCCGGGGTGCAAAAAACGGACATGTGTCGCGGCTACCAAGAGTCGTGTGAACACGTGGTCACTTGGAAAAAGCATTGGATGCCTAACTTCCTCTGACCCATCAACTTCCTGTAAGCGTCCACCAACTCTAAGCAAGCCATCCAGGCCCACATCTGGCCGTAGGGTCAGAACGCTTGAGCATGATGGCAACGGCTGGCGATCTGGGATGGGAAGGGGGTTTTCCGAACCAGCTGGAGCCAATACCGCTCCGCCTGATTTAGTTCAAGTGACGTCAATGGCCCAGAAAAGGTTGGTTGCCTTCGGTTAGCATTGCAAACAAACCTCAAATCGAGGTGGTTATTCTGAGGAGTCTGGAGAGTGAGCCGTAGTTCTTGATGTCCAGCAGTGGAGTGGGCGGACCTGCAGATCGCTGCAAGATTGCAGTTGGGCACACGGACGCAAGTTCGGTGGTCAGCTTACTCACTGCTATCCCAGCACAAGATGTCGAAGGCCAGTTGCGTTCTGGTTCCGCCAACCTCAGAGGTCCAGTCCACCACGTCGGTTTTTCTGTTGAACTACTACTTGTACTCCGCGCGTCAAAAGGTCCGCCGGGTTGTCCACACTCGAACAGTGCCGCCAGGTGAAACCTTGGGTCAACTGCTTAATTTCACAAACACGGTTCCTCACAAAGGTCTCCCAGCTGTTTTCGTCGCCAGCAATCCAATGAGAACTCCAATCCAATGAGAACAGGATGAGAACTGTGGCATTTTACGAATTTATTGCCATTACCTCGCCGCTAGAAGGCATGCGAGAAGTTCTTAACGCGGTAGAGAAACCGTCTTCAGGTGTGCAATGCGAGTCTTGCTCATAACTAGCCGAACGGTAAAGCTGCCATCGACGACTGGCTGACGTACGAACACTCCGACGCCGTATGCATGAGGGCTGGCATCAGCGAACAAATGTATCATCGCACTATCATGACCTTGCGATGCCAGTAACAAACAACGTGGAATCCGCAGGGCGGATAGCACCGGGAGCTCTGAGACCCATTCCATCCACAAGTCCTCGATGTCTGGGGGGAGAGACTCGTCCGAAGCGATTCCCTGTCGCAGAGCCGTTGGAACAGCAGTCTAGCTCTCATGTGAACCGAAGCGATGAAGCCCAGCGGATCGCAGAGCCTTGCGAATCCTTGCAAAATGGTTCGCTTCGCCGATGGTTGTGTAGAAGGGACGACAGAACACCTTGCGTGGTGATGACAATCTCATCTGATGACCGGTCCCATGGCAAACCAAGTACCTTGCATTTGGAGCTCGGATCAGTAACGTTCTCAAGTGAGAGCCCATCGTTGAATAATTATGTGCAGAGCAAGGGTGATTTCCAGCAAAATTTTCTACTCTGTATTATTACATCGGTAATAATGGCATTTGCTTCCCGGTAAATCTCCAATGCCTCCTCTTCGGAAGACGCGCATATGACCAAGTCGTCCACGTAGAATGACCGTTGTAGGCGAGCTGCAATGTCCTGGTGTGTTGTCTTCCACGTTTCTAGGTGGTGCTGCAGAGTGGCTGTCAGCAAGAACGGGCTAGACGACGCTCCGAAAGGAACCCTGGTCATGCGCCATTCGACGATTGTCGGGACGGTATGGTCACAGGTCGGTAATCGGTCAATCCACAAGAAACGGAGAGCATCTCTGTCTTCCGGTAGAATGCTTATCTTGAGAAGGCCTTCCGGATATCCGCGGTAAGAACGATGTGTCTGCATCTAAACTGCAGAAAAAGCTGTAAGAGATCAGGACCAAGCTTGATGACCGTATCAAGCATTTCATTTAAAGACGGTTTCCCGTACTCATGCGGTGAGGCATGAAACACGACGCCGACCTTGGTTGTTACGCCTTCGCGTCGGACTACCGGATGATGAGGTAGGTAGTAGACAGTCTGTCCGGTAGTTTCCGACGGTACTATTCTTTCAGCATGGCCTTCCTTGAAGTACTCGCTGATTGCGGCGTCGTACTCCTGCAGCAGTTCTGGCTGATGCTCAAACCGCTGAAGCTGCCTTTTCAGCGTGCATTTGGCTACAATACGGTTCGTGGATGACGTGAGCCCAGGTGTCTTAAGCATGACCGGTACTACGTAGCGACCTTCGTTCTTGTGTACTGCGCTACAAAAACTGTAGGAGCGCCAGGTGTTTGTTGACGTCGTGCTCCTCACCTGCATCGCGTATACCGATGGCGTCTAACCGCCACATCTCCGACGGATCTCCCGTTCAGAACTCCGTGCGCCAATCGTCGGTACAAGCCAGGAATAATGCAGTTGCACTGGTGGTAGGTTGTGTAAGACGATGGCAGACGTCAGTGTAGGTTTCTTGACCGACCCAATCGAGTATTGTATCCACGGCGCACAGGGTGTCGGTGAAGCGCTCGACACGTTCGGTTACAATCCTCCAGTAATTGTCAGACCCGATCAACACGCTTATCACGGAGCCCTGAGGTTTATCGCCTTGCGGATTGTCGGCTAATGGTAAATAGCGGTCACGCAGCATTGCAATAACGGTGCTCTCTATGGCCGGGCCTCTCACTGTACAGACCTCTGGCACTTCCAGAGCATGGGGGGTCAGCTCATTTCATTCAAAGCGTCCACAGAGAGTAATGTTAACCCTTGCCATTTGTACTGGCCTGGGTGGTTGCACTTGCCGAATGTTAACACTGCCAAATCCTCAGTTCCAGTGCTGGGTAAAGACAGCTGCTGCGAAACGTCTTGACGGACGAAGGACCGTTGGCTTTCGGTACTCAGCAGTATCCGTACCGGCACGCGGTCGCGGTTTCCGGACGCCTACATGGTAGCGGTTTGGAGCACTACGGGTGACAAGGACGGGCTGCTTGCAGGACCTGTTGTCACCTGCCTTCCTCCTTGTCTTACGACCCCTCGGTTTTCAGCTCCGATAGGAGTAGGTGGTCGTGGAGTGCCCGTTGCTGCTCGTACTCAAATGTGGCACGGTGTAAAAATATGGCGGCCTGAGCAGTGTTTGCACCTTGGCCCTGCTGCGGCTCTGTAATTACGGGCAGTGTGGCCCCTTTTCCCACACTTAAAACAGCAATGCTTCCTGGACAGCCATTGGTGCTTTTCCTCGGCTGACAGTGTGGCCTGGCACCTACGTGTCGCGTGTCCTGGAACGTCGCAGAGGGAGCACTTATTCTGCGAAGCCATGGACGGATCGGCACCTGGTGATGTGGACCGCGCTGCCAGTGGAAGGGCGGATGGTATTCGAGGCGGTGTCACGTTGCGGTCAGCTGGCAACCTCCTTGAAGTGGGTTTCTTGCGTGACACTCGACTCTCCTCTCTGCTTTCAACCTCGACTTGCAGGAACTTCAGGATGGCCGTGACTTGCTGTTGTCGTGATTCCGCTGCAGCTTCTGCTCCGGCGATGTCGGTCTTCGTGCGCTTGCGGTACCGTATTGCCAGATCCTCAGGAAATGAGTGCATCAGCACCTAGTGCAGAAAAACCGCTTACTCTGTACAAGGCATGCCAAGGCTATCCAAACAGCTGGTCTGGAATTGGATCTGCTCATAGAGGTCTCGCAGACGTGAAACTTGAGATGATGACTCGATTGGCTCGATGGAAACCAGGCTGTCTATGTGGTTATCGATGAGGGCATCCTTTCGGCCATAGCGTTCAGTGAGCACCGTGATGGCAATCTTATAATTTGCGTCAGCCAGGCGTATACCTTCGTCTGCCCGCTTTGCAGCACCGCCCAGGTAAGTCTTCAAATACTGGAGCTTTTCAATGTCGGCGAGATCGGGGTGAGCGTGTATTGTGGCCTCATAGTGCTCCCAAAAGCCCTGTCATTCACGGGTCTCACCGGCCAAGAGAGGTATTTGAAGCTTTGGCAAGTTCACGCGCCGACCCGTTGCTCGTGGCCTACCTATCGCGTATTTTTGCTGATGAGCTCCGTGTGAGGAGTCCGATGGTGTTGCTGGACTCGTTGCTAGTCCCCGTAAACCTCTGAATCTGGCCTTCACTGATAGGAGCACCTGCCGCAGTGCGCCCGTTCAAGGTGAACCGATGCCGGCTCATCGCGTTGACGATCTTCTCACGGTTATCTATGACAGCGGCGACTTCTTCATCAAACGCCTCACCGTCAAGAGAGTCAGCGACGTGGCTGTTCATCTCAGACAGCGCGGACTCTATTGAGCGAAGCCCGTCGATTATTTCCTGGAGGTCGCCCAATGATGGTTCAGTGTCCTCCTGCACGATATCGCTGGCCACGGTCTGAAGTCGGGTGGTAGAACCACGAAGAAATACCTCGCTGCCTGCGCAGCTTCTCCATGCTCGGTAACGTATCAATGAGAGGGATGCCGATGATCTCCCGGGTTTTACGGTACCAGAAATATTGAGACAATGCAGTGACCGACAACCGCGTTACCAAATATAACACCTCGTGGTTCTCCTCTTTCTTTATTGCGTGCTCACGCACATACCCTGCTGCTCGCCCTCTTCGTCCTCTTCTGTAGTTTCGTCTGCGAGGCGCATGCCGCTTTCCGCAACTGCTTTCTTGTGGGATATTGCCGCGAACCATACATTGGGTTTGTTTATTTGTGTTTTGCTTTTACCGCCCGGCTGCGCCGGTCTGTGTTATCTCTGCGCCAAGGGAAGCGCGTGTTCCATTCTTTCTTTCTGCGCCGCATGTGTTATCTGTTGTGATAGGGAGAGCATTCCGATCTAACGTGAACAGCCCAGAATAATCTTCTTGGATCTACTATGTTCTCGATGCGAATCGACGTTTCGAGAACCACGCGCGCCAAAAGATAAAAGCCTGCAGTGCGGACGCCGGGGCATTCGATTCGACGACACTCGCCTGTGCAAGTCACTTTGTTGACCGCTGCTTCGCCGCCTCTGTATTCTTTTGAGTTGTTAGGGGAGCCAAAGTTCGCTCCAATAAACGTGTTTCTCATTCAAGACAACTGCATCGTCCTTGTCTTCGTGACATCTGGTGGAGGTGCGGGGTACGCACCCTTCATGCCCACTACAACCTCGAGAAGCCGCCAAGCCAGTCCAACAAGAGCCAGCCCCGCCTGCAAGATTTACCACCCTTGTTCGGTTTGATGCCAGAAGGGCCCAAGAAAACGAACGCTGCAACCAACACCATGGTGCAAGAAACAACGTCGCCAATCGTCCTGCCGCAGCCCCGGGAACCGCCATCGTTCCGGGAAGCCCCCGCTGAAGACCCCGAAGAATGGTTGGAGAACCTGGAGCGCGTCCGCATCTTCAACAGGTGGAACGACGAAGAAACTTTCCGGCATGTCTTCTTTTACTTAGAAGATGCTGCTCGAACTTGGTTCGAGAACCATGAGAGTTCTTTGACCGACTGGACTCACTTCAAAAGGGAGTTCCTGAAGACATTCACTACCGTTGTGAGAAAAGAGCGAGCTGCGCTTTTGCTTGAAACTCGGACACAACTACCTAACGAAGGGGTCGTTGATGAGATGAAGCAACTATTTCGCCGCGCGGACCCCGAAATGACGGAAGAAAAGAAGTTACGCTTCTTGATGCGCGGTGTGAAGGAGGAGCTGTTTGCTGGACTTGTCCGCAACCCGCCCAAAACCAACGCTGAATTCGTGACCGAAGCCAGCACGATTGAGAAGGCTCTCGAAATGCGTGCTAAGCAGTATGACCGGAACTTTGTTGGCGCGGCCAGTGCGAACTACGTCGACAACATGCGGATTCCGGCTGATAGCCTACGCGAGACCATCCGCGCAGTAGTAAGAGAGGAGCTGCGGAAACTTTCCCGACGACGCCGCAACCCCAAGTCGCTTGCCTAACTGACGTGATCCGGGAAGAAGTTCAAAACGCTTTGGGAACTTCTGTGACATCCGAAGTGCACTGCGAGCCCCAAGCTATGACGTACTCCGCGGCTGTTCACCGACCCCGCCCTGCTCCAACACGTCGTCAAGAGGCACGTCGTCAAGAGGCCCCGCGCTACCGCCGCCCACTGTCGCCCGCCCGACCCCCGGTAGCACAAACCCAGACGCCCAGGAAGACTGACGTATGGCGAACACCGGATAATCGTCCTCGGTGCTACCACTGCGGAGAGGCCGACCACATCTACCGTCGCTGCCCATACAAGAGAGTCGGACTACGTGCTTTCTCCGTCGACGCACCACGCCCCCGACCCGGCCAGCACCCATCTGAGATTGAAGAATACCTGTCGAACACCAGCCGTGGACCAGCCTGTTTCAACCGTTCGCCGTCGGCCTACCCGTACAAGTCGCCGGACCGCCGTAGCAGTGCTGACTTCGCACGTGGAAGGTCTCCCAGCCCACGCGGGGGAAACTAAAAGCGGCAACTTCTGAAAGTTAAGTTGCTCTACGGCGAAAAACTGGAAACCCTCCAACGACGCAAGGACGCGCTGTAGACAATGGTTCACGACATGCCCTAATCCCGACGACCCGACCTAACCCTGACGAGACTCCCGAACACGACGACAGCTACACGGCGCGACGCGTACCCGACCTGACCGAGACGTCCGTTGAGAAGACGATGACAACGACGATGCACAGTGCCCGACCATCAACACGTACAAGCAGAGACACGACGCCCCGACGAACCCGGAACTTGAGGAAGACTGCATCTGACGTCAAGGTGTCCATCGACGGCTTTGTGGTAGTCGCCCTCGTAGACACGGGAGCTGACTATTCGGTAATGAGCGGACCATTTGCGTCTAAACTGAAGAAAGTTATGACCAGATGGGACAGTCCGCACATACGCACAGCAGGAGGCCACCTCGTGACGCCAAGTGGAACGTGCACATCGCGCGTCACCATAGACGGCACAACGTACCCTGCGGCGTTCGTCGTTGTGCCTAACTGCTCCCGCGACGTGATTCTCGGAATGGACTTTTTGACGGACAACGGCGCAATAATTGATCTGCAGACCAAGTCGATAACATTTTCCTCCGATCGCTCCACGACGCCGAACCCCGATCACCGTGCTGCTGTCAGGATTGCCGACGATCACATCACTCTGCCACCCCGCGCAAGCTTGATGATCGCCGTCTACTGTGAGGATGCTGCTTCTGACATCGACGCTATCGTAGAGAGTGATCGAAGGTTGCTTCTCGACCGCGGTGTCTCCGTCGCAAGAGGCATTGCGAACTTTAAGTAACGCCAATCTCACGTTTTGGTCACTAATTTCACCGAAGAGTAGCAGCATTTAAACAAGGGAGCTGCAATTGCGTTCCTCGAAGAAACGCAAGAAGCAAGTGATGTGATCGCGGTCGCCGACTTTGAATGCACACCCGTAGAAACCTTCAAGCTCCCGCAGCCATTCGACGTGAATCCGGCGCTACCGCAAGAACAACGGAAAAAATTATTGGCTTTACTGCGTCGCTATAGCGAATGTTTTTCGTCGAGCGCAAATCTACGTCAGACCCCTATAGCGAAGCACCGAATAATAACCGAAGATTGAGCCCGATCTACCCGACAGTCACCGTACCGCGTCTCTTCACACGAACGGGAAGCCATCCGGACTCAAGTCGACGACATGCTCAGCGACGACATTATGAAGCCATCGAAAAGCCCCTGGGCTGCGCCCGTCGTACTCGTAAAGAAAAAAGACGGCACATTAGGGTTTTACGTTGACTACCGGTGACTGAACAAAATCACGAAAAAGGACGTGTACCCCCTCCCCCGAATCGACGACGCCCTCGACCACCTCTGCCACGCGAAGTACTTCTCATCGATGGACCTGAAGACCGGCTACTGGCAAATTGAAATGGACGAGATAGACCGAGAGAAGACTGCATTTATAACCCCAGACGGCCTATACGAGTTCAAGGTGATGCCGTTTGGGCTGTGCACAGCACCAGCGACGTTTCAAAGAGTCATGGACACTGTGCTAGCTGGCCTTAAGTGGCACACCTGCCTCGTATACCTCGACGACGTAGTGGTATTCGCCCGGACTTTCAACGAACACCTTGCAAGGTTGGAGTCTGTACTCGAGGCCATTCGTACGTCGGGGTTGACGCTGAAGCCTGAAAAGTGCCGTTTCGCATACGGGGAACTCAAGTTCTTGGGCCACGTCGTCAACGCCGCAGGAGTCCTACCTGACCCGGCAAAAACTTCAGCCATTGCGAACTTCCCAAGGCCGAAAGACAAGAAGGGCGTGCGAAGATTTCTTGAGCTGTGCGCATACTACCGGCACTTCGTCGCAAACTTCGCACGCATTGCAGAGCCACTCACGCGCTTGATGAAGGATAGCACCCCTTTCAGCTGGGAAAACGACCAAGAAAAACCATTCTGCGAGCTGCAAAAACGCCTGCAAAGCCCGCCCGTGCTCGCTCATTTCGACGAAAATGCCAAAACGGAAATGCACACGGATGCCAGTGATATAGGCTTGGGTGCCGTCCTTGTCCAAAAGCAAAGCGGCTGCGAAAGGGTAATCGCCTATGCCAGCCGTGGTCTGCGAAGGAGGAGAAAAACTGTTCTGCCTCTGAGAAAGAGTGCCTGGCTATTATATGGGCGATTTCAAATTTTCGCCCATACGTGTATGGAAGGCCATTCAAGGTTGTAACAGACCACCATGCGCTGTGTTGGCTCGCCAATTTGAAGGACCCCTCTGGCCGTCATGGGCGGTGGAGCCTGCGCCTGCAGGAGTTCGACGTTACAGTCGTTTATAAATCCGGCAGGAAACACTCCGACGCCGACTGCCTGTCCCGCGCCCCCGTCGACCCACCATCACAAGACTCTGATGAAGACAGCGCGTTCATCGGGATCGTGACGGAAAGCGACCTAGCCGCCCAACAGCGTGCCGACCCCGACTTACGCGTCATAATCGAGTACCTCGAGGGATGCAACCTTGCCGTTCCTAGGACCTTCAAACGCAGCTTACCAGCATTCAGCCTGAGAAACTCCGTCCTTGTGAAGAAGAATTTCAGCCCCGGAACAAGAGCGAATTACCTTCTCGTCATCCCCGCGGACCTTCGTGACGAAATTTTGGAAGCGTGCCACGACGACCCGTCTTCCGGACATCTGGGCACAGCCCGCACTATTGGAAAAATCAAGGCGAGGTACTACTGGCCCGGCTCTGACATCACCCACTACGTCCGGAGCTACCGTGACTGCCAGCGACAAAAAACGCCGCCGACAAGACCCGCCGGACTTCTGCAACCGATCGCCGTCCCGTCGAGACCATTTCAACAGATTGGAATGGACCTTTTAGGCCCGTTCCCTACGTCACGATCACAGAACAAGTGGATTGTCGTAGCCACAGACTACATGACGCGCTACGCAGAGACCGCCGTTCTTCCGAGGGGGACTGCACAAGAAGTGGCGAAGTTCTTTATAAGCCGAGTGGTGCTGCGACATGGAGCCCCGGAAGTCCTAATCACAGACCGCGGAACGGCATTTACTGCGAAGCTGATGCAAGGAGTTTTACGCTACAGCAACACGGATCACCGAAGAACAACGGCGTACCATCCCCAAACGAACGGACTAACGGAACGTCTTAACAAGACGATTGCAGTCGACGTTGCACATAAGACTTGGGACGAAGTCCTCCCGTATGTCACGTTTGCGTACAATACAGCGACGCGGGAAACTACGCAGATGACACCGTTCGAGCTTGTCTACGGAAGACGGCCGACTACGATGCTCGACGCCATGCTTCCGCATGTAGAAGACGACGACCTCAACGCCGACGTCCAAGGATACCTTCAACGTGCGGAGGAGGCCCGCCAGCTCGCTCGAGTTCGTATAACGGACCAGCAGTTGGTGGATGCGGGCCGCTACAACCTCCGACGCCGAGACGCCGAGTACCAACCAGGGGATCGTGTGTGGGTTTGGACTCCCATCCGACGACGCGGACTCAGTGAGAAGCTCCTGCGACGGTATTTCGGAACCTACCAGATCCTACGACGTGTTGGCCAACTTAGCTACGAAGTGATCCCCGATGGTGACTCCGGCACATCACGACAACGCACGCGGCCTGAAGTCATCCACGTGGTTCGCTTAAAACCTTTCTACGGACGATGACGAACTTTTATTTTCATATGTTCGGACTGTCGCTTATGTTAGCATCGGGTCGATGCACTCCTAGAGGGGGGGTAATGCCGCGAACCATACATTGGGTTTGTTTATTTGTGTTTTGCTTTTACCGCCCGGCTGCGCCGGTCTGTGTTATCTCTGCGCCAAGTGAAGCGCGTGTTCCATTCTTTCTTTCTGTACCGCATGTGTTATCTGTTGTGATAGGGAGAGCATTCCGTTCTAACGTGAACAGCCCAGAATAATCTTCTTGGATCTACTATGTTCTCGATGCGAATCGACGTTTCGAGAACCACGCGCGCCAAAAGATAAAAGCCTGCAGTGCGGACGCCGGGGCATTCGATTCGACGACACTCGCCTGTGCAAGTCACTTTGTTGACCGCTGCTTCGCCGCCTCTGTATTCTTTTGAGTTGTTAGGGGAGCACCAGTTCGCTCCAATAAACGTGTTTCTCATTCAATACAACTGCATCGTCCTTGTCTTCGTGACAATATTCAACAATGTCAACACACCTACCCGCGTTTTTCACCTGTAAACTTCAGAGAACTGGATTGACCAATCTCGATAAGAAGTGTTATCAGAAGTTTGAGGATGATTTCCCGATTTCCAGTTCTCCATGTGCAAAAATTTCAATATACCTAAGCCAACGGCTAGCAACAACGCATGGCATATTCATACATGGGCGTACTGATCAACGCGCAAGAACAATACAAAACACCAGTAGCTACGGGCTACAGCTACAGGGCAGTGCCTGTACTCGAGCATTTGTAGGACAGGCACTCTGCGTGGCAGAAAGTGTCGAACCACTGTCGGGATTAAACGCATAATCAACTTTAGTTATCATTTCATGTCGTCTCTAATCTTTGACACATAGTTTGAGTTCTCATTTAAGAGTCTAGCGTCTCGCATGCGCCTCTTGATCTAGAGGGTACAAATTGCCGATAGACACATAGATAAAAGAGTTTATCACGTTTTTTTGGAGTCTGGTGTTCCGACAGAGGACAGAGGATAATTGCTTCAGTCTGGGTGTTGCTTGTTGTCGGTCAGTTCTATGCAAGCTGCAGAACGATGGGCAACCAGGGCTGAGAAACGAGACCAACAGAGCAGGGCGAAGCTGGTTGAGACACCTGGGGAGCACTGCGATGTACCTGTGATCGAGACCTGGCATGTGGCACCTGTTCGTGGAAAAAGATTGGAGCCGCCCATTCCCTGGAGCAATGGAGATGAAATTGGATGAGCCTGCGAAACGAGCCCGCCCAGCATCCGAGCCAGGTGGAGGCAGCTCGTCTTTCTGGCGCATTATCTGGTGGTGGGGGTGCTGTTCTGCCAGATCTCGCGGCACAAATTCGTTGCACGAGGCGACGCGCCGACCAAACCGCCCGCAACCGACAGGCCCAAATTTGCACCGCTGAAGAGTCGCGTCTCCGTTTTGCTTCGCGAATCATGCATGTTGTGAACGACTGGCAACCGACAGGCCACTACTTTCTTGGAGGCGGCTTCGCTGAGACCGCGATGGCGTCGCTTTCCCTTCGCCATTGGGGTGTCCCGGTGGACGCAACCGCTTCACCCCCATTTGTCGGATTTCAAACTTAGGCAAGCGAGTGTTCTGAATGGAGCGATTCAAAGTTTTTAGGCACGCAACGGAATCCCGAGGGTATAAAAAACCCGCCCGGAGGCATTCTTCGGCGGTACTTTTCTGATAAACCGGTTGGAGACGTGCTGTCGCCTTTGTGCGAGCTATGTAACGCTGCTGTTACCCTTGTACGTACTGTACAGAAATATTGCTTCAACTTTTCATCGGCTGGAGAACATCATTGCTTTGCTCTGCGCCTCGTCGATAGCGGAAGGAGCAAGGCGACGTCGCTACACCGGTGACTGCGCTCGGAAGGCCAGTAGCAACCGTGGTGACAGCGTCGGGATGGCTGATTCCCAACATCGGTGACAAGCTGGGATTCGAGTCACATTTGTCACTGCGGTGCGATTCCCAGTCCCAACGCCCTCTAGTGTCATTCTACCCCTTCGTAATTATGCAACGGTAAATAATGTAAGCAGATAATTTTTTGCTGTAATTCAGACATTGTAATACTGAAAACCCCCTTTAGATATCTACTCAACTATTACCGCAAACAGCGTTTACAGGGAAGAAAAATTTGAAATCCACCTCAATTTAGCCGTACAGTTACAAAGAACGGCTGAAAAGGTAATCAGAAACTTCGCAGTTGTCTAAAAAATTGTCCTGTCCAAGATTGTAACCCGCGACACCGCCTAGGTGGGGCAGTTTCTTTACCAACTGAGCCAACCAGCAAACTTGCCATGGGTGGCGCGGGGGCCAATTTATTAACAACTTGAAGCGGTACTGCTTTTCTTTGTAGCCTTGTGGCTGCATTAAGGTGGATGTTATAGTTTTCTTTGCCGAAACTTAATCCACCTTATGATTTCCCCTAAACATCTAGGCAGACAGCTTTTACGTTTCGATGTTAACACTCGGCCTTTTCTACTTTTACACTCGTTTATTTACAAGTGTGTGTCTTGAGGGTTTTCGACTAAATAAAAATCTAGGACTGACGCGGAAGTTGCAACGACTCATATGTATAAAACAAACGTAATCTTTAGGTCTTTGCCACACGTATTTCATGCTAACGGTCTTGCCATTCATGCTTATTATCTTTTGGGGGGCAGAAAGGGGTGTCACACCAATGTTTATCCTCATTTTAGGTTTAGTTGGCATCCATAGTGCATATGCTATGTCTTGACTAATATACGTTCTTATAGGTTCCTAATGCGAGTAAGTGAAATGTTTAATAAAGCCTAACACAATCACCCCCAACTGACTACTAGGCCCTTTCAGGTCAAAGACCTCTCCCATTGACCTTCATATGCTCCAGTCCGGTACTGGTCGTGTCCATTATTTGCCTTGGAATTTCTTTATTTATTCTCTGCATTTAGTTATTTGCAGACCCATCACAAAGATAAAGTGGCACGTTTTGACGTCTGCGACAAGCAGAGAGAGTAAGGTCCAACTGCTCCACCGAATCGATTCCAAAGGCTGAGCAAACCCTTCCCTTGCCTCAAGGACCACAACACCATTTGTTTCCTCCTCCTTTTGATAGATCCTTCAGGCCGTTCATTATGGCAGCGGTGTACTCGTCGAATCCTATAGAACCGGTCACCACGAGCCTATTGCACACTGCCATATTCAAGTCTTCCAAAACATCTACCTCATCCGGCCCGATGCTATCACTCCCCGCTTAGCGGATGAAGGATCCCGTGCGTTTTTAAGAGACGTCGGCCATGGAGTTGGGTTTTGCACTGAGCTCCGTTCAGCTGATCAAATGCGTGCAGGCCTGCGTTCGAAGCCTTGTCATTGTAGCTGGAAAAGGTCAACTTTTTGTGCTTTAACCGACAGTTCTCCCAGCCGTCAACTCAATGGAGACGTCTTTCTCATTTCTCGTGTGTGTATGGTACGCAGGACTGATGCCTTCCACAGTGGCGACAGTCAACATCAGACTACACTGCGGTGGAGAGCTAGATGGACGAAGAGTTTCAAGGAAGCATTGACAATGCGAATAGGCATCGTTTTCAGAAATAGGCCATACTTACTTTGACGGCTACCACGTCATAAGAGGACAGTGGTTATGTAGAAACGCAATAGAACCTGTGCGCTTTCATCCCTGAGCTAATTACAACTGAAGGGCCCTGTAATGAGTTTAGCGCAGTTTAATGAACGCAGAAGCACACTGAGCCATCCTTCTCCACCAAGACGACACTTCAAGACAACGGGCGTGCCGAGGACGTATGATGTTGCGCTTGACCATGTCGCCACATTGCCTTTAATTATTTTTCTTTCTGATGGTGAGACACGGTATGGACGATGGCGAACGATGTTGGGGCCATCAATTTCGATGTTGTGCTCTTTGCTAGAAGTATGGGAAACAGAGGGGGAGCTCTAGTAGAAGGATGGTTGTTATTTCGAAAGCACGTCTAGGAGAGATGTTCTCTAGGGTGGGGTGAGATAGAAGTGATGGCGGTACGAAGAATATGCGCAGAATCCGGATCGGATGGACGCTGTGCAGCTGCGGCAGGCAGGAGTACGGCGGAAATCTTGTCATTAACAGATCTAATAGTGCACTCTTTGGAGAGCAGAATTGGTTGTGGCGTTGTATTCTGAAGAGCAATGAGTGCAGTACCCCACACAAAAATTCCATCAGCCTAATGGTCTACAGGAACCCGTAATTTCAGACCTTGCCGGTCTGATGGCCTGCCGGTATGATTGCCTGCTGGTCTGATGGCCTGCTGGTCTGATGGCCTGCTGGTCTGCAGGCTTGCCGGGCTAGAAGCCTGCTGGGCTACAAGCTTGCTGGGCTCATAGCCCAGCAGGCTCTTGTAGTCTTGTGGGCAGGTTCCTGTAGACCAGCGGGCTCCTGCTGGCCTTCCATGAAATTGTTGGGCCGATATATGCTCTCCAAATACCTCAATCACAGCAAAGAAAGCAAGTTTTGAGCAATGAATTGTCTTTACTGGCTGTCCACATCATTTCCCCTGCATGTCTCCCAGCTTCTGTCACAGGTGTTTCCGCACTGCCTTCAGCCGTTTCGCCTTCTCATCTTCGGGAATACGTTCACCTATGTAGATGTGGAACAGTGCTGCATAAAAAAATATTGAAAAAGGGCTGTGAGAATTTCATACACATAATCATCACGTATAAACTACATTTCCTTTGCTGTATGCCCATTTTTCCACATCAGAAGACCAGCTAGCATATTAGGCTCGCCTCTACTCTTGACTGTGTCAATGACCGTTACCCTAATGCCATGGCAACACGAAAAAAAGGGAACCTTGTTTTTATTAAAGAGAGCTAAAAGAAGCAATACGAAGTACAGGTGCAATGAATAATAAATGCAATGTAAAACAGCACCATTTGTAAAAATATAATAAAAACTGAACTTTTTCTTTTAACCAAAAATTCTCACAAATATGATGCTTCCCAATGCAAAATGTTACCACTATCAACTAGTCTTGGTAATGGCGCATAGCTGCTGTGTCTCACAAACTGTTTGTGGCATCTGTAAATCCACGGTGGTGTGCACTACTTTGTCATTATGTTCAATACGTGGCCGCCGCCAAGCATGTTGCACTACAAAGTGAAACATTACAATGAAATTAAAACAGGAAGAAAACCTTCTGGCAGTCACAAGGTGTCAATTTTAATGCTGGCTACCTGAGGTTTGCCTCTAAAAAAGCACGTTCTCTGCAGAATTTCTTGCACAGATTTTGTATGTTTGCATTTCTCTCTCTCACTGTGTTTCATGAAAACGCTTTAACGATCCCTATCAATCCCTTTTTCTTATAAATTCACAATCTGTGATCTCACATGTTGAGTATAGGAAATTGTTTGGGCGTCCCTTCCTGTCTCATGCTCCTAGCAATTGCTGTAATAATAAAAGCTTCTTAGCTGATGCTATATTCAAGACGCACTAATGTACCAAAAAGGCAACTTCAGTGTCCCTGTAGCCATTATATAATGGTACAGGTTTGAATTTTTTGTGCTTTTGATGATCTCATTTCATTTATGCATGGGAACTTTAGGGCAGCAATCTGCAAGAATAATGTATATACTCTATGCACACACACATTTCCACTGAAATACACACTCTCTTTGCCATGCAGAGCAGAAATTGGGCTTAACATTACACCTACAGCCGGCAGTGACAATTTTTGCCTAAATTGTCTTTGTGCCATAGCGTTCCGAGGCTGCACAGCTGTTATTAAAGTACTAAGTACTTTATTGACAGGTGTGCAGCCTCAGAACCCTATGGCACAAAGAAATGACAAAAGAAAATGTCAGCAATATAAGCAGAATTCTATTTATATTCCTGACATTTTTTTAACTTGCATGCACTGCATGCTATTTTTAGTGACCTTAAGGATATAGAATCATTATCTCAGACAAGCAAATGTGTTTAGAAAAAACTTGGACCACAAATAAGCGGTCAGCATGCAGCACTGAAGCTTTGGGTGGTAGTACACAGTACTAGAAGGAGCAAAACCTTGAAGCACATTGCAGAGACGACACCTTCTCGTGTGTCAGCTTAGGTTTTGGGACCGTACGTCCCAAAGACCGACACTTGTTAGAAAGTGTGCCCGTCACACAGCGGTTCCTGAGTTGAGCAGGGGTTCAGCAGGACGACGCTGCAAAGCGGCAAAACATGGAGTCAGTCGGGGCCCGCAGGAGGCTGCCCCAGATCTCCCGCTCCGCCACAAACCGCTTCCAGCGTAGACCTTAAAAATGTTAAGTTTCACATGAACATTCATATATTAAACTCCAGATCTGACATGAATGTTCCCAATAATGACAAAGCATTGACGTATTCAATCTAAACAACCTCCCAAGAATGTGCATGCCTCGGCACAAAGTACTTGCAAGCCCCCATGTTAATAGCAAATTGTCCAGAAACCAGCGTCTTAAACTCCAACTCTAACAAAGCGTTACCCACGTTTCCTTCCCAATGAAGATTGGACTGTAATCCCTAAGCAACCCACTTAAGCACTCACGAATTTGATATAGTTAAGAGCTCATTTTTAGGCCACTAGCAAATCCACTTGACAACCCTCTACATGGCTAGGTAACGCTACGTATAGCACCCAGAATTTCGCCTTTGGTTTCCTAATGGGGCAGAAAGACGTACGAGTTAACCGCTCTTACAGCACCCCCAAGAAGTGCACAAGATAATAAACAGTGCAGAGCTGGTCCTGCACAGTGGCACAGCTGTGCTGCATTATTGTGAACTGGTTCAGGGTGAATAGACCAAGCTGACTAGACCTCACCACTGCTTGTTTTCGGTGAAAATCAGAACACAGAGCACCTACAAAATCAGTCGGGTAGCTCACTAGCACCTTAATAAAATGTATGCCATATGCTTGGGATACGCAGTGTTTAAATGCAGATCACAGTGCTAACTGCAGTCTTCTCAGTGACAATGCACACCTGCCGTGCGTGTATCAGGAAGTGATCATATCAAGAGAAAACATGTGGTGGCACGCGCTATACTCTAAGATTTTTGTAGCCTACCGCCGGTGCGAAGAGTGTCTGGCACTTTCTGGGCACGTCGCCCTCTCCCTCACACTCTCCTGCTCTTTCTCTCTTCAGTGACCTCTTTGTTCGTTCGGCTACAACACAGCTGACAGGGCCATGAAACCAAACGAGCGGGCGTTTACGAGGCTTTAAAAAAACTTCTCTCCCGAGGCTGTTTTCATATTTTGGCATGCCAAAAAAAGGTTAGTAGGCACAGAAACCTATGAAACAGGAATCTCCGAAGGCTATTATGTGCAAAGTAAGAATTATGCATCCCGCATATGCACCAAACAAACAAAAGCTCATCTGCATGTGCTACCTAGTGGTCACAGGATTCCGAACGTTATGCTGTTGTCGAGTGACAAGTGTCAACAAACTTATACCTGCTATAAAAACCAAGTCACCATGTGTTACCTAACAGAACAAAAATGCTCATCAAGAAAGTAAACCGGAGCTTAAACCCTAAATTTTGCTAGCGGGGAAAGAATAAATTAGGGAGAAAAAAGTTGCGAATTTAGAAAAGCACTGACAAATTAAATGGTTTTAAAAATCCGAAATACCTTTCCATCATCTCTGGAGCTGCCAATGACGATGTTGGGCTGTTGAACCTGGGAGGCCGGAGCTGCCATTCCTATGTCTTCAGCAGCCCACTCTTCATCCATGCTCTCCTCTGGAAGGCAATGTTGAAATATCCATGCAAGAGCATTCGTTTACTTGGCAAGTCGAAAATGTGACACTTTTGTCACACAAAAGGCGCACAAAATGGCCAACAATTAATATAAACTTCATAATTGACTTAGACAATCAGGGCTCGACAAACCTATCTCACAAAAAGTGGACCTAAAAATGTAAATTGTGACCTTCAAACCAAGTTGGAGATGTGTGCCAAGACCTGCCTGCGTGAGTAATTTGAGCATTCTGACTTCAGAAGTAGCAATTAGGCAAGCAGCAAAGTATGTTCCAACACATTTTTTTTCTTGGCGGTGGCAACATGGGAAAGTTCAGCCAGAGTAACCAGGACGAAAACAGCCCACAATGTAAGAAAATCATTCGCAGTAATGAGGAGAGGACACATAAGGCAATAGGCTGCCCAGAGGTGCTTAGGTGTCCTCGTAATTTCCTGTTACCATGAGAAGTCTCACTAACATGGAACATTCATTGGTGGCTGCAGCCTATGCACAGTTCAAAACCTGACACTGTTAGGGTCCTTGCTTTTACTTTTTTGCACATCCAATACACTACAGAGTGCAAATTTACTTTGCAGTGAACAGGATGAGTCTAAAAGTTGTTGAACTTTGTTAATTATTCAGACACTGCTGCGTTGAGTGCAAATTTACTCAAGACAGGAATGTCTGATTAATGGGCAAGTACTAATGCCTAAGTATTGTGCTTCTGGGAAATAACTTTAAGAACAAGAGGGGCTTTCCTCTGCGCCCAATCCTATTCTAATAGTTACGGCTACCCAATATTCAGAGGCTGTAAATTTTCATTACAAGAAGCTATCAATACACCTTTCCTTTTCCTGCAGCCGAAACTTAGCTGTCCAAACTACATGCAAGGTGTAGATACACTCCCACAAGTTTTAATACATGTTGCCCACACATAAAGCTAAGCTGATAAGCCTGCAGCCAAGTGCAATAGCAATACTTCTAGAGAATAGTTTGTCACATGAAAAAATTGCTCACAGTACAGGTCTGCTTCTATAGGCACTGCTGCTGAAGTCCCAGAAATCATGGCCGCATTGCTGCAAGAACGCACAGCTGTGTCTCCTGTGAAATCAAACAATCACAAATGGCTTACAACCCTCTTTTATCAGTGTTTTTTTAAATAAACTGTTAATATAACTTTGCACAACACTTTTTATCAGACACGCTTCAACTGGCATAAGACACTCCTCAAGGTAGCCTTCACAGGCTGCGACATCAAACGCCTCTATGCAAAGCAAAATGTTACCTTGAAATAAACATGCCGGAGCGTCCAATAACTGCTTTCAAGCCAGACAGGTAAAGATTCGAAAGGTCTTAAAGCACTTTGCCGATTTGCACTGAAGTCCCAAAACAGCTAGGTGATATATTTTATTGCAAAAGTAACATTGGCATAGTCAAGCAAGTTTCATAGTGTGTACAAATTTTAGCTTCAAGCGATACCCCATGACTCACTGCACCTGCGGCGCGGAGATCAGCGGCACCTTTCGGCAAGTTGGAGGTGTATGAAGAGCGACTGACATGCCACGTGACGAATGTATGACCCATGAAGTTGCGCTCACAGAAGGTTGATCATGCAATTTTCTACCATTATTTATAAATCCAGTTGTCTGCTGCTGCACCGACAGCCGCCTGCTTTGTGGGATCATCCTGCAGGTGCCGCTTGCTTGCTAATGAGCAAAAGTGGACACAGGAAAACGAGCACACCAAGTGGCCAGCTGAAACTACAGTGAAGAACGGGAACTTTGTCGAGCTCAAAATTGGGGAGTACGATGCAGAAAATCAATGCCGACGAGCTTCAGAGGTGGCAATGGACACCTCGCCTTCGACTACGATGGCCGCCTCAGAAATTGATGAAACGAAAGTAGTGACAGAGTGCTCACAGTACAGAACGTTCAACTAGCCGTATTGTTCAGTTGGGAAACTGTGCTTTGGCTGCTTTTGTTCGCATAACCGGGCCTAACTGAGCTAAACCACAGCCATTTTTTCATCTCCAGAGGAAAAGAAGTAGCTACAACTCAACTATGTTGCCCACGATGTCATGCTTGAAATTCCTTTCATTGAGCCTCAGTGCACAAATGTGGTAGCCATGGCCAAGGCCTATAAAGGGGCAAATTTGTGATCTGACCTACTGAATCTGTCCTGACAACGGGACTTCCGAGAACTGCTTACAGATAGCCCTCAGACCAAACTAACATTTTTAGGACAATATAATGCCTGCACGAACTAAATTTGCACAAACTACAAGACATTTGGCTTGAGCCTTGTTGCACTGTTGGGATGGAAGATGGTGCAGGTGCAGCTCCTGCACAATTAAACTTCCACTTTGAGCAATTCTAAATGAATGGGGATAAACATCGTGCGAGAAAATTCAGCTGCATGCACCACACTAAAAGAAATTTAACCATTCTGGACAGGGCTGTCTCGCAGTGCCGAAATGTGTGACAGCACAGCTAGCGCAGGTGCTGCTCCTGCAGAAACAGAGTTCGACGTCTGGCCAGGCTTCTCTGCTGCGGCCGAGTTCCGGGACAGCAAAGGTGCAGCTCCTGCACAATTAAACTTTCACGTTGAGCAATCTCAAATGAATGGTGTAAACAACATGCTGCCAGAAAATTCAGCTGCATGCAGCACACTAAAAGAAATCTAACCATTCTGGCCAGGGTTCTCGTGCACTGCCGAGCTCTCTGACAGCGCACATGTAGTTCATGCACAAAGAGGCACAAAGTGGTTTCCCTCAAAACCGATGCCGACGCGGTCACTACAGGGGAAGTTGACCGACGATGCTACTGTCACTGATTTTACAGAACTGAACAATGCAACCAACGACGAAGCCGCCGTGGTCTCCCTTGCACACACGTTCGATGTGCCAACGTTGCGCAGGCACTTCATGCGCTTGACCTGTTAAGTCATTTCTTCGGCGGCACCCATGGTGACGACAAAAACGGAAATTAACGTGGTGGCCACCGCTGAAAAAGAAGTCTTTTGCTTGCAATGTCCGAAACAAAGGAACATCAAGGACTTTTTCTAGGAATGTCTATTGGACAAAAAAGATACGTTGCCCGCTTTGAACAACCAAAATATTTGTCTTCTATTCAATTTCTGGCGCATGCATGGTCTGGTAGCTGTACAGTGGGTCGTGAAGCAGTTTCCTTCTTTGCAGGCTTGTGGTTTTGCACCCAAGTGAGCATACATTGCCGTAAACTGTTATAATTGATGTAACGAAATATTATATAGCAAAAAAACTGTGGCTCTCCTTCAACTTCGTTATAACGAGGTTAGAGTGCACACCTTAAGCACACTTGACTGACAAAGAAAGCTACTGTAGTACATAAGCCTAGACTTTCTGCCTCTTAAAGCCCCTCTAACAAAGCACACTGAAGCTAACCCCACGTCTACTGGTCAACAAGCAAGAAATCCCTCTATGGCAGCCGTGGCTCATTTTTTGTAAGCATTCAGCATCACGTGGACATAGCAGAGGAAAAAGAAACTCCACCAGCACAGAAGCATGCTCATGATGTACCTCACACATCGTGGCAATAAAAAGGGCACTCATACATTCTTTTTCTAAAAGCAGGTGTTATTAACTGTGGGCCAGCAGCACGCAAAACTTTTCTTACCAGTGTTAGTGGCAAATTGCATTGGATCTGCTGTGTGGCCAGAAGGCATGGCTGAAGCGCCTGCAAGGTTAGAGCGACCTTCATGTTAAGTGCGAATGCACTTTATAAGCGACCCTGAATTCCGTTGACCGCCGTCCGTCCACATAGCAACAGCTGCGGGTGCGCGCGCTCCTCGTCTTCCTTGGCAACGGGGGGAGATGGGCGCGCGCTGCCTGGCCGCTGACATGGCACATACCCACGTGGGGGATTGGCGAGGAATCGGGCGGGAGAAGGGCTAATGCACCCGCTTAAAGGAGTACTGACACGAAATTTCAAAGCTGAGATCCGCTCTAGCAATCAAGTACAACGACAACACAAATAGGTGTCTCTGAATAAATGCATCTTTCTTTCTTTGTAGTTGTGTGTGTGTACTCCCCCTCATAGCATCACCCGTGCATTCGCACTTCCCCATGCTCCCCTTCGGGGAAATGCGGGTGAATTTTTGTACAGATCTTGTTTAGGCCCAACATTTATCTGTCTTTGAAGAGTGAATGTTATAAGAAAAAAGCTCTAATTACTTCGGAGCTTTGCTGGCCGCAGCACGCAAAAGGTTCTTACCAATGTTAGTGGAGAGTTGCATTGGAGCTGCTGTGTGGCCAGAAGGCATGGCTGAAGCGTCTGCAAGGTTAGAGCGACGTTCATTTTGTACAGATCTTGTTTAGGCCCAACATTTATATGTCTTTGAAGAGTGAATGTTATAAGAAAAAAGCTGCAATTACTTTGGAGCTTTGCTGGCTGCAGCACGCAAAAGTTTTGTTTTCTTACCAGTGTTAGTGGCGAGTTGCATTGGAGGGGCTGTGTGGCCAGAAGGCATGGCTGAACCACCTGCAAGGTTAGAGATACCTTCATTTTGTAAAGATCTTGTTTAGGCCCAACATTTATGTCTTTGAAGAGTGAATGTTAAAAGAAAAAAGCTCCAATTACAAAACTTTGCTGGCCGCAGGACAGATGTGGAAGGCCCAACCCTGGTAACTGAAAATTTTAGAAGTCATTTAAACTTTTATAACTTTTTGTATGAGTGGCTTAGGCCCACTGATCCTGAATGAGAGCAGGCAATCGAACTACCCTATAAAGCGGAATATACGTCAAGATTTTTTACCGAAACATTTGCCAAAAAGTCACCCTTCAACCTACATGGCGGTCACTGCCATTATTCTGATAGTCATCAGGCAATTGGGCAGCCCATCGAGCTCATCCAAACTCCAAAGGCACCGTCCCCACCACCCTCAATCGGACGCGAAGCCATCTTTGTTTTGTTGCTTCTCTCGCTGTCAGCGAATGTGAGCGTGCTATTTTCTTCTTGCTCAAAATGAGTTTATTCACCTTGTGCCACTTCACAGGAGGATTTAAAAGAAAAGTTGGGGGTTTTCCAAGGCCAACGACGTGTCCGCCTTGCGCTAGTTCTTTATCACCAAAAGAATGCGCACTAATGGTGTTAGCTGAAGGGGCAGCTCTCGGTATGCAGCGCTCGGAAGATCTCGTCTTGTGGGCACTGCTCTGTGCACCTGCGCACCTGTGCTGCTTTACAAAGGGGACTTTTCTCTGCAAGCATCGTGTGATGTCTCTACGGCCAGCAAACCCCAAGGTGTTTGCTGGCTGCCTGCACAGACTAGTGCTCGCTACGGTCTCCACACGAGTGCCCCATGTTCTGCGCTCGCTCCACGATGACCTGGTCGTGTGAGTGAAGTGCTGCATAAGCAATGCCGCGGACTGCACTGAGTACGGTTTGCTGTGTGGGCAACAGCCAGCGAAGCGCAGTCGTCCGACGAAATTTCAGACAACCGTAACAAGTAGTCTGAGACGAAACAAGTTATAGTCCCAATAAAATGAAGTTACATGTGTACCGATATATTTTTTTTTCTGCATTTCTCAGCTACAATGTAAGGGGGTCGACTGTTATTCCGTGTCTACCTATATTCCGCATTAAATGGTATTTGTTTAACCGCCTCTTGGTGGTTAGCAATTTTTCGACCACTACTGACAAACATCAAGCTAGTATCCAGCTACAGAGCAAGCATCACCTTAGTATGCAAGCACAAACCATAATTTCAGTCCACCTAACTAAGTACTCTTGGGTTAAAGAGATGTTGGAGCATGTAAGAACTGAACTATGTGTTGCAGCTTTTTTCAAGCCTTAAAATATAAACTACAGCACAGAAACTAATTTTTGCCTGTATTTTGCTCCGAATAGTGCTGGTCATATACCAATAAGGAGATGCCTCTGAACAGGAGCTCATACAAAGAAAACAACAAACCAAAACTTGCCTTTTCCCATTTGTACAGTTGGATCTATAGCAGCGTTTACGCGCACATCCAGGGAAGTTGCGTGAATCACCTGGCTTTATAAAAATTACAAAAGCTTTTTCAGGACACAACCAATCCAGTATGAGCAGCAAATCATAATGAAGTAAATTCAAATTTGCTGGAAAATGCTTAGCACGAGCTTAAATAATGAGAACCTTATGCACCTAACCATTTTATTTTTTTTTCCTGTATTGACTTCACCACCAAAAATAATGTAGCAAAAAAACAAGACCCACACACTTTTGTGAATCTGAAGAACCCTGTGAACCAAAACACCATCTTTAAAAGAAGGGAAAGGGCCAAAAGGGCTTGCTCATTGGAAAAAGTGGAAAAGATTGAAGAAAATTTCATGACATGCCAAGATGAATCCTTGAGTAAACTGCAACACTGGCGTTGATTTCTAAGCGACCTTGACTTTGACAACGTGCTTATCTTTTTTGTTTCTCCGCCATTTAAATTTACTTAAACTGGAAACTTTTCAAGTATCCGAACTAGTAGCATTCCTTGAAGTACCTAGTATGTTACACAGAATGCCACAACTGTAAATTCTGTAAAAAAAAACAATTTTTAAAACATGCAAATGCATGGGGCACTTACCAGTTGCAAACGCCTTGCTGAGCAGAATTCTCTTGAGGTCCTTGTTGAGCCGGCACAGCTCTTTAACTTCTGCCCGAAGGTAAAACATAGTCCTCCTCCTTGCAGCAACAGCTGCTTGTGGGCAGCACATTTTGGACAGACTGCCCTTGCAAATGTCATTTGATGGCTTCAAGTTCGTCTTGTGGAACCTTCAACTTTCTCTTTACGGCCTCATGTATGTGCTTTGGAATGAGGTCCTCCTCTTCAAGGACCTCTTGCAAGAGTTCCTCCTCTTGTGCTCTGCGCACGTCTAATCTCAACATTTTTGTTGATGTCCCCTTCATTTTGGAACCAAATTATTCTTTTAAAATGTAAATATATAACCACACGCCTAATTACCAATGTCCATGCAGCTGCATTAGGGAGCTCCTCTATAATGATTCGATTGATTATGGGGTTTAACGCGCCGACGCAATGCAAGCGATGAGGCGCGCCGTAGTGGAGGGCTCCGGATTAATTTCGACCACCTGGAGATCTTTAAGGTGTGCCGAAATCTCGTACACACGGGCGTCTTTGCTTTTCGCCTCCATCAGAAAAGCGGCCGCGGCGACCGAGAATAGAACCCGCGACGTCGGGCTCAGCAGCGCAAAGCCTTAGCCACTGAGCCACCGCGGCGGGTTCCTCTATAACGTCGGCCACAGTTAGGTTGCAGGCGACAAATATATTTAATGGGCAGGATCAAAAGGGCTACTTGTGCAATAATAAAATTCATAAAATTTAGCAGAAAGCTTGATGTCGACAGGGCCACTACAAGGACTACACCTGATTCATGCCTTAATTGCACGTTTTATTACTCTGTGCCGTATCAATCATGCAAAAAAACCTGCATTACCTTTTTGGGGGGCTTTTTTTTGTTTGCGAAGGAATGACAGGAGCTCTTGTTCTCTTCTCTGCAAAGACATTGATCTGCTCCTATGTTGCTGCAGACCAAAGTAGCAACAAAAATCACATGACAATTACTATATTCCCTACTGTGAAATTTGTGCGTTGGCCTTGAAAATATTAACAGCAGTGTGAAGGGGGATTCTGAGAGAGAGCCGCAGCACGTGCCAGGAAAGGGAAAGGAAATTATAAGCTGCACAAAAGAATGGTAGGCCGCTGCAGCACGTGTAATGTACAAGCTACCTTGACCAGTGAAGGTACAAACAAAAGCAATGGAAAGCAGGCAGACCATGCTTTGGAGGGCGTGGTACAGAGGGCTGGCGGGCACAGACAAACAAAGTTCAACAGCAGATCAACAGATTGCCGAACTAGGTTATAGCTAGGGTTGTTCGTTTTCGGGCTTTATATTTTTCAGTATTGGGGCAGAGAAGGGGGGGGTGTAAAAATCGGGTACCATTTTCCTAACTTATAATCAGATAGTAATCGGGTGTTGTAAAACCAGTCCAAAATTTAGGTATTTATGATTTAAATCTAGAGATGTACTAAGTAATACACTCAGTTTATTTTATCAGAAGGCATCACGAGCCTAACGCTAAAATTGTTTGTTTCAAGCTGGAAATCGGGGGACATCAAGGTTTTCTAGCAAATACTCTCAAAAATTTGGAGTTCGTTCGGAAATGAATCAGTCATGATGACAGTAAAGAGCATAGATAACCTCCAAGAAATTAAACATTTTGTTCAAGAAAAGCTGGCCATCGATCTTTTACGCATCATTGTTTTTGTACATTGTCATCGTCATGTGCAACATTGATTGATTGTGGGGTTTGATGCGCCGACGTAAGGCAGGCGATGAGGCACCCTGTAGTGGGCTCTGGAATAATTCTGACCACCTAGGAATCTTTAACGTGCGTCTAAATCTCTTCATGTGCAACATGCCGGTATCCATTCGACACCTGTCCGGTCGTTTAATGTATCTCACCCAGGCAAAAGTTCTCTCGACATCATAGCTTCTATTAGCTAGGGACAGCAATGTCAGTGCCGCGCTTGCCAGCCTGAAGTAGTGGGCGGCAGAGTCATGCCAATACTCAATGAGTTCAAAAGCTGTGTTTGTGGGGCTTGCTTCCAGCAAGTACTACTGGTTGAGAACAGCAGAACGTCAGCCCCCAATTATGCAGATCGCTACTTTGAAAAGGCCTATTCGTGGAGAACTCGAGTTTAACCCAATTATCCTGAAACGTGTCCGGGGTGAAAAAATTGGGTAAAATCGAGTTTTACCCAGAAACGAGCAACTCTAGTTGTAGCCTTCAAATAATTAGAAAGTTTTATTCATCCCACATAACATTTCAGTTCTTCCGTTTTTTTCAGTACAAAAATTTGTTTTCTGGTTGCAAATTAAGGCCGGAAAGTTGGGCTAGTTGGTTAGACGATACTGGGTACATTTTACTAGCGCAAAAGACAGACCACAAGAGAAAAAAAAATCACAGGACGAATGGTAGACATCAACTGAATTTATCAGCACCCCTTTTGTGGCATCGTCCACTAAAGAAGTGAGGTTCCTGGAGCAAAGATTATCCTGCGCACGTGTTGATGAATAAGTGTCCCTGTTCTCTTTCCCGTTTTTTGGTCCGTGCGCTGTTGGCATGGTGTGTTTTTTGTAATAAATGCAGTTGATGCCTAGCGTTCGTCCTGATTTTTTCTTTCCCTTGTGTTCTGTCTTTTGCGCTAGTAAAAGATGAGTGTTACCAAACCTATTTTTTTTTATGCTGAAGGAAGTTGCATTTCGTCTTCATGACCCATATTATGTAAGCACAATGTTCTATACATCACAACATCAATCAATTTGTATATGCAGCTGGTCTTCTGCACATATTTCGTCTGCCTATTTCGCTGACTTTCATGCTCATGAATGTCATATTGTCAAAAGAATTAGCTCTTGCAGGCTCCCAAACACTTTTTGATGCCGTTTGTGTATGTGGCTATTTTTGCATAGCCGACATGCTGCGCAAAAGCCGACGTTAGGAGATGTGCTACGAGGAAAAAAATAATAAACCCAGGTGCCATACAGGAAAGCCACATTTCTGCAATAACTCGATCAGCTCAGCCTTTAAAATATGAAAGCAATCGGACACGACACCGAATTCGCCATGGAACTAGCGACGAATTGCAGCGCCGAATGAGTGAACTGGACACGGCGGGGTTAACTCGATTCTGTTAACAGGAGGCGCAGAGAAGGAAAGTCAAATACTATGGTGGTGACAGCTAGCCGTAACAGCGACTAACTCGCCACTGTTTATTCAGGACAAGACGGACCAATATCCCAAAAACGGCATCTCGATAGAGGCCAAAATTCAGGCGCGTTCCCTGTGATTTCTGCAGGCAATATGCTTCGCGCCTCAGCTGAGCGTGCATACGTGTTTAGAAATCCTACTCCCTCGTCCCTCCCTCCCACCTACACACACACACACACACACACACAAAATTTCGAGCCCTCACTGTTGGAACACATGGCTCAACTTTGCTGTAGCACTTACCCCTAAGGCGCAGGATGTTCGCGGAGTAGTAGCCGCCCTACGTTGTGTCGTCGCCTTTCCAGTAAACGTTGTACGCATTTGTCGGGTAAAAATCCGCAACATTTGCCGGCTCAAAATTTTGTATTAAGACGTCCTCGACTACCGCAGTTTTCGAGTCAAATTTGTAGCGAATAAGCGGGTATTTCACGAAGCTAACTGCAGGGTGAGCACCACAGAGGACCAAGGGAGGAGCAGAGGAGAGTCGGATGGCGCCAAAAGAAACTCATTAGTGACAGGGCGCCGGCACGTCGGCACGCTAATGAGCTTGGCGGAGCTGTTAGGTTTTTAAATAAGCAAAAACAAACTCCAGACGTCGCAATTCCACACATTTATTACCTATTCCAACGATGAACAGGTTTTGCAAGGTTTAAATGCATGTTATTATTGGTTTCAAAACATTACAACTTCGTTCCTGTTTGTCAACAAACCCAAACTCGCCTTTCTTTATTTCAATTGAAATAAATAAAGGGTAGTTAATGCAAGTAGTCTTGCTAAGTCAGCTAAATGAGACCAGTTGTGTTTTTTTGCTGCTACAGTGTTGTAATAATTCATTTTAAGAAGCGTTATTGGTAGGAACACAGCATGCGCATGCAGTGAGAGGAGAGTCGGGAGAGTGGTTTATTCTCACTTCCCCTGCGCTTTCTTCAGCTTTGTGTCTTCAGGCCTAGATCTGTTATCATCGCTGCTGTCCGTGTTTTATTTGTCCATATGTAAGACGGCCACATTCTTTCTTTTTTCCCTCCTATTTTGTTGCTCCTGTAAAGCTGCCTTCACCGCCGTATCTCATTTTGTTTTTCCGTGTTGGGCATTGAGCTTTCGTATCAGCCCGGACGAAATGTCTGAAAAGGCGCGTGGACGATATAGACGTTACTTCGAGCCTGACTCGACGGAAAAAGTTCCCAAGCAGACTCTTTGGAGCCAGCGCAAGAAAGCCAAAACAAATCCAGCTGTTGAGCAGGTGAGTGCAGTACGTGTGTTTAAAGCTGAATCGCAGTAAAGAAAAAAAATGTGTATAGCCGAATTGGTGGGGCAATTGACATGTGATCCAAGGCGTAGGTTCGATCCCCACCTTGAACGTATGTTTTTTCCACTTTCTGTCCTATACAAAATTTCCAAAAGGAAATTGGTGACTTCCCTGTTCCTAATTAACATAGAAGACCGAACTGGAACCCTGTGCCTTCCTTAATGCTTATAAGCACAAAGGAAGACACGGGGGAATATATTTTTTATATATTACGCCGCACTTGTCCTGTTAGCGAAAAGCCGTTTCTAGAGTTACATATCCAAGCAACTTTTCAAAACCTAAGTGGTTTTTCCCACTTTTTAAGATATTTAAAACTACAATTTTCTTTGATTTCATTTTCAGAGCAACACACCTCCCAGTCAAGTGGCTTCACTTGCTGGTACAAGTGGCTACTTCGACTTTGCAGATGATTCCATCCAAACCTCAAACGAGGCTCAAGCACTGCAACCAACTGCGGACTTTGCCAGCACGGCCACAAGCTTTGATGCAGTTGACCCAAGCCTAGTGGAGGGACCGTCGGATCCATGGCCAGACTCGACAATGCTTGACGATGATGAAGGTGGCGATTCGGATGAGTCTGAACCAAATGAAAGCAAAGCTGAAGAATGTGACAGCTTTCAGCAGTTCTTTGACAAGTTGTCGGAAGAAACCCTTCCACGTCAAACAACAACAAAAGCAGAGGCCTTTCTTCTCCTCCTGTCGTACGTTGTGACTGCAGGATTGACGTGGGCACAGGTACGAGGCCTGCTCATACTGATCAACACGCTGTTTGGCATGAATGTTGTTCCCGGCACGACATATTTTTTTAGGAAACTGTGGAAGGACAAGAAGGAAGCCGTTAAGCTTCACTTCTTCTGCTAATCCTGTCATGGCTACATTGGACAGATTGCCCGAGCCACCGGAACCCAGTCCAAAACTTGCGGATTTTGCGAAAAAAACGTCTACCTTCCAGAGCTTGATGTGGGCTGCGAGTTTTTTTATTATGTTTGATTTAAAGAAATAGATCGAGGCCCTGTTGACACATGTAAGCGGCACGCTTCTGGACAGGCTTCAGCGCTTACGAGCTTAGTACCACGTTCCTGGTTTGTACAGTCATATCACGGATGGTGATCTCTACAGAAGTGTACAGAACCAGCTAAGCACGGCTTGGAGTGACCTGACACTTACGTTCAACATGGATGGAGCGCCAGTGTTTGAGTCAAGCACATTTTTAATATGGCCAGTGCAATTCTTTGTTAATGAACTGCCAGTCCCAGCTCGGTGGAATCATGTGACTATTTCAGCGTTATGGTTTTCCAAGCTTCACCCTCCAAAGGATGTTTTCATGACACCATTTGTGGATGAAGTTAAAAAGATCGGAGTATTGTCGTGGTCCCATGCTGGAACTGCTGTGGCATCCACGGTACATGCTGTCCTTTCCTGTGTTGACTCTCCTGCTCGTGCGAGCGTACGCAACAGCAAGCAGTACAACGTGTACTTCGGCTGCAACTGGTGCTTACAGGAAGGCACACCCGTAGGCCGTGAGTAACATTTTGCAGTATTCTTCATACGGCTGAAAGTCTTCATCGGTGCTTGATAGGGAATGCACGTGTTACTGCCCAAGGCATTTTTTTTAGTTTGCACCTGCGTATACTTCAAAGCTCGTTACTGACATCAAAACAAGGGACCAAAAATTCGGGCCTAAAAAATCAGAAAACATGGATTGTGTTAAGAAAAAAGAAGCCGGTTGTTGACTGAAGTGCTCCCATGTGCCCACACAAAAAAATCCTTGAAACTTATTAGATGCCCAATCCCTCATAATAACTAGTGGCGATTCAGAAGTAAAGTTGCAAAGCCCCTTTAAAGTGCACAAGTTAGAAGATGAGGTGAGGCTTCCTTGTTACTCAACATTTAGTGCTTTAAGTGGTATAGTAATATTACTGATAACAGGGAAAAGCTGTTGTAGTTAGAAACTTTATTAGAAATACCATTTTGCTGTGTATATGATCAATGGCCAAAATTATTAGGGTGATTTGTACTCCAATAAAAAGAATTTCATTCAGGGATGCCAGGATGCAGGAAGGGGGGGGGGCATAGAAAGTGGTAGTGGGGTAAAAAAAACGAACTCGAAATGACATCCAAGTTGTGCTTCAAGTGACATCCGATTTGCGCCCCGACTGTCATTCGATTTGAGCCGTGAGTTGCACCTTGATTAGTATCCCCTAAATGAAACTGCAACTCACGGCTCAAATCGAATTTTACCGGATTTTTGCTTGATGGTGGTGGGCTCACGGATGGATGCGGACGGACATTCGGAGGTCCTAAGGTACTCCGTACTGTTACAGGCGAGAGAGTAAGCCGTTTGACTCTCGGGATGTAACTCATGGTTGTAGCCCAATGGGTAAGACAGCTTACACTAAATATGTCTGGTCTAGCAGACACGGGCTCGAATCCTGCTGGGTCCTGGCTGATTTTTTGCGATTGCAAGAGCTATGCGCATGGACGCGGACGGACATTGTGCGATCCTAAGGTACTCCGCAACTAAAAAACAGTATTGTTTCAGGTGGGCACTGGAAAAAGAGAGGGGACATAAAGACATGTAAGGTCCACTTGGAGGGTAGGCAGGTGGACTAGGAATTGCACCCCCCCCCACAGTGACCACAGTGAAAAAAGTTTTTTTCTTTCTTTTTTAGAAAGGACGTTAGTTTAAAAGGCACACTCTAGGACAGAAAAGCTCATCTCTTAGCGGTTTGTAGTGTTTTATAGTGGTCCTCAGATCACACAGTTTATCATTTATTGTTGAGTTGATCCGGGGTATTGCCAGAGTCCGGTAAAGAAAATGCTTGTGGTCTGATTGCACTAGTTCACTACTGACCTCGTTCAAATGCACAAGGCTGAGCTTTATAGAGTAATAGTTGCAGCATGTAGGATTAGAAGTTCCTCAACTGTTCATCCTGAAGTCCAAGGATATCAGGCAGTTTGAAATTGAGCTGATTGCAAGTTTATGTACATAATGTAGTAGTAGTTGTTTACAAAAGTTGTTTACGGGCAAGTTTAGGTGTTGTGCTCTCAATGAGGGTTCAATCCGTAGGTTTGGGCCCTTCTGAAAGGATCACCTGCTTAGGCGCTTTCATTGTGACCACATTGTAACCCCAGTTGTCCTTGCAAGCATCTTTATTCTGGGCTCCTTCAACCTGTAGATTAGAGGAGCCTACCGCAATGGAGTTACCTCAGAGCATGTAAACATTCTTGTAAAACTCTATGCATATGTGTCTGTGTACAATGGTATATTTTGGTGTGCTTTTGTTTGTGCAGGCACGATGAAGTACCTTTGGAATGGCGAGCCAGCTCCGGAGAGGTCCCATGCACGTGTATTCAATGCAATGCTGCGAGCAGGACAATTGAAAAACGGAATCGATGTGATCAAAGAGCCATCTGCTTTGATGAAGCTCGGGGGCTTCAACTTGGTCTGGGGGCTATCTCCAGACTACATGCACTGTGTGCTGGAAGGAGCGCCGTTGTTTATTGAAAACCGGGTGCATATTTCGGGGTAGGGGGGCTACGCGGATGTGTTGCCGAATCTCTGCAGGGATTCGATTCTTCTCATCTTGTCGTGGCGGATGCTGTACTGTAGACGGAGAAGTGTTGCTCTTCCCCTGGGTGCGATCTATAGTCGGCGTATCTGAGATGCGTTGGGCCTCTTGTATTTCTTGCCAGGTGTTGTGGACCCCTAGCTGGAAACGTTTATTCGTCGCCGTGTTGATTGGGAGCCCATAGTGGTCTTGTAGGCCTGGTGGCATTGAGTTTATGTGCATTATCCTGCTGATGACAATGGCTTGGACCATGCTAGAGTATCGTGTTTGCAAAGTCCGAAGCGACGATTGGAGACGTGGCGGATGATGTGCATGAGTTGGTTGAGTGTGTGCTGTAATTGTGGTAGGGCTTGTAAGCCAGATCTGTTTTTTCATAATATGAGGCCCAATATCCAAAGGTGGGGGACATTTGGGACAGGGTGATTGTTTATATATTGTTCTGCTTCTGGTATTCTGTGCGCGGTCTAGCGGGTAGTTCTCTTGCTGAACTTAAGTAAACAGGATTATTCGGGTGCGCACTCCAGTCCTCTGGATGAGGGGCCATAAATGAAATGAATTGGCTGAATTGTCTGTCTCTGGTCCAGTCTTACTCTGATGAAGACCACAGCCTGGTTGAACTGCCATGCTGTAGTATCTTCACACGTGTGTCCAGCCTCTTAATTTACTTTCAAACCGAACCATCGACGACGACGACGACGACGACGACGATAGAGTGGATCAACTGAAACCGGTGCTCGCTCTGTGATGTATTGTCTCATCTGTTCTGCCACCACATAGCATTATATATCACAGATGTATCTTTATAAGCGAAACATGTTACATAACTTTGTGGCAACTTGATACTGTAGTTACTGGCTGGTACACGCAATCATAATGAATGGTTACTGTTGCATGTGAGTGATAAGACCAACACAAAACATCCTGCTAGGATAGGATGCACACAAATGTAATAGTTGCCTCGAGTGCAAACAACAAAAGGTGCTTATATGTGTATACAGAAAAACGGTGTTTATTCAAGCCTCAAAGAAAGCCACCTAAGCATGAATTAGTGAAAGTTGGGACTAACGATGAAAGTGAACAACAACAGCTAGTAGACTGAGATTGGCGAGCTTTGGGGCACGCCAATTATAGGCTTTAAAAAATCTGTAGTCTGCCTTCTGTCCTTCCAACAGTTTTTGCTTTAACTAGCGAATGCAGCAGAAAGCGCCTCCTTGCCTTTCCAAAACTTGAGACGGGCCGGCAGCATTCAATGCGGTCATTAGTTTTTAGCAGAAGGCCGCAATAGTAGTTCGTCCAACCCCTATTGTCAACACTGTCTTGGCAGCGACAGCTTCTGTTCTTGCGATCTGAGATATGATGTCCTCCTCCGTCAGCACAGCCCACGTTATTGCTCTCGCGCCTACAAGCAACGTTACCCAACGAATATTTTCTTTGTTAACAATGATTCCACAAACCAAAGTGCGCCGACCCGTACTGCATATTTGCGGTGTCACACCTGTAGCAATGATATATCGGCTTGATACGGAGGCGAACGCGAAAATAACATCTAACAAGCACATAACCGACCCACGGACCCTCGACGCCGACAGGCGGGCCTAACGTTCGCAAGACGTTCCCGTTCTGGAGTTTGCACCATGTTGTGTAGTACCATGTCAGCAAAAAAGTTGAATGTGCTGACATCAATAAATTGCTCACTTGCGTACACGCCACCACAGCTGACATTCGCCGATTAAGCGTACGCCGTTGAGAGGAAGTTCCCCCGAGGACGAAAAACACAGCGCCCTGCCCTTTTACGTGTGTACTGTCCTCGAGCTATTGTACGTATTTGCTTTTCACAACAAGGAGGGCAGCTCATAGCATTTAATAATCAGCAAACAGTTTTGGAAGCCCACAGCGCGGCAAGAGAAAATGCTTCACAAGCTTGCGGGCACTCGGACTCGGACTTCGCGCGGACTCAGCTACACGATAACAACGTGTTTGCAGTGTTGTTGCCTAGGGACCGCATGAATGTTAGTAGTGAAGTTTGATGCGTCCAAGGTCTTGCGCCACTAAGCTCATGCATTAAATTAAGTTGTTTTCATAACTAAAAAAAAACTCAGTAATGCAGTGGGATTCGCACCGAAGGCTGCCGCTTGATTGCAGGACGCCCCACCCACTACGCTACCGAGAAACCACTGAAGCTAGATGTAAAGCGTGCTTATATAACACAAAACGTAAAACACAAGAGGCTTCATGGGCATTTTTAACAGATTGACGGGCAGCGATGACGACCGATGAGTACAAACTGATGAAGAGAATAGCTAGGGCGTTCAATGCACTCACACTTCTTTTAACTTTAGCACCCCGAGCCACCTCCGTTTGAAATGCTCAAGCAACGCGTTTCTCCGTACGGCTCTCGTCCGCCGCGGGCGGCCGTGGGCGTAGTGATGGTCTTTACGTCGGGCGGATTCAAGCGACCACTGAGTTGGAGTGCCGACAGAAGGCTGCGTACAATTTGCCTAGCTGCAATAGTCTTGTAGGGCATAAAACTTCTGTGGCCTTGACCGCGACTACGCAATATGTGAACGTTATCATGTATCCCCTTGGAAAACGACGATGTTGAACGTTCTGTTTCGTTGCCGAAGTCATCCAAGCTGCATTGACCATGTCGAAATGGAGCGATCGGATGGACGCCGGCTTCACAACGCGAATTCCGGCTACGTGCAGCGTTTTTTTTTCACTTCGGGGTTTTCGCGTTAACAGACGCCATCAAGAACACTAAAGCTTCGCTTTAAGAAGCTTCGCTTTAAATAGCTTCGCTTTAATAAATGTGCCTGCAGGTTTACTGGGCTGCTGGAGTGCTTGAAGTTTGCGAACGTGCACCCAACAGGCCATTTAGGCTAACCTTGTTGGTGTAGGTTTGAAGTTTTACTGGTGCTGCTGGCGGTGCCCGTAGGTTGGTACACGTCTGACGGACCTTGTCCCTTTTCCCTGATGGTGTGGGTATGAAGGCCTACTGGGCTGCTGGAGTGCCTGTAGACTTTCCTACATGTCCGGCAGGGCATCTTGGTTTTGCTTGTTGGTGTTGGGCTGATGGTCTGATGGACTCAGGGAGCACCAGCAGATTTTCTTACATGTCCAACACAAGTTCTGCTGGTCCAGTAGAAACGTTTTGATAGAATTTTTGACCGGGACCGCTCGTAAACAGTCCAAGACCCGCAGCGATTGCATTACCCCGCAATAGCAAACGAGCAGAGGGCACAGCGAAGACATCTAAAGGAATGGCTCGTACAGAAATCGGCAACATGACCTCGTGACTAGGAGGTATTACACAATCTGCAGTCAAGGTCAGACTCCGTTGAATTAGAAACAATGATATCTTCGGTATTCGAGACGTCGATGAGGGCTTGACAACATAAAATCACAGTAGACGTGGAACAGAGAAAGTCCCAGCCCAATATCATCTTTTGCGCACACGAAGGAAGCACACCACACAGTATGTGATGTGTAACTCCGGCGATCACTAATCTAACTGTACTGAATCCAGAAAGTGTAAGTGCAGTCTCATTAGGATCAGGCAAAGATGCCCTGCGTAGGGATTCCTAAATTCCGTAGGCGTGAACACACATCCTCATGCTTAATCGAAATGCTTGCTCCCGTATCTATCAAAGCTTGTATACAAATCCCCTCAACCGATACAGATACCTTTTTATCTGGATGACCTAGCTTAATTTAAATTTTCGAAACGGGTGCAGGTTTTCTTCCCCCAAAACTGCAGGGCGTAGGTTTCCACCAATTCGTTGGCCTCATGATAGACAGGACAAAATGCAGACGACGTGCGGCGACACGGTAAAGAGATCACGGACCACAGACTCCACAATAATAGCATGCTGGCCGGCCAGTCCGGTGGTCCTGGTGGGGGTGTCGCCACGTCAGCTGGTAGGTCTGCGGGTATGAAACCGCAATAACAGCTGCCACAAACTCAGGTGAGACTTAGCAGAGACTGACGCCAACGGCAAGGGCGTTCCGCTTGCGACTTCGAAATATCATGGGTTGGTCACTGCTGTTAGCAGACGGGACGCCAAAAGGCAGGACACAGACGCCTGGACAGACAGAGAGAAAAAGATTACATGGGCAGAGATATTCTTTGCAGGCAAAGCGAGACATTCTCGATCAAAAAGGCGGTGAGACAGGGGTGCACCATCTTGCCAACATTATGCCCAGAATGTCTGCAAAAGTGTTAATGGAAGCTTGACTTTTAAAAACATGGGATTTTGAAGATACGCGCCTACTCGAGCCAGTCGAAATTGGGTCTGCTAAACACCTCCAAAGTGCTTTAGAAAACCCAATCAGGAAGCAAGGGTTAAGGTTAAAGTTAAATATGAATGTAACAGAAGTGACGAAGAAAAATGCTGAGCCTTCTTCTGCTTTAGTAAAGAAACAATTTAGCAAGTAGGCGTATATATCTACCGCATACAGGTCGTGAAAGCTGACCTTAACTACTAGTAAAAATTCACGAATAATCCGTATAGGTAGTTGTGTGCATTGGCAAACCCTCCATGATATTAAAAACCAAGTAAATAAAAATAAAATAAAATAAAGTAAGTAAATAAAATAAAAAAAGAATATATAATGAAGGCATCAGGTTGCCGAAGACATATGGAGCGGAAATTTATTATGGGCGAAGCGCCAAAGGGTATTGATCTGTTTGCGGTTCCTGTCATTCAGTCACAGCACAGTACAGTGCAGTAAACTCACAGTACAGTACAGTGGAGTAGCAGTACTAAAACAGCGGTACACTCGCTTTCCAACGCCTCGCGGTAGGACGTAACGTGTAGTAGGGAAACGCACCGGACTCTTGTTGTGCAGCGCCTCGTGCTAGAACGTTTCATCTCCTTGGGCAAAAACGCGTAATATAAGACACCAAGGCACTTGTTTTCCACCGCTTCGGGCTAGAACGCTTTGTGCTTTGAAGAGCGGTGTTTGAGGATCGGGTATAAGACCTCAACAAGCGCCACCTAAAGGCTCATTTGAAATGTCTGTATCACAATTTTGGACTACTTTTATTTTTTGAAGATTTTCAACGTTGACGTTACTGTCCTTATTGGTTTTTACATCAACAATAGCAAGTACCTCTGCCAATCACTACTATTCAATTTTTGCATTTTGCTGCCTAGCACTTACGCGCATCATAAGCCCTCAGCTAACTAGTCACATCTCGCAAAGAAACGCGAGGTAATTCTGCAGTGATGGCGGTCAGTTTTAGGGAAGACGACATTTTTCGGGAGCCCTTTTCAGACGTCGGTATAGGACTCACGTTTGAAGTCAAGCATCATAGCAACGGATTCTATGGTTTCTGCCACAAGAATCAGTAAAAACATGGCGAAGAACATTGTACATTACCTGTTACCTTCTTTGAGACGAGCGTGTCAAGCTTTACCGAATGTCCGGGGCCTGTGTCAAGAACCTATGTTTAACAGGTTAGATCAGAAACCTGCTTTCTTAAAACAATGCAACTTGAGAGCACTGGGCCCTTTCAGAGAAGGTAATCACAATCTGAAGCCGTGTTTCGAGTTGATTGCTGTTGCGCAGAACAAGAAACTCTCTTGGGGTATTAAGTTTGTTGGGTATATACGAATAAAAATACACACCTGCAATCTTGTACAGTTTATTTCTGTATATTCACTTCCCATGTGTTCATTTTGGTGTATTTACTTGCCATCATCAAACACTCAGCAAAAGATTCTTCTGGTTTGCGGCCTTCATGCTCCCAATGGCTTTGCGTTCACTGCAAAAAAAGGGTTACGTACCTCTCAAAACCAAGCAGTATACCTTACGACACAAAAACAGATTCAAACGTGTGTTTAAAATAACTTCATGCCTAGCTTGTGCCTTGGAGGTTGGAAAAATTGTATATGTTAATGCTATCTATTCAGTTTGATTTTATCTATGTTATCGAAGTAATCAGCATTTCTAGTTCGTCTATTCGAAATAGAATAGTGAACTATAGTTTCAAAACCTGAAACCCTGCAGCATGCAACTATTGTTGCTTAACCGCGGCAGCTTTAAATCGATTCTAGAGAGCCAAAATGGGATGAGTGGTCTCAAACTTTATATCAGAACTGCTGAATTATGACCTGAGTCTGCAGAATTTCTTATTACATTTTTGAGCTTGCCACTACAAGCATTATTTTTTTTTATCTTTTCAAGACCTAAAAATAGTGGAGATTTTTATTGCAGACTTGGTCCCTCTGAGTTAGTCCGAATATACTACACGATGTGACCGGAAAGGGTTTTAGCAAGTCTTATAGCAGCTGAAAGGTGAACGTAGGCTAAAATGCCGAGTTTCAAGGAAAAGCTACGAATGTGTTAAAAAAGCCACTTTCAAAAAATCCTCATGGTTTGTAAATGAAAGCGTGCTTCTTGAAGCACAAAAGTAATTTATAGCTATTACATATCTATACAAGAGGCTCTCTTTACACCATGATTTGGGGTTGGGAAGCAGACTCTCAAGGTTATCTGGTTTACACTTTGAAAAAAAAAAAGTAATATTATATCTTCGGGCTTATTCAAAAAAGCGCAAGATATAAAGGCATCTTGCGTTTTTGCGGCGTGCAGAGAAGTAAACATGTACAGGGTATCGCCCATTTTCTGCCCAACCAGGTAACCACGAATACACATACAAAACTGTTAAGCCTGTTTACTAAGGTCATAGTGAGAACTAAGGCTCCTAATTTAAAAATGACACTCAAATGGTTAATTTTATCAACTCAATGCACCAGAAAAACTGCAACAAAGAAGCAAAAACAACGAGAAAGCAATATGAAATAAGGTTGGCCGAAAGGTTACGAATGTGAGGTCACCATGTGTTTCCGAAGGGGGAAGTTCTTTATGAAAGAAAGTGCCTTTTGGATACATAAGTAATGAGACGTGTTATAGTTGTAGCCAAGTGTCCGACCTTTTATTTATACTTCATATAAGTATAAATATATATATATATATATATATATATATATATATATATATATATATATATATATTTATATTGTAAAGAGAAATTGGTGCAACCACTGGCCAACCCGCCCGTATGGCTGGTTCACGAATCATCGCCAGCAGCGGCCGCGAGACAGAAGAAGCAGAAGACTAGTCTGCCCGACATAGCCTGGGCTGCCCGTTTCTGTGACTGCGCTTCGCTAGCAATAAACCCCCTTTCAATTGGTGGAGTGTGCGGGTCCATCGTAAAACCTGGAGCTTCGCAACCGGCGGCTGCCCACCACAATGTCCCACGAACCAGTCCATCAGCCTACTCCGGCGGGCCAGGTGCCACCGATTGTCTGCCCTGGAACCATACGCCCGCGGGACCCCCGCTTCGTTCAGAGGGCTAGACGATCGTGACGTGGAAGACTGGCTTTCTACCCTTGAGCGCATTAGCACGCACAACAAGTGGGACGACGCCATGAAATTAAACAACGTGGGCTTCTCTTTTACGCATCTCGCCGAACTTTGGTTCAATAACCATCGTCGAGAGATGAGTACCTGGGCCGAGTTCAAGGAAAGGTTTATGAAAGCTTTCGGGCGACCCGAAGTGCGCAAGCTTCAAGCAGAACAGCGTTTACGAGTACGGGCTCAAAAAACTGGAGAAGACTTCACGAGCTACCTAGAAGATGTAGTAGACCTTTGCAAGCGCGTGGACCCCAGCATGTTGGAAACTGAGAAGGTAAAACATATCCTTAAAGGTATCGACGACGACGCATTTCAGATGCTGCTTTCCAAGGATCCCCGGACCGTTAGCGACGTCATCAGACTCTGCCAAAGTTATGACGAACTGCGCAAGCAAGGGGCCTTCACTCGGCGTCCACTCGCCCAAAATGAGCCGCTTGCGAGTTTAGCCGTTGACCTCGACGATCCATCTGTGTTGGTCCGTATAAAAGAGATTGTCCGCGAAGAGGTTGCTCGAATACTTTGCCATGCCGCTTCAAATACTACTCCGGAGCTGGGCCCTGTTCCTCAGTCTACTCTTCGGCATGTAGTTCAAGAACAGGTGGCGGAAGTGCTGCCTTCTTTTAGCCAGCAGATTCCCGTGGCTGCTCCGATTACTTTCGCCGACGTCGCGGGACGGCTTGCGCAGACGAGAACGCCGTTCCGACTCCCGGCTCCACCAAGACCTCTTCCTCAGGCGCGGGTTCCAACTCAATCCATGAATCCCTGGCGTACTCCGGACAACCGGCCGATTTGCTTTTCGTGTCACTACCCAGGACATGTCGCACGTTACTGTCACCGCCGCGTACTGCCTGCCAACGGTCCTCCACCGGAATGCCGCTATCCATATTACGGACCCACATACGGTTCCCCCCCGACGCTGCCCCAAACCGCTTCGGACTCGTACGCGCCCTCGGCTTCCGACCGCCAGCCATTCGCCGACCGTCGTTCTCAGTCCCCGCGCCGCCGCTCGCTTTCGCCGATGCGTCGTCGTTCCACTCCTGCCACAGAGGAAAACTGACAGCCGCAGTTCCGGAGGCAAGAACTGCGTTGCCGTCAAAAAGTCCAAGCCCTCCACTGTCTCCCGCAAATGTTATTGACGTGTCAGTCGAAGGTGTCGCGACTGATGCGCTGGACGATACCGGAGCAGCAGTTTCCGTGATTCGAGCCGATCTCTGCCGCAAAATTCGTAAAGTTATGACGCCTCTCTCTGGACTATCCTTACGAACCGCCGACTCCCAAACCGTTCATGCCTTGGCTGCATGTACGGCTCGCGTTTCCGTCCAGGGCGTAGTGTACGTCATTGAATTCATCATGCTTCCCAACTGCTCTCATGACGTCATTCTGGGATGGGACTTTTTGTCTCGGCACAACGCCCTTATTGACTGTGCGCGTGCCGAAGTTGGATTTTCTGTCCTACCAGACGATGCCTATGACGATATTTCTGCGTCATCCGCCGCTAAACTGGTCGCAGCCGCAGACACGACCATTCCTCCCCAGTCCGCCGTTGTAGTGCCGCTATGTTGTACTTCTTTTGGGGATGCAACTGCCATTTTCACGCCATCCGAGGTCTTCCTCCGCCGCAGTTGCATACCGCTGCCTTTCGCTGTGCTGAAAATTCAATCTGGCGAAACTGGTATGATTGTTACCAACCCGTCCGCAAGCCCGTGCTCTTTGCTACGCGGAGAATGCCTTTGCACTGTCGAGCTCGTGGATTCCTGTCGGGTCGTTGACGTCCCAGACAATACGTCTGATCATGACATTTCCGCTCTTACCCCTTCGACGACGACAGAGCTTTCCAACGACGTGTTTCATGCTTTAATCGATCACGCTCTCGAGCCCGCGCAGAAATGTCAACTTCTGGAACTCCTGTGCCGTTTCCTTTCGTAGTTCGACTGCGCACAACCCTCGCTTGGCCGTACCTCTATCGTCACCCATTCCATCGACACTGGATCGCATGCGCCGCTGCGGCAGCGACCGTATAGGGTGTCTCCTAGCGAGCGTCAAGTGATCAATGAGCAAGTACGTGACATGCTTTAACGGGACATCATTCGCCCATCGAACAGCTCATGGGCCTCCCCCGTTGTTCTCGTAAAGAAGAAGGACGGCTCGATTAGATTTTGTGTGGACTATCGGCGCCTAAACGGCATTACGCGCAAGGACGTCTATCCTCTACCACGCATTGATGATGCCCTCGATTGCTTACAAGGAGCTGAATTCTTTTCGTCCCTGGACTTACGCTCTGGATACTGGCAGGTGCCTGTAGCGGATGCTGATCGCCCGAAAACGGCCTTTGTAACCCCGGATGGCCTCTTTGAGTTCAAGGTCATGCCGTTCGGGCTCTGTAATGCCCCTGCCACCTTCGAGCGAATGATGGACGGTGTGCTACGAGGTTTGAAGTGGAAGACGTGCCTGTGCTATCTAGACCATATCGTTGTGTTTTCCCCTGACTTTGGAACGCACCTTGCACGTCTCCAGCAAGTACTTACCTGTATCACCAACGCCCAGCTACAACTCAACCTTAAAAGGTGCCACTTTGCCGCTAGTCAGATCACCATTTTGGGTCACGTCGTGTCTAAGGATGGAATGCTCTCGGACAAGAGCAAGTTGCGTGCTGTGGCCGAATTCCCGAAGCCGACAACTATGAAGGCTTTGCGGAGTTTCATCGGCCTCTGCTCTTACTTCCGCCGCTTCGTACGGAACTTCGCGTCGATCATATCCCCGCTTACACGGCTTCTCGCTGACGGCGTCGGTGATCTATCGGCCTGGTCGCCAGCGTGCGATGACGCATTTACGACCTTGCGGCGCCTCCTCACTTCACCGCCTATCCTTCGGCACTTCGATCCGGGCGCTCCCACGGAGATCCACACTGACGCCAGTGGAGTTGGCCTCGGCGCAGTGCTGGCACAACGGAAACCTGGGTTTAGAGAGTACATTGTCGCATAGGCGAGTCGCACGTTGACAAAGGCGGAATTCAACTACTCCGTGACGGAAAAGGAATGTCTGGCCATTCTATGGGCGCCTGGAAAGTTTCGACACTATTTGTACGGCCGACCTTTCGACGTCGTCACGGACCACCATGCGCTCTGCTGGCTGTCCTCCTTAAAAGATCCATGCGGGCGCCTCGGGCGATGCGCTCTTCGGCTTCAAGAGTTCGACATACGCGTCATTTATCGGTCGGGCCGTAAACATCAAGACGCTGACGCTCTGTCCCGATCGCCGCTTCCTCCTCAGGTTGCCTGTGTTTTGACTGAGGACAGCATTCTTTCTGCTCTCTCCTTGGAAGATTTATGCACTGAGCAACGCAAGGATCCATGGATCTCTTCCATTATTTCCGTCCTCTCTGGACCGTTCCCACACCAAGGATCCCGTGCCCTTCGCAGACAAGCTTCCCACTTCGCACTGCGCGACGGCCTTCTTTACCGCCGTAACTACCTCGATGAAGGACGCAAATGGCTTCTTGTTATCCCGCGCCATCGCCGTGCCGACATTTGTGCTTCCCTTCACGCCGACCCAACCTGCGGTCACGCGGGTGTCTTGAGGACGTACCATCGGGTCCATTTGCGCTATTACTGGCGTGGCGTGTACAACTTCGTTAGGAAGTACGTCCAGTCATGTGCCACGTGCCAGCGCCGCAAGTCTCCTCCCGCTACTTCAGTCGGTCCCTTACAACCGTTACCATGTCCAGCGAAACCCTTCGACCGTGTTGGCATTGACCTCTACGGACCTCTGCCCTGTACGCCCACTGGTAACCGGTGGATCATTGTCGGTATCGACCACCTGACGCGCTATGCCGAGATTGCTGCATTGCCAACGGCTGCAGCAGGAGACGTCGCTTCTTTTATTCTCAGTCACTTCATTTTGCGACATGGAGCGCCTCGCGAGCTCCTTAGTGATCGCGGACACGTGTTCTTGTCCCAAGTTGTTGAAGCACTGCTCAAGGCATGCCGCGTCATGCATCGCACAACTACTGCCTATCACCCACAAACAAACGGCTTGACAGAACGCTTCAATCGCACACTAGGGGATATGCTCGCCAAGTACGTCGCCGACGATCACCAGAACTGGGACCTCGTACTACCCTATGTCACCTACGCATATAATACCGCCACCCAAGCTACAACGGGTTTCTCTCCCTATTTTCTGCTCTACGGACGTGAGCCCTCGTGCACTCTGGACACCATCCTACCCTACCGACCCGATCCTTCAGAGGGTACGCCCCTTTGTGATGCCACGAAACGCGCGGAAGACTGCAGACAACTGGCGCGACGTTTCACTGCCGAAGAACAGTGGAGACAAAAATATCGTCATGATGACGTTGCTGCAGACCCCACCTATTTACCTGGCTCCCTGGTGTGGCTTTGGGTGCCCTCTACTACACCGGGACTATCCAGCAAGCTACTGTCGAAATATCACGGGCCTTACCGCGTCATTGAACGGGTTTCACAGTCAATTACGTTGTAGAGCCTACGACCCCTTCTGCGGACCTCCGAAGGCGTGGTCGTGAAACCGTGCACGTGCAGCGTTTGAAGCCTTACCACGAACCGATCGTTTCTTCGGCGCCATGACGCAACAGCCAGGATGGCCCTCTCTTCTCTGGGGGGGCAATTGTAATGACAAATTGGTGCAACCACTGGCCAACCCGCCCGTATGGCTGGTTCACGAAACATCGCCAGCAGCGGCCGCGAGACAGAAGAAGCAGAAGACTAGTCTTCCCGACATAGCCTGAACTGCCCGTTTCTGTGAATGCGCTTCGTGACCAATTAACCCCCTTTCAATATATATATATATATATATATATATATATATATATATTTATATATATATATATATATATATATACATATATATATATATATATATAGATATATATATATATATATATATATATATATATATATATATATATATATATATATATATATATATATATATATATATATATATATATATATATATAGAATAAGGGGTGGCAGCCATGAAAAACTCGGAAGGTAAAAGGGGGAATGCGGTTGGTCATGGAAAGAGATGAATTTTTTTTAGTCAGAAAGAAAAATGCCCACCCGGCGGGCATTTTTTCACCACTTTCTTTTTGACTAAAAAAACACTTAGACACGACTTAGATACGAAAGAAAAGCACGACTTAGGTGGGTGCTCTACTGATTCAGCAACACGCCGGTCTCGAACGAGTGATAGCGTATGCCAGTCGCCTTTTTTCACGTACCTAGCGGAACTATTCAATAACCGACGCGAATGACTAGTAGCTCTTGTATGGGCCACGAACCAATTTCGTCCTTATTTATATGGAAGGCTTTTTTCTTCGGTAACTGACCACCACACTTTACGCTGGTTTCCCTCCTTAAATGATCCCACAGGTCGCCTTGGTGGCTGGGCTTTACGCCTTGAGGCGTTTGACTACTACGTGGCCTTCAAGTCCGGCACGCTCCACAGCGACGCGATGGCATGTCCTGTCAACAGGTCCTCCCAGCTGACACAGCTGACAACACCTTGATTCTTGTGTCCTTCAAATAAATCACTTTCTCAACATCGTCGACCACCAGAGCGGCGACCAAACATTGTAGTCAATCATTGCACGTCTCACCACCATGTCGTCACACCCTGCATTGAACGCGTTTTAGCTCCACGAGGGCGTGCTGTTCCGCGGGAACTTTAGTGCAGATGGCCCTGACGAGCTTCTCGTTGTTTCTGAACACATTCGACCTAACATCCTCCACGAGCTGCACGACGAACCGACGGCTGGCTACCTTGGCGTCACTCGACCTTACGGCCGTGTACGTAAGTGCTTTTATTTCCCTGGGCTCTACCGATCAGTCCGCCGCTACGTAACGACGTATGACCTGTTTCAGCATCGGACAACCCGTTCCTTATGTCCAGCAGGACCACTCAAACTGATAGAGTTTGTTTCCCCACCTTCATCTTTGGTTGGCTTGGAGCTTCTCGGCCCCTGTCCTCGCTCCCGTTTGAGAAATCGCTAGATCGCTGTTGCGACGGATTATGCTACCCGCTACGTGGTTACACGTGCTCTCCCCGCCAGTTGTGCCACGAACGTCGCTGATTTCTTGCTTTTAGAACGTCAACTTACAAGACAGTGCTCTCCTTCAGCGCCTTACCGAGCATGTCCGGTAGTTCCTGTCTCAGGTTGTTGCTGACCTGGTCCGTTCTTTCCACACAAAGCGCATGCTACCTAACGCCTATCATCGCCACACTAACGCCTTGGCAGAAAGGCTTAACAAGACCATCACCTACATGCTCGCGATGTACGTTTCCACCGAACGTCTAGACTGGGATCCCACTTTGCCGTATATTACGTTTGCATATAACTCATCCCGCCATGACATGGTCGGCTATTCTCTGGTCTTTCTTTACGGCCGTTAACCCACTCTTCCCCAAGATACCGCGTTTCCTGATGCTGCACTTGTGGCTAGAGAATAGTATGGCAGTGCTGTCGCTCGTGCTGATGACCGCCAGGTTGCCCGTACCAAGCTCTCGACTTCCTATTCCCCTCGAAAAACCACTATGATGAACAATAACATACCGGGTGCTTTCCGCCCGGCTCCTTGGTTCATGTCAGCAACCCTTGCCACCGCATTAGGCTCTCCGACAAACTGATGCCTCGTTTCAAAGACCGCTAATGGATCCAGAGTATGTCCACACCGGTGGCCTACGAAACTGCCCGTCGCCTACTCCCTACCGTCACTGAAACCAGCAGCTCAACTGGTCCACGCCGGCCACCTCAAGCCGCAATACTCAATGGCCCCACCTGTTCCCTGAGCGTCATTTTCAAAGCACACCGAGATGGCGCTTCTCCGCTGGAGAGTGTCACATCTCGGAACTCTTTAAACTTCGCATGATAATGCACTAGATCATCACCATCCTATCTAGGCGCAGTGAAGGGAAAAGGCCTCTCCCATTATTCGCTAATTACCCCGGTCCTGTTGAAACTGCGAACAATGTGTCCCCGCAAACGCCTTGATTTCACCTGCCAATCTAACTTTCTACCGACCTGTTCCACATTGGTCTTCTCTAGGTATCAACTCTGTTAGCCATAATGACTAACGGTTATCTTGCCTTCACAAACATGCCCGGCCAACGCCCATTTCTTCTTCATAATTTTTAATAATATGTCCTTAACACGCTTTTGTTCCCCGATGCACTCCGCTCTCTTCTTGTCCCTTAATATTACACCTGTTATTTTCCGTTCCATTGGTCGCGGAATAGTCTATATTAAAGTTAAACTCTCTTAAAAACACGCGCCAAGAGTGAGTACCGAAACCACGCCTTTCGAAAAGCGTGGGTTCGGTCCCCACTCTGGGTGCGTGTTTTTCTTTCTTTCTCACATAATTATTAGTAAAAAAACATAAAGTAACATCACTAACGGTAAAAAATAGTCTAACGATACACCTAAACCTACTTTGGCGTTGCAGACTGCCGGAATTTCTTTCTGTATTTCCTAACCAGCCCCTCAATTACAACCCTATATATTTACATATATATATATATATATATATATATATATATATATATATATATATATATATATCAATATAAGTAAATACAAGAAAAGAAAACTTTGAACAAGGTAAAAGGTAAAAGCACAATTGGTGCCAATGTTTCAGCAAAGAGACTTGCTTTCGTCACAGGCCCTGACCTAAATAAGTCTCTTTGCTGAAATGTTGGCAAAACTTGTGCTTTTTCTTTGTTCATGTTTTCTTTTCTTGTGTTCTCTACCATCTTAAAAGGTTAACTGCTCCCTGGATATATGTAAATTTATATATTGTGAGCATCCTTGGGCAATCTACCGGCTCCGGTTGGCACAGTCCGTCTTTGTCTGGGATCATCGGACTGCCACCAGTGCTTCCTCTTCATCTGTACATTATCATCATCATTGGCGAACGTGCTCTAGCACTTCGTCCTCATATCTGTGAATACTCATCATCATGTACTCGGGCGTTCCTTGCTCGAGCCTCCGAATAAACGGTCGCCCCAACATTGGCCTCTCCGATGAACCTTGTCCTCTCAAGTGGTGGAGGGTGCGTTTCGATCCCGCTTCGTACCTCTTGGGTCCCACTCCTGGAGCTGCGTTCCGGTCACCGGTTGCCTGGCCCAGCCATGCCCAAGACGCGAGAATCGGCCAACACTGCCGCCAACCCGGCACCACCACAGTGTTTCACTACGACCCGCCAGCGCGACCCGCCATCGTTCGCTGGCCTTCGTGGCGAAGTCATTGAGGAGTGGCTCGATAGCTACGCCAGAGAGATAGAGATACGCCAGAAATTTGGATCATCCACTGGTCGTCCTGACGCCGCGAAGAAACAGCTGGACGATCGCGTGCAACATGCCCAAGAGACGTATACGTCGTATATAGAGGACGTTCTTGAGCTGTGCCGTCGGGTCAATGGGGATATGCCAGAGGCGGATCGGGTGCGTCACAATATGAAGGGGATCGGCCAGTTTGCATTTTCAGCCCTTGCTGTGCAGAACCCAGCGACGGTAGCCGATGTGGTCGCGACGTGTCAACAATTGGACGAGCTGCAATTTATCCGCCTACACAATGACTCACTGGCACCTGCATATCTCGCCAATGATGAGCAACGCACGATGATTCGTGCCATAATTCGGGAAGAGCTCGGCAACCAACCGTCACTATGCAGTGCCAGCGTTCGTCACAGCGCTCCTGCACCTGGGATTTGTGAAATCGTTCAAGAGGAGCTGGCGTCTATGTCCTGCCTTTCGGCATCCCCTCTGCCGACAGCGGTAACCAACCCGTCGTATTGCGAAGTCGTAAGCCGAACGCCCTTGCTGTTGGCGCCAGTCACTGCTCAGCCTCACCCTGGGTTTGTGGCAGCTGTTTCTGCGGTCTCGCGCCCGCAGACCTTCCAGCCGACGTGGCGACACCCCCGCCAAAACCTCCGCACTCGCCGGCCAACATGTTACTATTGTTGAATCCCTGGTCACATCTATCGTTTCTGCAGGTGATGCCAGCAAGACGAAAGACGCGGCTACGATGTCAACGAACGGGATGACTTCCGTTTTGGTTCCGGTTACCGTCCACGGTCCTATACGCCTCCTATGCGACGCTCGTCGTCTCCACCTGGCCAACCAGCCTTTCATCACGATTCCCGAGAAGTGCGCCGCCGATCTCCATCACCGTATCGCCGCATGTCGTCTCCTCTTCGCTCTGTCTCTCATGAGACTAACCAATTGGCGGAAAACTAGGCCCTGCAGTTTTTTGGGGGGAAACTGCACCACTTTCGAAAATTGAAATTCCCCCAGGTCATCCAGGTTATATGTTATCGGTATCGGGTGAGGGGATTCGTGTACAAGCTTTGATTGATACGGGAGCAAGCATTTGGATTATCCATGTCGATTTGTGTACACGTTTACGAAAAGTAAGGACTCCCTATGTAGGGCCACTTTCCGCGGTGCTAATGAGACTGCACTTACACCTTCGGGATACTGTACAGTTAGGGTTATGATCACCGGAGTTACTTACAACATATTGTGTGCTGTGCTTTCTCCTTGTGCCCACAAGCTGATATTGGGCTGGGACGTTTTCTCTTCGACGTCTGCTATCATTTCATGTCGTCAACCCGCCATCGACATCTCGGATACAGAAGACTTCATTGTTTCCGCTTCAACAGAGTCAGTGACTGACAGCAGATTGTGTTATACATGCTAGCTGCGAGCACGTCTTGCCGATTTCCGCTAGAGCAATTACTGGGGGAGATGTCCTTGTGGTGCCCTCTGCTCGTTTGCTATCGCGTGGTATTACAGTCGCTGCGGGTCCTGTCCGATTTACGCAAGGTATTGCACTCATTACTGTTCAGAATACGACACCAAAACCAATTCTGCTGTTTAAGGGTTGGACGATTGGATCAGTTAATGCCGTAATCACCGCCGTTCTCCCACCTGCCTTAACTCCACAGTGACCACCCAATTCGGTTTCTGCCTCCCCCACACCTCTTCTTGGTGCCTTCATTAGCCCCGATCTCACTCCATCCACACAAAAGTCTCTTCTAAACGTGCTCTCTAAATACCAAGCTTCATTCGACTCATGCTCCACCTCTCTTTCGCAGAGTTCTATCACAGAGCACTGCATCGAAACTGATGGCCCCGACCTAGCTCGCCGTCGTCCATACCGTGTCTCACCATTAGAGAGAGAAAAGAAAGAATTTGCTGAAAAGACTAGCCAGGACTTGATCCTTGCCGGTCCGAGGTGGTAGGTCTCCTCAGTCCAGGAAACCTCTGGCGGTGGCTACCATTAGAAAGAAAAATATTTGACGACAATGTTGCCGACATGCTCAAGCGCAAAATCATACGCCCCTCGGCAAGCGCGTGGTCTTCACCTGTCGTCTTGGTGGAGAAGAAGGATGGCTCAGTTCGCTTCGGCGTTGATTACAGGGCGCTCAATAAGATCACTCGGAAGCATGTGTACCCGATGCCTCGCATTGACGATGCTCTGGACTGCCTTCAAGGCGCTGAGTATTTTTCCAGTCTGGACCTACGGTCCGGTTACTGGCAAATTCCGCTGCGTGGGTCAACAAAGAGAAGACGGCATTCGCTACGCCTGACGGCCTCTACGAGTTCAACGTGATGCCGTTCGGGCTGTGCAATCCTCCGGCCACGTTTGAACGGATGATGGATACCGTTCTCCGTGGCCTAAAATGGAAAACGTGCTTCTGCTACCTTGACGATATTGTCATCTTCTCGTCGACGTTCTCCGAGCACCTCAAGCGTCTGAAAGAAGTATTAGCGTGCCTTGCCCGCGCTGGGCTTCAGCTTAATGCAAAGAAATGCTGCTTTGCGACTAAGACTATTAAGGTGTTGGGCCACGTGGTCAGCAAAGAGGGCATAAAACCTGATCCTGGCACAATCGCCGCTGTAGTCAATTTGCCTCGTCCGCTCCACTTAAAAGATCTACGGAGCTTCCTCGGCTTGGCTTCCTACTTCCGTCGCTTCGTGCGTAACTTTGCGGCCATTGCTTCTCCTTTACACAAGCTTTTAAAGCTTGGCACGCCCTACGACTGGTCGAGCGAATGTGAAGCAGCCTTTCAAGCAACTAAGCACGCGCTCACGTCTCGACCTGTTCTGCGCCACTTCGACAAAAAGAGCCCCACAATACTGTACACGGACGCCAGCGGTCATGGCCTTGGCGCTGTCCTTTTGCAGCGGGACTCCCAGAATCAGGAAAGAGCCGCCACTTCACCATCGTAACTGACCACCACGCTCTGTGTTGGTTGTCTTCCCTCAAGAACCTGCCCGGACGCCTAGGCCGCTGGGTTCTCCGCCTGCAGCAGTATGATTTCGTCGTCACACATAAGTCCGGCCGGAAACATCTCGATGCCGACGCCCTGTCTCGATGCCCTCTGACCACCATTCCGTTACCTGCTGTGGAGGTCCCGAAAACCGTACTCCAAATAGCACCCGTTACGTCTATAGCCGTGGAAGACCCTCTAGAACTTCTTTCATTGCAGTGGTCGGAAGCATACTGTGGTCCTATCATTGACTACCTTACCGGCCCCGTACAACCTCCCAACAGTCGTGCTCACCGTCAACTCGACAAGTTCCAGCTCCTGCATGGTACGTTTCCCCGTCGCAACCACCACCCTACTGGCCACAATTGGGTACCTGTCGTACCCCGTTCCCTTCGCACATCGATATTGAAATCTTCTCACGACGATGCCACGGCTGGGCACCTTGGAATTGCGAAGACCTATGACAGGGTCCGCAGCCGCTACTTCTGGCCTGGGATCTGAACAACTGTCGCAAAATATGTTTCAATGTGTGCATCTTGCCAGCGTCGCAAACATTCAACGGCTCCACCGGCCGGGTTGCTTCAGACCTTACCTTGTCCCTTCGCGCCTTTCCAGACGGTCGGAATCGACTTGTATGGACCTTTGCCCATCACGCAGTCCGGTCACCGGTGGATAGTAACGGTGGTCGATCACTTGACAAGATATGCTGAAACTGCACCTGTACACTCCGGGACAGCCGCAGAAGTCACCGATTTCATTCTACATCACATCATTTTGCGCCATGTTGCACCCGCATACTTCTTAGCGACCGCGGACGAACCTTCCTGGCGACCATTGTTGAGGAGCTCCTGCGGGCCTCCAACATCGTGCACAAGACTACTTCCGGCTACCATCCCCAGACAAACGGCTCAACTGAACATTTCAACCGAACTCTTTGTGACATGATCTCTATGTATATAAGCTCCGACCATCGCAACTGGGACATTATCCTGGCCTTCGTCACCTTTGCTTATAACACGGCACGTCAGCGTACTACTGGCTACTCTCCGTTCTTTTTCGTCTTCGGCCGCTCACCTTCCTATACCTTCGAGTCAACTTTCTTCTCCGCCCCTGTTTCCTCTGACGCACCAACCCATGAGCAGTACATTTCACGGCTCGCATATTGCCGAGAACAAGCACGCTTGCACACTGAAGCTCATCAGCAAGTGAGGAAGACAAGATACGACTCCACACATTTCTCCGTTCGTTTTCACCCTGGTGATGAAGTGCTCCTATGAACCCCCGAACGGAAGCCTGGTCTTTGTGAGAAGTTCCTTCAGCGTTTCCTCGGCCCTTACGTCGTCCTCGAAGAGACTTCTGCAGTTATTTACCGCATAGCACCGATAGGCCCCGTAACAGACCGTCGTAACAGAAAGCCTAGCGAGGGTCTCGGTTCTGGCAGCCTTGATGCCTAGGTAGCATAAGAGGGCTTCCCGCCAGTTACCCGCTCATGACAGGCTGTAGACGCTCGAGTCACGCCCTGGGGGTTGAAAAGAAGGTCCCCTTCTCCCCTTGTAGTCAGAGTGGCGCTGGCTACCACCCTCAAGCGTCAGATACACTGCTAGTAAATACAAATAGCCCAGAAAGTGAAGGAGAACACAGTTGCCCAGATAGCCGAATTGGTAAGGCATTCGACATGTAATCGAAAGGCGTGGGTTCGGTCCCCACTCTGGGCGCGTGTTTTTCTTTCTTTCTTTCTTCTGTATATTAAAAAAATGTTTACTTCATTACTGTAGTGAAAAAGAAAAGAGCCTAACCACACCCCTATGCCTCCTTTGGCGTTGTAGACTGCTGCCCTATCTTTCTGTATTTCCTCAACGAGCCCCTCATTTCCTTACTATATATATATATATATATATATATTTATATATATATATATATATATATATATATATATATATATATATAGGATTAGGAAATGAGGGGCTCGTAAGGAAATACAGAAAGAAATGCGGGCAGTCTACAACGCCAAAGAAGGCGTAGGGGAAAGGATGGACTATATTTTTTTTACCGTTACTGAAATTATTAATTTTTTTTCATATTATTTGAAGCGAGAAAGCAAGAAAGAATGAAAGAAAAACACGCGCCCAGAGTGGGGACCGAATCCACGCCTTTCGATTAGATCTCGAATGCCTTACCAATTCGGCTACCTGGGCGACTGTGTTCTGCTTCACTTTCTGGGGTATTTATATTTACTACAACTGTATCTGACGCTTGAGGGTGGTAGCCAGCGCCACTCAGACTACACGGGGAGAAGGGGACCTTCTTTTCAACCCCCGTGGCGGGACGCGAACGTCTACAGCCTGTCATAAGCGGGTAACTGGCGGGAAACCCTCTTATGCTACCTTGGCATCAAGGCTGCCACAACCGAGGCCCTCGCTAAGCTTTCGCAGGATAATATGGTTAGGAAATGAGGGGCTCGTTAGGAAATACAGAAAGAAATGCGGGCAGTCTACAACGCCAAAGAAGGCATAGGGGAATGGTTGGAGTATATTGTTTTTACCGTTAGTGAAATTTTTTTTTTTCATAATAATTGAGCGAGAAAGGAAGAAAGAATGAAAGAAAAACACGCGCCCAGAGTGGGGACCGAATCCACGCCTTTCGATTAGATCTCGAATGCCTTACCAATTCGGCTATCTGGGCGACTGTGTTCTGCTTCACTTTCTGGGGTATTTATATTTACTACAACTGTATCTGACGCTTGAGGGTGCTAGCCAGCGCCACTCAGACTACACGGGGAGAAGGGGACCTTCTTTTGAACCCCCGTGGCGGGACGCGAACGTCTACAGCCTGTCATAAGCGGGTAACTGGCGGGAAACCCTCTTATGCTACCTTGGCATCAAGGCTGCCACAACCGAGGCCCTCGCTAAGCTTTCGCAGGATAATATGGTTAGGAAATGAGGGGCTCGTTAGGAAATACAGAAAGAAATGCGGGCAGTCTACAACGCCAAAGAAGGCCTAGGGGAATGGTTGCACTATATTTTTTTTACCGTTAGTGAAAAAATTATTATTTTTTTTCATATTAATTGAAGCGAGAAAGAAAGAAAGAAAGAAAAACACGCGCCCAGAGTGGGGACCGAACCTACGCCTTTCGATTAGATCTCGAATGCCTTACCAATTCGGCTATCTGGGCGGCTGTGTTCTGCTTCACTTTCTGGGGTATTTATATTTACTACAACTGTATCTGACGCTTGAGGGTGGTAGCCAGCGCCACTCAGACTACACGGGGAGAAGGGGACCTTCTTTTCATCCCCCGTGGCGTGACGGGAACGTCTACAGCCTGTCATAAGAGGGTAACTGGCGGGGAACCCTCTTATGCTACCTTGGCATCAAGGCTGCCACAACCGAGGCCCTCGCTTTGTACGGCGATGGTAGTATAAAAACACATATATGCGTTCTGATACTACCATAAAACCATTTTACGTAACATGACCGCGTCACTAACACTGACTCCACTTTCCTCGGGTTGTATAAGGCATGTTTCTGTATTGAAATGACAAATTTTCAATGACATAATAACCTCCATTTAAAACGTTTACAGCAAAGCAGTGTATCTCGTTCATAGAAGCAAATGTTTGCGGTGATGTCAGCAAACATCTAAAATCATTCAGAAGGCAGGCACCTATCTACCCAGGCGGAACTGCTCACACCGGTAAAGATTACGGTGTGTCTGCTACTACGAGTGCAGAAGAACGCAACAGCATAAACATTATGCAGAGACGTCACCACTTTTTTATATATACAGAATTTTTCACATACAGAATTGAAGACGCCAGAAGAATAGCCAGAAGAAAAAGGGGAATATAAAGTAGTTTTGAAGATCACTGGGATGTTATAGAAATCGTAATTAAGTACTTTTAACTTGTCTCTGGATTCACTCGTTGTAGAGCCACGCGTGAGAAATCATTGTGACGGTGGATGGGTAATCATTGTGGGTGTTGTTTAGAGCTTTACAGTACAATCATCTTCTTAGCATGAATTGAAGACACATTTCGGATACAGCGGACACCGACAACAGTTTTTTGCGGCATTTAGGAAGCTTTGAGGTAATGTTGATTACGGCTGCAGCAAACTGCCCAATAAAAGTTAGGGGAGCTTGTTTTGTTGCCTCTTTTTGTGACCGCCCTACGTAATGGTATATAATACTGCGAAAGACCGCAGCCTGCATTCAATTTGTTTTGAATCAAATTTATGCCTCGCGAATTTTTGTTACGGTTGAGAGTAATCATTTCCTGGAACAGGGGGCTATGGTCGAAAAACAACATCACGTAAGAATATTGCGTCCATGTCAGCTGGTAATATCGTATAATAGAAGCCCAACCCACCAGACGGGTGTCTGCCTGTAACAATCATAGTTCGGAAATTGCGCACTGGTCGTTCTCTTTTTACGTGTACATTACTGGTTGCTGCAGCAGGTGGCGACGAGGCAGTTGGTCGACCCTACCTTTATTGAAGTTGCGACGGCTGCGCTATGCTGAAGTGAAGAACGAAGCTAGTCCAGGATGGCGCCAGGCATAGAGGTTTATACAGATAACTAGAGGGGTAACTGGCGCTAGTGTCTGCGATGAAGTGCCTGGGAAAGACGAGGAAGAAGGAACCGAGCGCGCAGCTGCATCGAGTCTGGGCAGAAGAATCGAATCGGCAGGGTTGAGCGGACGCATTTGACGCGCTGGGCGAGTGAGCGCGGCCCTGTGATCGCTTGGAGCTAGAAGCCAGGGTCTCAACCGCTGCTGTCGCCGGAGAGCCGTCGGCCGCTGATCCGGTTACCGAAGTCTGTCTGCTGGCCCGTGCTTGGATCTGGTGACGCGCTGGACCAGAGAGCGCGGTTCGGGGAATCACCGGCTCACAACCGCCGCTGGGCCATCGAGCCGTCAACCACAGTGCACGGTCCCTGACGTCCGGCCGCTGTCCCGTGTCCGGACCCGACGGGACGTGAGACTCCTCAGCGAGCAAGCCGCGAGTGGTGCATCGGCCGATCCCACGCACTTCGTGAGGAGACCGCCTGGGACTGCTGCGCATCCTGAACCATGTAGGACGTTTCCTCCCTTGCTCTCTTTAGAGAACAGTTTTCGTTAGCCTGCTACCGCATTTAACGCTCTTTCCTGTAGTCTCGTTTCCGCTCGGTGTTTCCGCTACTCTCTTACCTTCTGCTCTCATTTTCCACGCATAAAGCTATCCCTACTTGCGCACGTATTACCGACTCGTGACTTTCTAGCTGGTCCTAGGCCCATTCATGACAAAAAGTGGCGAGCCTGCCACGATACTTAACATCCGCTGAAAGGAGTCGGTAAGCCTCGAACGCGCCTGTAAGGTTATCTAGAAAGCATGGACATTGAGAAGTTAATTGCTGCGGGAACTCAGCTGGGGCTTTCGGGTCAAGAGCTTAGGGCTTGGGCAGATAGCGAACGTGCTGAGCAGCGTGCCGCAAGGGCCGCTGAGAGGAAAGCTAGCCGAGAAGCAGCTGAAAGGGAGAAGGAAGCTGCAGAAAGGGCAAAAGAAGCTGCAGAAAGAGCAAAAGAAGCTGCGTGAAGGGATAAGGAAGCTGCAGAAAGAGGAAAAGAAGCCGCGGAAAGGGCGAAAGAACTGCTACTTTTACGAATCCGACTCCAAGAGGGTGGTGCAAACCCATCGAATCCCGCCGCGGGAAATGAAGCTCTTGCCACCATTAATGCGATCAACCCGCAGAAATTGCTTCCTGTGTTTGACGAGAAGCGCGGCGACTTGCACGCGTACTTGCAACGATTTCAACGCGTAGTAACAGGGCAGCAATGGTGGCAAGACAAATGGGCTCTTGCAGTAAGCATGTGCTTAAGTGGAGAGGCGCTTACCATTATTGGCCGAATGACCGCAGAAGACTCTCTTGACTACGGTAAAGTAAAGAACGGGTTGCTTCAGCGTTTCCGGTTTACAGCCCAAGGCTATCCGGAAAAATTCAGGAAAACACAGGCGGAGGATGGTGAAACAGGAAAACAGCTTGCAGCGAGACTCACCGGTTATTTTGACCATTGGATAGAGATGGCGAACATTCAGAAAACGTTCGAGGCTCTCCGTGACCATATAATCGGGGAACAATTCATCCGCTGCTGCCATCCTAAACTCGTGATTTTCTTGAAAGAATGCGAGTGCAAAACGCTGAGCGACCAGGCCGATGCGACGCATCGTTTCCTCGAAGCGCAAAACTTGTCGGACCTCGGAAAGCTCTCCGATGACGACCGGAATACAACTAAAGTCGCGGCAGACGCCCAAACGAAAGCGTCACCGAAATGCTTTCTGTGCGACTGCCCAGGGCACCGTGCACGAGAGTGCCGTAACTCCTTGAGAGAACCGGCAAGTCGCGCTACGCGTGGTTTCCACGGGCATAAAGCTGAACACTGCGGAGATGGGTCGAGTGGAACAGAGCAGGCTGCTGCTTGTGCCCTCACTGAGCCCCAGGAAGCCCAACCGCAGTGCATCAAGCTCGATGACAGGCACGATGAGAATCCTTGTACCAAGTATTCATGTGGCATCGTAAAAGAACGTTCTTGCCTAGCGAAAGAGATGCCAGTGGTCGAAGGGCGATTATTCGGACAGCCTGTCACTGTTTTGCGGGACAGGGGTAGTAATACCGTTCTTGTCCGACGCGACTTGGTCGCAGAAACCCAGTTAACGGGAAAAACTACTCGGTTAATGCTCTTGGACGTGACAGTCAAGAAGCTCCCGGAGGCCCACATATACGTCCAGACCCCGTACTTTGCCGGCGAGGTTACCGCCGCTTGCCTGGACAAGCTAATGTATGATGTCGTGATGGGGAATATTCCAGGTGTGAGGGAATCTCACATGCCAGATCCCGACTGGCCGCTCAAAGGAAAATATGGCCCACGTGTGGCACTGGCCGCAATAGCCACCCAGCTGCCCACCGATCGGTTGGATTCGGCTGTCGCAAATACAGAGAAGGGAAAGGTTACGCCTCTAACTGTGCCTTTAATCAGGTGCGCCGACATCCCAAGAGAAGAGCTGTCCGAAGAACAACGACGATACCCGACCCTGCGATGTTGCTTCCGGGAGTTGGGGAAGACGTTTTCATTGGCAAAAGGACAGAGGTACTCGTTTCTTCAATCCAACAACGTTTTATGCCGCCAATACCAGCTTGCCTCCGGCAGAGAATTTGAACAAGTCGTCGTTCCAAAGAGACTGCGGGAACCAATCCTTCGAGTAGCCCATGGGAGCACCTTGGCGGGGCACCAAGGTGTCCGAAGGACGACCAACCGTGTTATGCAAGAGTATTTTTGGCCATACCTGCGTCGAGACGTACGAATCTTTGTCAGAACGTGTGGAACCTGTCCGCATAATGTACACAAAAGAAAGACGGGACCTTCGGCATTAGCAGGAGACATTCCAACTTACTGTACCCAAGGCGTAGACGTTCCAGACCCAGAAACTTTAAAGAGCAAAACGTCATCGCGCATGTCCAACGATACATTTACCAAGTCGACGGTCCGACGGCTAGACTGTGAAACCGCGTACAACAACGTATTCACTCAGTCGCCGCCGTTTCATCACACCCGAATCATCGTTAACAAGTCAGAAGGTCGCCCACGTGATACGTCCAGCCATTACAAGAACACCAAGGTCGGGCAGCGAAAGAATCCTTCCGATACGACAATGAAACGACTACGAGGCCGCAAAGACCATTTCGCGAACTTGGTACAGAGGCACCTGACGGCTACGCCAGAATCGTAGGATCTAAGAGTCAAGCCACTGACGCACTGGTCTTCTTTAAGCCGGTCACTAGCCGACTGGGGATGCAGGGGCTGCCAACATGGGTAGGGTTAATCCTCGCCTGCCACCCGTCTTTTGTATATAGTCTGTTCTTCGACTGTTTTTGACGTCACTTTGTTTCTTTACTCAATTTGTATTTTTTCTTCTGTACCTTCGTGCGTTGCGCGTTTTAACTATTCCATTGTGACTGATCGTGCTGCCGTGAACTGTGGACTTTATTGTGCTTCCCCGGAACGTCTCCGCGCCTCTAAAAGACTGTTCTTTTTATAGAATAGTTGTTGCTTCCCAACAACTTTCTCAAACCCGGGGTCATTGTGATGAAGTGCCTGGGAAAGACGAGGAAGAAGGGACCGAGCGCGCAGCTGCATCGAGTGCGGGCAGAAGAATCGAATCGGCAAGGGTTGAGCGGACGCATTTTTTTGACGCGCTGGGCGAGTGAGCGCGGCCCTGTGATTGCTTGGAGCTAGAAGCCAGGGTCTCAACCGCTGCTGTCGCCGGAGAGCCGTCAGCCGCTGATCCGGTTACCGAAGTCTGTCTGCTGGCCCGTAACGCGCTGGGCCAGATAGCGCGGTTCGCGGAATCACCGGCTCACAACCGCCGCTGGGCCATCGAGCCGTCAACCACAGTGCACGGTCCCTGACGTCCGGCCGCTGTCCCGTGTCCGGACCCGACGTGACGTGAGACTCCTCAGCGAGCAAGCCGAGCCGTGGTGCATCGGCCGATACCACGCACTTCGTGAGGAGACCTCGTTGGACTGCTGCGCCTCCTGAACCATGTAGGACGTTTCCTCCCTTGCTCTCTTTAGCGAACAGTTTTCGTTAGCCTGCTACCGCATTTAACGCTCTTTCGTGTAGTCTCGTTTCCGCTCTGTGTTTCCGCTAATCTCTTACCTTCTGCTCTCATTTCCCAGGCATAAAGTTATCCCTACTTGCGCACGTATTATCGACTCGTGACTTTCTAGCTGGTCCTAGGCCCATTCATGACTGTGTCAATGGGAACATGGCAGCGGCGCTTACGCTTCAATGGGAAGGGTTGGGCAGTTCTGGAACCGGGTTGCGTAGGGTCAAAACGGGCCTATGGCTGCTCAAATTGTGTTTTGACAAAAAACGCTTATTGCCCGGTTCTTCGTTTGTAAAATCCATGAAGAACAACAAAGTTAGTGACCAAAAACTTGCCTTGTACGAAATAAAACTGCGCGTTTGAATACACAGCAGACGCAGAGTCGAGGACGTTTGTGGAGAAGGTTTGCCATTTGCCGCCAACTACAGGAGGACTCGGATTTCTTTAAAAACTATTTGTAAAAGTTTCGGCGCTGGTGGTTTGTAATAGTAAGAAAAGTTGTGCGCTCATAAGAAAAAAAACCGATTACCTTTGGAGAAGTTATATACTGGCATTCATCAAGCTGCGTTCCTATCAGCCACCGGTGCTGCTGTTCTACGCCGTAGGAGCCGGCGTTCGCGCGAAAGGTGTGGCTGTTCTAAGCCATTCGCAACCATCGTCAGCTTTGACAATACATTGCTCTGCCGAATGAGCAGCGCCGCAAGTCCTGATTAACAGAGAACTGCGCCGTTATTTGTGCGCCGTAATTTGTGTTTTCGTGCTCACTGTGCGGCAAGGCATTGATAACCCGCCAAATTCGCAACTCTTAATATAAAACATTCCACTCAGGGCGGCGTCAGTGCACGCGAGAAATGCAGTTAAAGCAGAAACGTATTTTTGATCACTCCTCCCAACACCCAGCGTAGGCAAATCCATTGTAAATCCAAAACGAAAACGAAACTGCCTGCAATTCAAAGCAAGTTCCATGAGCCACCGAGCGCCATTCCGAATCCAGAACTACCCATCAAGGCCATTGAGGCGTACGATCGCAGCGCCAGTTTCCCTCTAGTTATATTCTAAGAAACTGTATGGTGCCAGGCGTTTTCTCCTCACAAATATGCTGATAGCGATGATGATGGTGCCGCTGAGGAAAACGATGATGGTGATGATGGTGTCAGGTATTGTCTATGATTGTCTAAAAATACATGAGATGTGTTCTTGCGACGCAACTTTGTGGGTGTCACGCCTCCAGGGAAAAGACATGAGGCCCACATTCAACGCTAGGGGCTTCAAAGACGCGCGATAGCATGGCTGATAATACTGATACGCGAATCGTGAGTCTCGTAAAGCTTTCGTCTGTTCAGCTTCTGATTCATATTGCGACGATTGTGGAACATACATTGCTCTGGTTCGTTATACGTTGGGCTCGCGAAGTGTCCCAGCGGTATGTGTCTGCTGGAAGCTATGAAATGCGAGGTGGGGAAAAGCATTGCCGTGCGTTCGAAGCCAGTAGCCCAAAACATTACTTTTACTCAAACCATGACAAGAAGGTTGGGAAGTTTCGCATCAATAAATGAAGGAACAGCCGAAACTCGCCTGGGGCTCTGGAGCGTACGCGACAGCCTGCGGTGCCACTTCCTTCGTGAAGTGTCGTAATAATACTTTACACAAAAAAGGCGACCCAGAAAAACTTGTGCTGTTAGGTGGGCTTCATTTTTTGACAACAATGTTCTGTGGATCAGCAGGAGGCGCAATATTGTGCAAAAAATGAGATGCTTCACGACAAAAGTCAGATGCAAAAGCTAGTTACGACAACGTCAAGTGTCCATGGGTCGCCCCCGTGGTGTGTGCGGTTCCGGAGAAATATATAGAATTATATACACGTAAGGAGTGCACTTTTTAGTCGTACTGATTTTTGAGTCGCCAAACAGAGTCCGGCGCACCATTTTATGTCGCTCCTAAACTGGGTTGATGAGCTCAGCAGCTGGGGTTTTTTTAGATGCGAAGCATCTCACGCTCAGGGCTGTGTCCTTCCCTCCCTTGTTGTCGTTGTTGTCCGCCATCAGCACTCTACTGCGCATGCCTGTTTCTTCAGCCCCGACAGCGTTCGGGCTAAAGTCAGTGCAGTCCACTATAAAAAGATAGTTAGGCGGCGCCCGGTTTCGATCCAACGACTCTCTGGCCGCAACGGGAGGTACGTGGCGCTCTTCCCACTGCGCTTCAAACCTACTACTGCTACAACGAGGCACGTGAAGCTGAACGTCAACGGGAACGACGAACTGCAAACTAATGGGAATTTCAGTCGAAATGTGGCTTCTTCGCATACAACTCAGGGTTCCCCTACGGGAAGATGGTGTAATTTTTTGTTATTGTGCAAAGCAGCCCCCTTGTAAGAAGCAGCGTCCCTCCTGTCACAAAGTACCAACATGGTTTCAGAGACTTCATCATAGTAAGTTCACATGGGATCCACGCTGAAACTACGCCAAAATAAGCGTTGCTCTCACTCCTTGACCTGTTTGGAGAGTTTGCACCGCAAGTTTGCCGCCAGGCCTCTGGCTTTGCCTCCGCAATAGTTCTGATGAACATAGCAGCTGACGGCTCACAGACACAGACGTTCTGAGGTCATCCCAGTCTGCTTGGCGGAGAAGTGAGCACCATTCCGCGGCCTCGGCCAAAGCCCTGACCCGACGACAAATGTTCAATGGCCGGGATTTTTTTGTATTTTAGATTCGAAGCAACTCTTGCTTGGGGGGATGTCTCGCGTCCGTGCGCCGTCCGCAGCGCCTCTGATGATGATTGTTCAAAATGCCCCTAGGGATTGGCCAACGAAACCATCTATCGCGATATAGCTTCGCGTTTAACTACCGTCGTCACCTTCCCGTAGGGGAACCACCGAAGAAGAAGAAGGAGAAGCCAAAGCTTCGAAGAGCATGGCGTGTACTTTGGTCTGAGCCGGTGTACCTACGTCAACAACCTTTACCTCACCAACGCTGACGACTACTACCGATTCTACCGTAGAAACGACAACATCGACAAGAACATGACGGACGAGTTTCGGCGGCTCGAGAACCACCGTCACTGTACTTGTGTGTCTTTGCCACCACTGTGAACGCGGACGTGGCATTCCCTCTCGCGCACTAAACACGAGATCACTCAAAATGACGGCAACACATTGGAACCGCAAGGAACCCCTATGATGCTTCGCATCCTCATCAGGGTTTCCCACTGTAAGATGGTTTAATTTTTTCCACGGTGCGGGCATTTCTCTTTATATTCTAACTGAATGTCACGATTTGCTCTTCTAGTGTAACTTTGCGGGTGTTAACAGGTCGTAATCTGCCACCGTTAGTGTGTGAGGTAGCCCACTGGCACATCATAACCGACGAGGTAGATGCACTCGTGTTTCCGTGGTGAAACCTCGAAGAGTTTTCAACAGCCACGCATTGACACCAAAGCTCATGTTAGCTCGATAACATAGAGGCGCCAGCTACCTTAGCAGAAGGACAACGTAGCTTTCCGGTTTATGAAGTAACCCGTAGGAGAGTCATGCGCAGCAGTATTGACAACGTGGTCTGCCCCGACCCTGAGGAACAGAGCTCCGTCGCAAGCTCTTGTCATTTAGTAATCCCATATAAAGCCACAGTTTCAGTCAATACTGTATTATAGGACCATGTGATGTACCGCCGACCATTGAGACTCGACACAAAAAAGTCATACTTACTTTAGTTACTTGAGTAATTTTAGTACAATTCTCCTGAAAAAAAAGCAGACCGCACATTTCATTCGTAACGAGTGCAAGATAAAGAATAATTTCAGCTTATGTCATCACGTTTAAAAAGCTTCGATAAAAGCGTTTGGGTACAATTTACCCATCAAACTGGCAAATATACTTTCAAGTTCGTTTTAAGGGTTGTTATAGCATTTGCTTGTGTGTGCCTGTTTTTGGAGAATGCTCAGAAGGATAAAAATTGCTAGCATTGTTTGGCAGGCATTGTTGGCAACCCTTTATGATACTACGTATTTACAATATTTTTTAGAGTGGTGCTTGCTGACCTTACGTATGGTAATGCTACGCAAAAATGAGCTACAGGAAAGCCAGGCTTGCACAATGCGGGAGCACAAGTTAATATAGATAATAATCAAAACCCAACGTTGTGAAGCCACCATTACACAAATAAAGTTGGCATCATGATGACGAAATGCGATGCAGGAAATGCAGCAATGCTTATGAACGGCAGATGAAGCGAATGCTGATAACAAAATTCAAAGGTTTCCTCGATAAATATGCAAAAGTGCCCAATCCAGTCACCCAAAATCAAAATCAACGACAACGTTGAAATAAACTAATCATCTCTTTTAGATGACCCAATCAGGTACTGATAGACAAAATATTGAAACCTCTCATTCGATTAGCGCCGCATTGTAGTAGAATTGGACTGCGGCTGATTAGATTGTGGACTGTGCATTGGTACCATATAGCGCTTGCTTTTTCAGCCATCATTCTTGAACAATGTGGCGTGATATATTGAGGCTTTGGATATCTACAAAATCGGTTTTATGTCACTTATCCGGAAAGAACAAAGGCGGGGGCACACGTCTGTGCTCTCTTTTTTGTATTTCTTTATTGGCAGCAGAAAGTTCGTCTATACTGTAACTTATGCCCAACACGCCGTCTGCAATTTAAATTATCTGATAAGTAAATGCTTCAATCACTGTTCATACGTGAGCCCCATGGCGAAGAGCAAGAGCTGCTGTGATACCTCTTACGTTATGGAGAGTCATAGAGTGTACAACAAAGTCTTGGTAGCGTCAGAGTCACTATGGCAACGACTCCCTTTAAACTGTAATTTTATTGTCTACTAGAGAAATATTCTACGTTCCTACTGCATCTCTAAGCACACTTTAAGAAAATGTTTAATAGAAAGTTTTTGTTATACTTGCTTTCAAGGTATGGAAATGTCTGAAATGAATGTTTGTGAAATTATGTTTTTAGTAATTCATACTCCATTTGAGCATTTGCAGTTCCAACTAAAATAAAGATGCAAATATGGATTTTACGTCGGCTAGTCAGGGAGATATGCTGACTCTCCGGTTAGGTTGTTTGTGAGTCTGTAGTGACGTGGCTTTTGATCTCCCGGTGGACACATCGAAACAATATTGACAATATTTATGATAGGGGCAAACAAAGTGGAATGTCACGCAGTTAGCTGACGCGGTTGTGTCCAGAAGCCATCCTAAATGCTTAAAATTCACCGGAATCACGCTTGCTGGCTTAAAAAGTAATATTAGGAGACGGCTTAGAGTTTTATTGAGATTTGAAACGCAACGAAGTAAAAGGTAATTTTTGTAAACTTTACCATAGCCGGAAATCTTTGCCGTACTAGAATACCTGACTAAAAAAATATTTAGGAAAGGTATGCACGTCCTCAACGTACGTGACGTAAGAGTCTGTACGACAGGGCACAGGATACATGAGCTCTAAGCGCTGAGGGGGGACACAGGTACATTTGAAAGAATTTAGAGTTTTTTTGCATTGGATCGGTGGAGTAAACTAAGTAGCAAGCATGTACATTTTCTCGAGACTACAATTTCCTGTACAAAAAGAGGAATCTTCTCGATATCAATACTTCAACCAGAAAACTAGTAACTCTTAGTCAAATATGTGCTTCAGAGTGCCACGAACATTGCGTTCTGAGTTGTTAATTTTGTATTTGTTTCCAGCGCCTCGCAGAACCCGGCTCTCCTAACGGCTATTTAAGAGTAGCTGGTGCGTACGTCAATTTTTTTTTGTGTGTAACCAGGCCACCCCATTGAATAGGGATAGCGTTTTGTGCAGTCGTCACAGTAGTAAAACGTTGTTTGATGTCCAGTATTTTGGAGTAATTTGATGAAACAACAAAAAAGTTCGCAGATAAAAAACACCCGTAGGGCAAGCACCACGGTATTAACTCGCCATCTTTATGTCCGCCCTGATTTATGTTACGTTATTTGGAGCGTTAATGTACTTTTAACGATAATGTTTGTACAAATAGACTTGCCAGGTCTTACAGCCATGAATTGTTGTTGCTGCATGACATCAGGTTAAGGTGGTGGTACACAGCTACTTCAGTCTACGCACGGCTTCTAGGTGACACGAAGATAGTACCCCTCCCGCCTGCTGCTCTCTGTAAGGTTTTTAATGCGAGTTTGTCTGATGCCTAAGGAAAAACAAAGCACCGTCTCATACAATATTGTACCTCAAAAATCTACTTGAGGTATTCTCCCCCTAGAACCCTGCAAACGGGCATATTTCCAGGCATCCTCTTGAGAGTTCTGTGGTGAGTGTTTAGTGCATTAGAAACCCTCCTGGATTTTAAATCGTTGAGATCAAAAACAGTCTCTTCACCACGCGATCTTTTTTGGAAGACTGAGCTGTGACATTGTTTAGAAAATATCCGAATACGATGATGTGATAGCGAACACTGCATAATGCAGTTTTATGCGTTGATTTCAGTTGCAAGGCCAGACAGACCGTACTTCCTGCTGAGGACCTCCTGCAACACTGCAAAAAAGCGCGTTTATTTCATTAAAAAATTACCTTTGCGATGAACCGATGCGCACATGACTAAAAAAACCATGCTCCGTAATCTCTTGCATTAAACACAAGCTCTTGGCTTGGCTCGGTGGTCGCCATCTGAAAGCCAGCGGTTAATTGGTATTCGAGGCTGCGTTGACAGATAACTCTTAACATTCGCTGAAAGCAGAAGCGAAGCAAATTCCTAAAACCCTCACCCGATACTTTACGCGAAACTATTCAATGAGTGCTGCGCGAAGCCTTCAGCACTTCTTCTTAAACACGGCGCATCTTCAAGTCCCATCATTACACCATGAGATTCGTGAGTAGGGGAAGTCTGCAATAATGACTCCTTGAACACTAGATAGACGTCGAAATGTTTAAGCCATAAAATATCCCACTGGCATTCACCATCGTGCGGCTAGTCACCGAGATGTCTCTTTTAACCACCTCGTAAACGTCACCTGCACCACCCAATATGGTGCAACAAAACAACCCAAAGAATACTAACGTGAAGCGTACATCTGGTTGCCTTTGGCTGTAGGCCAGACACTTTATTGAAGGCTGAACAGGTAAGAAAAACATACCACACTGCTGTTTTTCCGCGAACGCGCCCCACCCGGTGCCCGAATAACGCAGACACAGGATCGACGAGAAGCAGGGCAGCACTTCTACGACATCACGTAGGCATGAGCGATGCAAGGTTCGTCCAGTGAGCAGGAGGTTGTTTTGAATGATCGTTTTCTCCATATCAAAGAACCGAAGCAGTCAAAAATAAACGAATGAAGCAAAACAGAATACACGTATGGCTAACCTAGTGCTTCAGTATGTGCATGGCAAACATTTATTGATTTGCATACTTCTCTCTGAAAGCTTCAGTCTACGCTGAAAATACTAGTGTTCAAAAAATAACAGTTTATTCTTTCGACAGCGGTGCAAAAACGTTTGCGTGAGATTGTAAACGGAGTTTCCACGACCAGGTTGCCCACGTGTCAAAACAAACCAACTGCTCAAGACTACTGTACGCGGCAACCATCCACGCGGAGACGCCTATTATAACTGAAACTGCGCTATGTCGGAGTGTACGCCAGTCAAACAAACGAGGGATCACCAAGAAAACTTGTGACCCTATTATATAATATGCTAAATTAAGTGTTGTGTTAGCAAGCATAGCAAACACGTGTTTCTTGATCTCAGTCCAGCCGGTAACAATGGCGTACGCGGATAGAAGTCGTCCACGTGGGTCTCCTTAGGGCTAACTATCTGATTGTGAACCGTGGTTGTTTCAATAAAAGTTTATTTTAGTATAAGGTCGGTGGGCCTTTAGCAGCGGCGGGCCATGGTGCGAAGCCAATATTTTTCTTTGTTTATCCTTCTGCCTGCCCCCATCTTCTATCCGTGCTCTAAGCAAAGCCGATATGTTACTTCCTCTCTTTTGCACCGCACTGATTATGTAAGTATTTAGGGATAGTATTTTGGCCACAGTCATTGTAGTATATTTATTTCGTCGCCATTGATATTTATGTATTCCGGATCATCCGCAATGCCCACAGAGCCAAACAATTGTCGCAGAGCAAACAAGTCGGCATTCTATTCGAGAAGGCTTTACTGTGTTTGTGCCTTTGTGAATCTCTTAAATGCCATGTGTATACGTTCGCTCCAATAAAACATGTTAGCTGAAAAACTTCGCACCGTTTTTCGCTTTACTACACACCAGAACCGAAAATAATGTTCACGTTATGGGTGTACTTTTGAAAAGTATCCCGCGCGCAATTATTACATAGAAATAAACCGTTTAAACAATGTAAATTGTTTCTGTGTAGAAAATACCTGCCTTTTTTAAACAATCTGAAATATTAAATAAAGCATTAGAATTTTTTTTCCTTTTAAGAGATGTGAAAACAATTTTTTTTTCTTTTTGATCAGGGAATTTAAAAAGCCGGAATGACGTTGCACTTAAATTTCCTAGAATGCAATATGTCATGGGTGTGGGTACGCTGAGCTTGGTTGCTGTTTATTTTAACAAGCAAATCTTTTGATCCGCCTTTTTGGTTAGATAAACGAAATTATGATATCTAAACACAAAACAATTGACAGGGTAGGATAATGGCAGTACAACCTAATGTTTGAGGAACTTGGCATATTCTGGAAAGCCCACGGAAGATAATTCAATGCAGAATAACTTATTACAGTTACCTTCATTTTCTGAAATAAAAGTTTTTTAACATTATTTTTTGTTTTAACCAAGCTAATTCAGAGTTGACGTAGGCAGCAATTATGCTATAAAAATAAAAAATACACCAGCAGCAATACTGTTATAAATATTATTATACATATATATATAGCAGAGGTATTAAAAATCAATCATATTTATTGACGTGTCAGGATAATTACATGCAAACAAAATACAAGAAACACATTGTAAGAAAAGAACAAGTGACAAGACACACACAAATTGAAATGTAAAAGTGACATAAATGAAACACAAGAGCAGTGAAATGTGGGTAGAGTTTAAACAGGCGTAAAAAGACGCCTTCTGGCTACGCTTGTTGTAAAGACTGGACAACAAGCACAGCAAGAAAGTTTCACCGAACTTCAGACAGCAAAATTTCAGAGAAACAAATAAATCACAGGAAACAGTTTACAAAACAGGCTACTATCAGTTAGTTAAAACAGAACCGCGAAGAAAGTAGATTTCAGCAATAGAAAAAAATGAACGACACAGATCTCATTCTTGTCTTACATACTGTATTAAACATTGCAATACGGTAAATTTTAATGAAACTTCGAAATATGTCAAGGCATTCAAAGAAGTGGTTGTCAGAATTCTGTATCTCGAGCGAAAGCGAATGACTCGAGTTGCGCGCAGCGGTCAAAAACTGGCAATGCGATCTGGTCGGCCTTTGTGGAACACTTGTAGCAGCTCAGCCGAGGTAGACGAGGGAGCTTGCGCCGCCGCAGTAGTGCACCTGATGACTGCAGAACATCATGAGCTGCGAGCCACGAGGCACGAGTCACGCAGCCGGATGTTGAAATGGAGACACCGAATCGACAGCCCCGTGCTCGCACTCGGCTACGCAGTGCCACAAGCGGCACCATGGCTCACCCGTCTCCGATGATGTTCACCTTCTGCTCATCGCTTGAGGCTCCTCAATAAAAGAAGGCGGAACGTTTTCTCACGTCACCTTCATAACTGGTGGCCTCCTGCAGCAGCACTGAAGACAAAAATGGCGAAGCACCACACTTAGCCCGCTGAGCCAGCCCCATGGCGCGTGGAAGCGTGACTGCCGCTTGCCCGTCAGCTGCTGCCTTCTGTTCTAAGTATATCTGTTGTTCTGTAGCTCGGTGTTTTCATTGACTCGTGCGGCCGCACACTAAACTCTAAACTTGTAAGCACGTTTTCACAAAAAGGGTAACCATGAACAGTTTTGTGAAGGAACGTAAAACCTGCACGAATACGTCTGCAGTTCAAGGAAGGGATGGAAGGAACTTAGGGTTAGTCAGAATCAGGACCCTGACGGTGAATGTGGTGGCAGTACTTACATATAGATAAAAGGTTCGTCTGTACACGATCTAATATATACTACTACATCTGGAGATGCTATTCCACGCAAGAGAGGCATATTCTGACTGAGTTAATTATATTGTATTGTATAGCAATAGAATTGATGCGACAAAAGAATTCCTTTGAAATCTGACACACAATATAAAGACGTCGGAGCGCTCGCCGGGTGTTGAGGTTAAAGTGAAGAGAAAAAGTGAGTGAGAAAAAATGAAGTCTCTGGAGAACAAAAAAAAAGAGCTCTGGAATATATTCTGGAATTCATTTGTCCCGAAGACAAAAATGACAGTTGTCGTCAAGAAAAACAAGGTTATTACCGCACACTTGTGCTCTACTAACAACTCAGAGACTACACAAGCGGCGAAACAGCAGTCAACAAAGTGACGTGCAGAGACTGGTGTCGGCGAATCGAATGCGTGAGGGTTCTAGCTGAAACGGAAGATTGGGCGATTTGATAGATGCTCATATAAACAGCGCTAACGACACGAGATAAAGATATGAGGGCAGAAACACGGCGCTAAACAGTTGGTAATTCATTAGCAACACAGCGCAAAAATGACTAGGGACGAGGGACAAAGAGCGCTTGTGTGTCGTATCCGTCTGATCCCTGGTCTTTTTTCGCACTGTGTTGCGTATCGAATGCCGTGACGTGTGTTCTGCAGGCGTTTAAATTTCTGCGTGAGTGTTTCTCGAACAACAGATTTACATCCCGAACATTGTAGATCAAAGAAGAATAATCCAGGCCATTGACGTTAGGTTGAAACGCTCTTCTTAACCGATGAGATAACGCATGCGGCAATAAAATAAAGAACGGAACATTCAATTCGCTTGGGACACCGATATACGTCCGGGCGAAACCGGGCACAAAAATTACCCTAAATAAACAAACCCAATGCACGGTTCGCGCTATTACCCCCCTAGGAGTCATTCGACAGTCTGAGTGCAATGACAGTCTGAACAAAGAACAACAACAATAAAACGTAAATCATCTTGCTCTGTAAGGTTTCAGGCGAACCATGTGGACGATTTCCGGGCGCGTGCGTCGCCGTGATGCTCCGGGGTCGCGATAGGAGACCGCCTCGTAGATAAGTTGGGCAACACGTCGTAGAACCCGGTAGGGTCCGAAATACCACCGCAGAAACTTCTCACTGAGTCCGCGTCGTCGGATTGGAGTCCAAACCCACACACAATCCCAAGGGTGGTACTCGGAGTCTTGGAGTCGGAGATTGTAGCGTCCGGCATTCACCAGCTGCTGGTAGGCTATTCGCTCTTGAGCAAGCTGGTGTGCTTCCGCCGAACGTTGAATGTATGCTTGGACATGGGGGTTAAGGTCGTCGTCTTCTACATGCAGAAGCATGGCGTCGAGCATACTAGTAGGCTGTCTTCCAGAAAGAAACTCGAACGGTGTCATTACGCCAACCGCCTCCCGGAGGCGCCGCCAGTGTTTATACGTACCATTACTGGGGCCCGAGACGGCCCCAGCGTTTATACATGTTGTGTGCGTGTGGCTCGGCTTTCGGAATCTCTTTTGTGAGGGTGAACTTCGTGCGGAGGGAGTCGCCCCACCGCCGCGCAACGCGACGGACGTTCCAGTGCTGTTTCCCCGATCCTATAACGCAATGTAATAGGTTTTTCTGCCATTAAACAGTTTAATCTCTTTCCAAGACAAGTCGTTACTAAACCCGGCCTCAATCTGATATGGCGGAGCCGATTTACGGAACTTCAGGGCGACAATCCAAGCCCCGTTACCCGAAATTATCGGCAACCTAAACTGAAGCGGACGGAGAATGGTGGAGCACTCGACGCAAGGATCGCACGACGCTGACTCAACTCGGACACGCCGACTCCGGAGTCTGACCTCGTTTCATCGGAAGGCACCAGTTCCCTGGAATGGTTCACAAAGAAAGAGCTGACCGACAAAATCAACTTTCGCCTTTTGCGTCACACGGGCAACAAGTGTGAACTTGTGAAAAGGCTTCTCGAAGGGAACGCACGGCTACGTGCTGAAGGTACCCTCGGCTCCCTGACCATGCTACACAACACCAGCAACGAACGGGTGGCAAACGTGGAGAGCCTGGCGGCTACCAACCAAAAGCTGCGAGCCGATGTCGACGCTTTGAAGTCTCAGCTCCAGATCCTCATGGCAACAGCCAACGTGCGCCCTTCGGAACAAGTTGGTGGACGTCATGACGACAACGTTGATACCGAGCGCATCGACGAACAAAGTGAGTCAACCCTTCATACCCCATGGCACGTTACGCCTGCTGACGCACGAAACGAAACTTTGGGAGTCCGCAGAACCCCATCGAAGACGAACGAGATGGCTTGAATATTGTCTGGGATGGTCGAGTCTCAAGTTACGATAACCGAATGCTCAGGACAAGCGCAACAGCCTCTGCAGGTCCACTCAACGAGCGATACTTCCACAGCCATTGCTATTTTCGACGGCTCGGTAAGAGCAGACGTAAAGGCCTGGACAGTGGCGACCGAGCGCAGCGCATCGCTAACCCACTAGACTCCATTACTGACTTTGGTGAACGCGACCTCTCGGTTGAAGGGCCCTGCCCGCAACTGGCACACGGGCTATGGCAGAAAAATAGAAACTTACAATGCATCGAAAGAAGACCTAACAGAATGCTTCAAACGCAAAATAACCATGCAGGATATCCTTAACTACCAAGCCCAACGAACGCTGCGCGAAAACAAAACCATAACCGAGTACGTTTAAGCGCCGAATGCCATGTCAAAAGCACCGCACCACCTTGCAATGAAAGAAAGAATTTCACCCATTCTGGCTGGCATCACGGAAGACAAATCGGCCTAGCAGTTCGCAGCGCAATGCTGCACTTGTGTTATCGACCTCATCGACAGAGCAACCATGCTAGACTACCGTCGATCAACGAAACGAGACCAATCTGACGACAAACCACAAAATCCAATGAACCAAAGAAAACCAGAACGTGTGGGTTCGGGAACGAAGAGTTTTTTACCATTCAGGGTACCAACCGGGAGACCCTGTTACAAATGCAGCGATCCTGGTCATCTATCCCGGCAGTGCCCAAAAGCTGTAATCAGTGCCACACTACGAGCTGAAGCGTCGATCGCAACCAGCGCCCGACGATAGACGCCACACTTCAAGCCGACAAGACAAGTACTTTTTGCATTGATCTGGTGGAACGCTGCTGATCGTAGAGGGACTTTTGAACAACTCCTCACCAGTGAAATTTTGCATCGAAATTGGTGCCAACGTGTCACCAATCTCTGCTGAAGCATTGCCTCCAGATACAGCCGTCACCCACTGGAAATCGCAAGACAGCATCGAAATTTTGGACAGGATCATCCAGCCCAAGCTTTCAGCAACTATTGACATCACGGTAGGCAACACACGCACAACACTGTCGAACGTTGTGGTAAGCCCTCTTCCGAAACCTTTGGACATCATTCTTGGTTCAGACTGGTGACAAAACACCAACGTTTAAGTCATGTTTCATCCAACGAATTACGTCACGCTCGTTAACGTAACGAAAGTGGACAAACAGTGCCCTACTTTCGCAGTCCAAGTTCCATCCAGTTCATCGAAACCGGATGAAATTGGAGAGGCGCTCATAGCCTCGTTCTCCCGTCGCCGCGAAAACGAAAGAACGGTCTTCGTAGGCACCGAGGGCCTAGAAATCGAAACCGGCCCAGTCACCCCTGAAGGTATCGAAACTGCCGTTTCCTCGATCACAACAGACGCGACAAATTAAGAACGTGATTAGTTGAGAGTGTTGCTCCTTAAAAACTCTTGAGTTTGCGCGTGCGAAACAAGCCCGATTGGTCTTGTCCACACGTCGAGCACTCTATAAAACTACGAGACAACATACAGGTTTCTTCACGACCCTACAGAGGCTCTCCATCGCAACGTAACTTTATGAAAGAGGAAGTCAACGAATACCTAAAGAAAGACATCGTTCGTCCAAGCGAAACCGCGTATGCCACACCGAAGATTGTGGTTGACCAACCAAATCACCCGACCATACCTGGACGCATGGTGCACGACTACAAAAGCTAAACGAGAAGACCATAAACCCAACGTATCTGATGCCTGTGATGGAAGATGTCATCTTTGATATTACCGCGGACAAAGTGCAGTACTTCACGGTCATGAATGTAAAGGCTGCCTTCTTCAAAGTTCGAGTGAAGTAGGATAACGTGCACAAAACAGCATTTGTCACCCCAGATGGGAAGAACGAATATCTCAGGATGGTGTTCGGTTTCTGCAAAGCGCCGCAAACAATGCAGAAAATAATGCGCCACACATTCGATGGTCTACCACGTACGGCAACCTACATGGACGATGTTGCTCAAAGCGCACACAAAATTCAAGAAGCTTTAGAACTTCTAGAGATCGGCAACCAGGTGGCCAAGTACTGTGGGCGTGTTCCATATGGGCTCCGCATTTTCATCTCTCTGTTGGCGTAATAACCGTAATTTCGCACAACCCCTCTTGAACATCGCACCCACAAAGGTCAACGACGCAGGTGGACGCCAACTTCAGGGAGATCGGACCAACGGTTCGATTTTTGCGGACATCGTTCGACCCGGAGTGGCCTGGGCCTCGCTAAGCCTTGCGAGGGCTTAGGCGCTACACAGCCACCTCTGACGAGGAGACAGCCCCGGTACAGCGGCTGCGCATACAGCGACACCAGGAAAGCGTGCTGCCTCCGACCATCGCATCGGCGACATAGAGGTCGAAGTCAATAGTGAGTCAATTTCACCAGAAGAATTCGAAAGCGACGCGTGATGGCTGTCCAGCCACCGCCAGCGCACCAGCCGAGCGATCAGCAAGCTATGCCTAATGACAGAACAATCAGTTCGCGACGACCGGAGGTCATCGACACCCGCCACGAAACTCTCCACGCAGCGCTCACGCAACTCACAGCCGCCACGGCCTCCGCAGCTGCCGAAAGAAGATATTAAGATCATTCTGAGGCCACGCGACGGGCTGAACATTAAAAACGTGAGCGACGCTCAGATCAGAGACGCAGTTTTCGCCGCGGCAAGCGTTACCCGAGATGAAGCGGAAGAAGACATTCTTCGATCGAACCCTACGAAGAACATCGTCATAATCCGCATGCCGACCATGGCGAATGCCGAGAGGTACAACAGCATCAGAAAACTGCGAGTAGGCGATGCCGTCTACGAAACCGTAGCATACACAGCTGCACCAGAAGATACGGTCAAAAGGGTCATTCACCACATCCCTTCATACGACACGGCGGAGGACATCACTCGAAGTCTGGTGTATAAGAAAAACCCCACGATATTACAATCCAGAAAAATGGGCAATACCAACTCGGTCGTCAAAATATTCGAAGGGAAACGGGTTCCCCACTTCGTCTACTACAGAGGAGCGGAGTGCAGGTGTCTACTCCACACGAAGAAACACCAAGTGGGCGACTCGTGCGGCAAACTGGGTCACCGATCCGATGTGTGTCCAGCACCAGAAGACAAAATCTGCAAGGGATGTGGCGAGCGCAACCCTGGCGAGGACCACCCGTGCGAACCGAAATGTGCCTTGTGTGGTAAAGACCACCCAACCGGCGACAAGACCTGCCGACGACGCTTCAGAACGCCTTTCCTTTTCAAGCAAAGGCAGTGTGAAAAGCTAAAAAGACAACAACGAGAGCAGCAAGAGCCAAGTCCATGCAATAATCACCAAAGATCTTCTGGTCTCCACCAGGAAGACGATGGCACAGGGAAAAGGCGCACGGTATTTCTCCGCACCATGGAAGATTACCGAGACCGATCTGAAAGTACACAAGGCCACTTCAAGGACTCAGAGGAGGATTGGAAGAGGAGTCGCTCCAGTTCCTTTCCTCGCCTGCCCAACAAGAGTGACCGCATGCACCGTCAACAGGAGGACGACACCGCTCCCGGTCCAAGTCTCGGCGGCAACCTGCAGGTGGCGGGGAAAGACGAGAGTCCGGCTCCAGATCCCGAACCTCCCGAGGGAACGGAGACAACGCAGCCACGTCGCCCACAGCAGGGTCTCGAGGCGAAGTCAACGGCAATACGGTGAGCTGGGCAGAGACGGTCTCCCGTTCGAAAGCTCCATTAAGTGTAAAAAGCGATGGTCAGGGACCCGCCAGAGGTCAAGACAAAAACGACAAAATAGAACAAGAACTTACGCGAATACGACAGATGTTAGAACAGGTTACGCGCGAAAATATAGCCTTGAAGGAGGAAATAGCCCGCATAAAGCATACCCACGCTGACAAAGCAGTTGAAAAAAAAAACAGCTGGAACAGGCGTCCACTAGCGAGCTAAAAAATCAGGTAGAAATGGATACGACCACTGAACGAGAGAGAACAAACCCCCTGCCATTAAAGAAAAAAAAGGAGCAGAACGAGCAGCTTCGAGCTACCCCAGCCAAACAATCCCCATTAAAGGAATTAAAAAGCAGAATAGAAAATTAAATAGACCGTACATTGGAGGCATTCGGCAAGAAATTCGAAAACATGTTCTGGACGTTCGCCCAAGACATTAACAACAAAATAGCAGGTTTGCACGCCAGAATCACGGCCTTAGAAATGGGGCCACTGCACCCGCCGCCTCAAGCTACCACGACCGTGGGGCCTATTAAAGTGGCCAAACCCTACACCCGACGCACGACGTTTGAGAGCCCCAAAAACAGCAGATCAGACACTCCCAACCGGAATGGGTCGGAGTAGCAGCGATGATAAATACGTGGTGTGGCAGTGGAATTGCCGCGGGTTTCGCCGCAAGAGGGGAAGCCTGAAACAATTCCTGAACACGAAGAAAAACACAGAAGCACCGGACGTGTTTGCATTACAGGAAGCGGGATGCCGAGCAAAATTAACCGGCTACAAATCGTTTTACGGCAGCACCATGGGGGAGGGCGATACTAAACCGCCTGTTTGCACGATGATTAAGAGAAACCTACCGGCAATCAGGCACGATATGTCCTATGTCCTTATCGAAATTTTTCCGACTAAAAAGAGGGGAGAGGGCAGTTTTTTTGTGCCTAACGTGTATAGCAGCCCAAAAAAGAAACAGATTCGCCAGACTTTTCCGCCAAGCATTACACATCGCCATAAAGCACGCGCTAATTATAGTTGGCGATTTTAACGCGCCCCACACGGCGTGGGGTTACGCGAAGGAAATACCCAAGGGCAGACAATTAGGGATCGATGCGCAACAAGAACGTTTGACCCTTATTACAGACCCTGCTTTTCCCACGCGCATTGGCAACAGTGTCAGCGCAGATACCACGCCGGACCTGACTTTTTAAAAAACGTGCCCGTTGCGCACTGGAACAATACGCAGGAAAGTATGGGCAGCGACCACTACATCGTTTCTACGAACCTAAATGCGGGACCGTCCAAACCTGGGGGAAACAAAATCGGAATAACGAAATGGGATGCGTTTCGGGCCCTTCGACACACCGAACTAGGAACGGGGGACGATGTAAGGGAAATTGCTGACATAGACGAATGGACGGCACTACTCCGGGAACACGTAGAACGCTCCACGAAGACCATTCCGGAGGAAGCCTTACTTCAGTGTGCAGATGCCAAGCTCCTACACACGTGGGAAGCCAAATCTGGCCTACAGAAACGTTTGAATAAACAGAAATACAACAGTTTCCTAAGGAGGTGAATCGCGCTACTGGATAGAGATATCGAAGACTATGCGAATCAGCTCTCGCATCAGCACTGGAATGAGGCATGCGAGCGTATGGACCTTCAAATGGGGTTGTCGCAAACTTGGAACATCTTACGCAGCCTAATTGACCCAGACAAGAGTAAAACAACACAACGACAAAACATGGGCCGGCTAGTGCACGAGCGCAAAGGTACGGAGGCCGAAATAATTACGGAGATCAAGAACAGGCACGTTGGCACGAACCCTAAGATTCAACTCAAAGACTACGCGGGAATTGGCAACCCAAAATTAGACCGCCCCATCACCACGTTCGAGGTTCACGCTGCAATATACGACTTACGCACTAAATCCGCACCTGGTCCGGACGGCGTAACGAATAAAATGATTCGAAATCTGGACGACGTATCTATCGAGGCACTAACCAAATTCATGAACGATTGTTGGGAGGGTGGCCACATACCACACCAATGGAAAACGGCTAAAATATTCATGATACCGAAGCCTGGGAAAAAGCTACACCTCGACAACCTCAGGCCTATATCTCTCTCTTCTTGTTTGGGTAAGCTTCTTGAGCATGTGGTGTTAAACAGAATAAATGTCTACATGGAGCAAAACGACCTGTAACCCCACACCATGAGAGGTTTCCGTGGAAAATTATCGACCCAGGACGTCATGTTACGAATCAAACATCAGATAATCGACGGCGAAGGCTGCTCCCCGCTTGACACCAGGGCGATTCTCGGTCTTGATCTCACCAAGGCGTTCGAAAACGTCCGTCACGAGGCGATTCTCGAGGGCCTCGAGAGACTGGGGACCGGGAAACGAGTTTACAATTACATTAGAAATTTTCTTTCTAACAGAACGGCATCCCTAGTAATTGGAAACATCGAATCGAGCCAATTTGAGGTGGGAAGCCGTGGGACGCCACAAGGCTCGGTACTTCCATCGTTTCTATTTAACGCCGCTATGATGGGGCTACCCGACAAACTAAACAATATAGCCACTCTAGCCACTCTAACCATATAAGCACATGTGCAAGGCACGTTACAGAGCGGAATAGATGCGATAATCGATTACGTCCGCCCTAGAGGCCTCGAGTGCTCCCACCAAAAATCCGAACTCTTGATATACAGACCCACTAGCAGAGGACGCAAACGGGGCCCTGCCACACCGAACATCGAGCTCTACGCGGGCAGCCAACCCATCCCCACAGTGGCCAGTATCCGAGTACCTAAAAATTCAAGATAATGACCACAATAAGGAAACCATTAAGCAATTAGAGAAAAGCACGCAACTAACTATGCGATTCATTTCACGGGTGGCAACCAGACACAGATGCATGAAAGAAGAAAGCCTAATGCGACTCATTCTGTCCTTCGTGATAAGCAAAATTACGTATGTGACTCCCTTTCTCAATTTCAAAGTGGGCGAGAAAATAAAAATCAACGGTCTAATCAAAAAGTCGTTCAAACAAGCGATCCGCCTTCCTTTCAGCACTGCAAATGATCGTTTTGAAGCGTTGGGCATTCACAACACGCTCGACGAATTGGTGGAGGCCCAGAGAACGGCCCATTACGAAAGACTATCCCTGAGCCAAACCGGAAGACACATTCTTCATCGTTAGGAATAGCATACGAAACACAGGCGGGCGCGAAAGAGAAGATCCCCTGAATGGCGGGCGCACCTATACATTCCCCCACTACCAAAAAACATGAATCCTATCCACGACGTCGAGCGCAGGCGGGAACGAGCACGCGCGCTAGACAAACGATTTGAGCGATCTGAGGACGTGGTCTACGTTGACGCAGCCGAATATCGTGCCCGCGACGCCATGACTGTAGCGATAGTCGATTATCAGGGACAATTACTCACGGCCGCATCGCTCGCTATGGTGCGACCTACGGAAGGTGAGGAGGTGGCCATTGCCATGGCCATATCCAACACCAGCCCAAAAATAATTGTTACCGATTCGAAATCGGCCGTCAGAAACTTTGCAAAAGGTAGGGTACCGCCTCGAACCACGAGCATACTCGCGAAAGTGGAAAACGTGAGAAAAATTCAAATTTTTCTGACGCCAGCACACTCGGGTCTGACAGGAAACGAGACGGCTCACGACGCCGCCCGAGGTTTAATCAGCCAGGCAGACGTCGACCCCACCTCACCTCAACTCGTCAGATCGGCAAGGGATCGCATGGTGTCGTACAGAGAAATCATACATTATTACAGATTGGCAAGACGGAAGTATCGGGCCGCGTACCGCAGCCTCACTAAACGGGACTCGGTATGGTGGAGGCAGTTACAAACGAACATGTTTCGAAACCCGGTTGCGCTCAGTCGCTGCTATCCTGAAATGTACTCAAGAGATTGTAAGATATGCGCGGGTCGGGCGGATCTCTACTACATGGTATGGTCGTGCCCCGCAAGACAGAATCAAAATGCTGCAGCAAAGGCTCGAAGCGACTCGCTTACTCTAACGAACATGGAGCAATGGGAACCGCTTTGCTCAGCCCCCATCCGGAAGTGCAACTTCGGGTCGTCCGGATGGCCGAGGCCGCCGCCAGATTCCAAGGTCTTCTGGCTGACGACTGAGGAAGAGGGTAGGAAGACGAGTGGAAGACACCACCTTCGCATTCGACCCTTTCCTTTTATTTCCCTTCACGGGCAAAATAAAAGTTTCTACTAGTACTACTTAGAACTTCCAGAAGAAGCTTTAGCTCGAATCAAGATCAATGGACTCCAGATGGACATCCCCATATGCCAGTTCATACGCAGCAGCATCAGAGTTCTTGGCTACGAGATCTCACTGCAAGGCCGAATTACAGATGGTTCCCGCATCGCAGCCATTGATAAGTTTGAGCCGCATGTTAACGCTAAGAAGCTATACTCCTTCTTGCAATGCGAACCACTACCGCAAATTTATTCCGAACTTCTAGAAAATCACACGACCTCTACGTAATGTGGTTTTGGAACAGGCTGAATTTTAGTGGACTTCACAATACGAAAGCTTCGTTGACAACTTCGAAAGCATGCTGCAGAGTCACCCAATTTTGTCAACGTGTCGTCCCGAATGTCAGACACGAGTCCACGTCGACGCCTACCAAACAGGACTGGGAGCTGTACTGACTCAGTTCAAAGACGGAAAGGCACGAGTGATCGAGTATGCTAGCAAAGCGCACTACGAACACGACTCTAAGCTTCATTCCAACCTACTGGAATGCATGGCGCTACATTGGGCTCTAACAGAGAAATTTGCTTTGTACCTACGAGGAGGACCACGGTTCACCGTCTTCACGGACAACTTCAGCCTAACGCCTTCATCCTAACTTCAGCCTAACTTCAGCCTAAGGGAGCAATCACTCTACGATTTGCTCGCTCGATGCTCGACTTGGCCGACTACACGGTCGACGTGTTGCATCGCTCAGGCCGGCTGAACACCACCGCAGATGCCTTATCACGCCAGACAGAAACGGAAAGAATGTCAGGAGACATTCTCGAAATGGAGGGTGCGAGAGGCTGCGTAATTCAATCCGTCATCACCGGTAATCACGAGGCGCTGGGGAAATTTCAAGCTTTAGACGCAGACGACCGCCGGTTCAGTGAGGACAGCCAGAGACGAGACAGCTCTTTGAAGATGGGCGACGGAATTCTGACCAAAGAAATCGTCAACAAGGGGCGCTGATCAAAGAACATTATTGTACCGCTAGCTCTGTGCCACACTGTCATGAAGATTTTTCACAACAGTTACGTACATCTAGGCGCATCGAAAACGAAGGACCTCATCGAACGCAAATATTGGTGGTCTTCTATGTCAAAGGATGTCAATATATACGTGCAGTCCTGTTATACCTGCCGTACTATAAAAGCCAGAACAAAACAAAATCTGGGCTGCCTCCACCCACGAGAAATTCCGAATGACTCCAACACTGTTATCTCCTTGGATCACTTTGGTCCAATTAATGACAGCGAAGATGAGGGTTACGTCTTGGTATGCATCGATCACACGACACGCTATATGAATGCAATAGCAGTTCCAAGTACGGCTTCGACATACTACATAGATTATCTACTCAAAAAATGGAATTCACAGTATTGAGTAATCATCACCGACCAAGCCAGAGGATTTGTGAAATTTGTGTACAAGAAGACCGCTTCGCTTCACAAACGACTCGGCATAGAACACATCAACACGCCACTTTACCGGCCTCTGGCCAACGGTCTCGTCGAAAGAGTTGTGGCAACATTAAAGCAAGTTCTCAGAAAGCTGCTCAATGAGACGCGCGATTAGGATCGTAGGCTTGCAGACTCAGTGTTTGCATCAACGTTGCAAAGACACAGCAATCAGGGTACAGCGCAATCTGGCTTATGCACGGATACCAGCCGAGACTACCCGATGAGCTAAACAATGGCTCCGTCAGAAATGACATTGAAGACTGGGTACATCTTCACGAGCTTGCTATAGCACGCAAAGAAGCTAAAGAAAACTTACAGAAGAGCCAAGCATACTCTACGAGACGGTACGACGTGAGAAGAGATTCCCTGAATTTCAAGGTAGGAGGCAAAGTTTTGTGGTCTAGTGGAGCCCGAAAGTGGACACTCTACCCACGATATCACGGTCCCTACGAAATCACGGACCTTTCTGGCGAAAACCTGGTGCGCATGAAGAGAATCGGAAATCTCGGAGGCCCAAGTGATAAAAATGTCAACGTGGAACAGTTGTGTCCACATTACGAGCGCATCAATTACCCCACCGAGCTTGCAGATAGCTCCATCGGGCGCCAACTGGGTGAAGGACCTGGGGACCGATCCTTTTAAAGGGAGGTCGTGTCAGGGGCTACGAAGAATTCGCTAGGGGCGGACTAACCAAAAGAAAAAGAAGTACGAATTGAAAACGGAGAACACGGCCCTGCAGACTATACGACACCGCTACAACTTACGCCCGGAGCAAGCGCAGAAACGTGTGCGAGACCACGGCGCCTCGTGGTGAGACCTTAAATTACGCCAACCGCCTCCCCGAGACGCCGCGAGTTTTTATACGTACCATCACGCGGTCTCGATACGGCGGTAGCGTTTATACGTGTTGTGTGCATGTGGCTCGGATTTCGGACTCTCTCTTGTGAGGGAGACCTTCATGCGGATGGAGTCGCCCCACCACCGCGCAACGCGACGGACGTTCTCAGTGCTATTTCCCCGATCCTATAACACAATGTAATAACTTTTCCTGTCATTAAACAGTTTATGCTCTTTCCAAGACAAGTTCTTACTAAAACCGGCCTCACTCTGACACGCAAAGAACTTTCAGGTCCTCGGTGACAACACGGGACGACCTAGGCTGCACAGCACGGATCACCTTTGCTTTCCTTGCCCACGTGCCTTCACGAATTCTAACTTCCGCCTCTCTTAAGGGCCCCTGGGAACATCTGGGCTGTTCTTTTTGATGCTTTCGCATAGTAATGCGAGGCTGTTAACTGAAGTCGGGCAGAGGGGTCTGGAGCCGCCGGCCATGGAGTAGGTCGCCGGGCGAATTGCCATATTCCAAGGGACTGGATCTGTAACTGAGCAATCCCAGCCAGAAGTCATCGCTGCCTTCAGTAGTTTTCTTTAGGATCCGCTTAACTACCTGCACAAGAGGGGCCTAGAGGTGGTATGTGTGAAATCATATCTCTTTGAGAAGAGCGCAAATTCAGGAAAGGTGAACTGCGGACCGTTATCAGTGTATACCTCCAGTGGTATCCCGTATCTGGCAAACATAGCGCTAAGCTGCTCAATGAGTGTTGCTGCGCATGTGTGACGGAGCAATTCCACCTCTGGGAAATAGGACAACGCGTCACACGCAAATAGGTACGCTTTGCCACCGTGGTCAAAGATAGCCACCCCGACTCTATACCAGGCATGTTTTGGCATGAGACGAGTCTAAAGTGGCTTACTTTGTTGTTCGTACACATGCGTCTGACACACTGCCCATTTCCGGACGAGGTTCGCAATGTCTTTCCCGAGGCCTGGCCAAAAAAGTAAACGACAGGCCCATGCCTTGCATTTATTTATTCCCAAATGGCGGTCGTGAATTCTGCGGAATACTTCGGCCCGCATACTGGCTGGGATAACAACCTTGCATTCCTTCAAACAGACGCCTTTAACGGTCGCCAGCTCTGCTCCAAACAGTTTTAGCTGGCCTGTAACGGGTTTGTTGGTCTGAAGACATTCGATGGCATTATTCAAGTAGCCGTCTATGCTTGTTCCTTTTAACAGGTTGCGCCATGTTGCCTCGCTTACAAGTGCTGAAATGCTACTTACAGCATGAACTTTGACGTCCTGCTCGGCGTCGCCGTCTCGGGGCTCACCAATGGGCGCCCGTGACAGCATATCAGCGAAAAGCAAGGACTTTTTGGGCCACTCTGCCAGACCTTTGGAGGAGGGGAAGTTGTTAGCATTCGTGATGGCACGTGGGCAAGGAAAGCAAAGGTGATCCGTGCTTCGCAGCCTAGGTCATGCCATGTCGGCACCGAGGACGCGAAAGTTCTTCGCCGAAACCCGCAACATCTGCTGAAGACAACAGAACGTTTCGTTCCTGACACGTCCGTTGACAACGACTCCGACGACGAAGCGGGCGACGACCGGATACCAACACAGCTGCACTACACCTACGGCACTGGAAGGTCGTATGCTGCTCCTCATCAGTTTTCTTAACGCGGTCGACCTGTCGTTAATCCCGTCGCCACACGTCGTGCTGCGCCGCCAACAATTCGGCCGCCTCTCATATTCGCACGAATTTGGCTAGCGTTAATTCGTTATCACGCAGCAGTTTCTCCCGCACTTTCTCGCTGTTTGTTCCGTAAACGACTTGGTCCCTAATCATTGAGTCTGCCATTACACCAAAGTGGCAGGACCGGGCCAGCTTCTTCAGGTCTTGAATGAATGGCTCCGAAGGCTCACCGTCAGCTTGGACTTGTTCGGAACAGGTAATGCAGGTGCACTTCGTTCTGGTGGGCTGCGCAGTATTCATAAAACTACTTCATCACCGTGTCGTAATTGTCTTTGCTCTCACCTTCCAGGAAAGTGAAGTTGTTGAAAACATCCAAGGCGGCGTCGCCAGGCAGGCTCAGCAGTAGGGCCGTCTTTGTTGCGCTTCTACGGGGCTCGGGGCCGGTTTCTGAGGCTGTCAGGAAGAATTCAAACAGCTGCCAATGCTTAGTGATGTCGCCTTCGAAGCGTATCGGTTCGAAGGTCTTCAAAAATTCCTTACTGTTGGTCGCGTCTTCTTGCCGTTCAGCTCGACGTAGCTTCGCATCGCAGTTCTGGCACCATGTTTCGTGTTCGCGCGACCGCCGCCGATAGTGAAGCCAAGCCTGGACGAGAAGAGCCCTTCCATTTATTCGGCGGACAGTTTTATGGCATACATTGAGAAAGGGCGGAGTGCACAGGAAAAGCGAATGCACACAGCCAGCATGCGCGGCGATGCGAAGACAAGAATATCCCACACGCGCGGGTGGCTAACGCTCTTGCCGCGGCTATTACACACGATACAGTGGCAGTACGCTGTCGTTGACCGGTGATCCTAGTTGCTGTATTGTAAGATTCCTTGCATCAGCGCAGCAGTGACAGCCGTTCCAAGGTCTGTGATTAGGACTTCAGGTGCTCCATGTCGCAGCCCAACTTGGTTTATGAACAACTTCGCGACTTCTTGTGCAGTCCCCGTCGAAAGAGCGGCCCTCTCTGCGTAGCGCGTCATTAGGTATGTCGCTACGACAATGCACTTGTTATTGAACCTTGGCGTAGGAAACGCGACCAGCAGGTCTATTCTAGTCTGTTGGAAGGGCGTCGGTGGGATGGCGATTGGCTGCAGAAGTACGCGTGGCTCATCGGCGACGTTTTTCGTCGCTTGCAGTCACGGAGTAAGTCAGATGTAAGGCGGGGCCAGTAGTTTGTCCCCTTGATTTTTTCTATAGTCCGAGCTGTGCCGAGATGGCCGGAACACGCTTCGTCATGGCACACTTCCGAAATTTCGTCACGAACGTCCACCAGGATGAAAAGAAGGTAATTCGTTCTTGTTCCGAGGCTTAAATTCTTGTTCACAAGGACGGAGGTTTTGATGCCGAATGCTGGTAAGTTGCGTTTGAACGCTTTAGGCACGGCGACGTTGCGTCCTTCGAAAAATTAGATTATGACGCGTCAGAACGGGGTCGGCACGCTGCTGGGCGGGAAGGCCGCTCTCCATCACGACTCCGAAGAATGCGCTGTCTTCATCGGAGTCTTGTGGTGGTGGGTCGACGGCGGTGCGGGACAGGCAATCGGCGGCCAGTGTTTCCTGACGGATTTAAAGACGATTGTAACGTCGAAGTCTAGCACCCCCAAGCTCCACCGCCCAAGACGGCCAGAGGGTTGAGCCAACAAAGCTCATGGTGGTCTGCCACATCCTTGAATGATCTACCGTGCACGTATAGGCGAAATTTTCAAATGACCGTTACAATAGCGAGGCAATCTTTCTCGGAGGCTGAGTTGTTTTATTCCCTCCTTTGACAGTCCACGGCTGGCAAAGGCGATTACTTTTTCGCAACCGCTTTCCTTTTGGATGAGAACTGCACCGAACACTACAACACTGGCGCCTGGTGCATCTCCGTTTCGGCGTTTGCATCGAAATGAGCGACCATGGGCGTGTGTTGCAGTCGTTTTTGAAGCTCACAGAATGCAGTTTCTTTGGCATTCTCCCAGCTGAAAGGGGTGCTATAGCTCGTTAACATTACGAACACAATGAAGTCAAGAGACAGACAACAAAACGTACATAAACAACACTGTATGCCATACCCCGCCGAAACACGCAACAAATACACAGAAGTTCCTTTTACTAGGCTACGGATGGGGCATACACATGTAACTCACTCATATCTTCTGCCTGAATCTTCAAGCTTCCTGTATTCTGCACAAAGGAGAATGATTCGAGTTGAGCGCAGAGGTCAAGAACAGGTGAAGTGATCTGGTGGGCGTTTATGGAAAACGAAACTCGAAACAGTTCAGCAAGTCTGCAAATGAAAGGTCACCATGAACAATTTTGTGAAGAAATGTAAGATACGCACGCGTGCGTCTGCAGTTCAACGAAAGAATGGAAGGAACTATGGGTAAGTCAGGATCAGGGCCCGTGCGGTGAATATGATGACGGTTCCTAAATAGGTACAAAACCTGGTTCTACACGTTGTGTTGGTTCAGTATTAAATTTGGAGATGCTGTTCCAGTCAATGAAAATATATTCTAACTGAGGGATGCATTTTGCCTAATATAGCATGAGAAATGGATCGAGTGCAGAAAATTACTTTGGAATACAACACACATTTCCAAGACTGTGGCGCGCTTGCCAGGTGATTAGCCTAATATAAGAATAACAACAGAGGGAACTGTCGAGGATCACCCCGAGGTCCTTAATCTTTACCCTTTGCAGAGGATCTCCCTGGATGCTATAGGAAACAGCAGACGATGGGTTTCCGGGCAGCACTTGATAACCTTTATTTTTGCAGGTTTTAAAATAAGACAGTTCGTGTTTTACCGCAACTGATAATTCCGACATATTCCTCCGCAAGGCACAGCAGTCCGGAACACCGCTGATATGTGTAAATAGTTTGACATTATCAGCATAGACAAAAAATGAAGCTTTTGTTAAGACTGTTCACACATCGTTGATAAAGATGGAAAATAAAATTGGGCCCAGCACGCAACCTTGAGCTACACCACATGTTTGAGTGTACACAACAGATTTTTTGCGGTTTCAATCTCCATAAAATGCCGGCTGAGGAGATAGTTGGACAACAAGGCAAAAAAGGGTTGCGTCTACACCGAAAGCAGAAAGCGTGTTAATTAATAGTTGATGGTTCACAACATGACGCCTTACTGAGGGCAAAATAAATGACGTCCAACTGGCTAATTTTAGAAACTGCAGCCGCAGCCGATTTCACAAACTTGCAATATTTGTAACCGTTGAGCGGCGCGAGGTAAAGCGGTGTGGATTTTGTATCCGAACGTTCTTCACGCCGGAAGAAAGAAAATTCTTCAGAGGTGGCTCAGAGTTTAGAGGCGACACAAAGGAGTGAGATCCGGCGATATATAGCAACGCCTGACTGATCGCCACACATTATAATAAAAAAATCGGGCGATCTTGCATGCACGAAGAATTTTGCGACAGTGAAGAGTTATTATAAATGGAACATAAAACAGGGGCGAAAATTGGGCCGCTAGCCTTCATGAGGGCTGCTCGAATTTCATCCGCATCGCAGCAAACCGGTGGTTTCATCTGTTTAAGGCTCTCATTGCGACGTTTTTCTTCGAACATCAGTGTATTAAAATTAGACACAATATTGGACGATAGGGTCTCGTCGTTAGCATCAGACAGTGGAAAGACAGAAGCAAAGTACGGAGAAAAGCTGGTGGCAACATTCTCAACCTGTTCATCATCGAATATAAGGAGACGTTTTTTAGGCACCTTAGAACGGCCGCGTATATACAACCCGAAGTCGACCGGTTTCTGAGACGCAGAAGCCGATAATGACTATATTGAACTCGACTCGAAGCTGGCCGCACTTCCTCTCGAACTACTTGTGATAGCGAGTCATATGTCTGCAAAGCCGGTGGCAGCTGCGGTCGGCGAAGTTCTTCCCGAACTACCGAACGAATGAGCTCACGCAATGCGTCTGGGCTGGTGGCCAAGGCAGCGGAGAGTACGTCCACCGACGTGCAGCTTTGACTGCGGTCGTACTGTCTGGAGCGCTGCTCCAGCGTCCTTTCCATGGTCGACGCTTCATTGATAAACTCGAGAACGGTACGCGGAGGGTTGCGCACTAGGCCGGCAAACAGCTCCGTACGCCGCTCCGAACGTCGCCGTCGCAACGCCTTCTCCGTACGCCACTCGGAACTTCGCCGCCCCAACGCCTGCCGCCACCTATGCCGCGTCTGGTGACGGCGCCATGGCCCCTCGCCAGCCGGGATATCGACGCACCCCGGCGACCATTCGGAAGACGGATTTGTGGCGTGCAACGGATAGCCGGCCACTGTGTTTTCATTGTGGTGAAGCCAGCTGATAAAAAGGCCGTTAGGCGCTTTCTGGGCCTTGCTGCGTATTACAGGCGCTTCGTCGAAAATTTCTCGGATATTGCGGAACCACTGACACGACTGACCAAGGATGACGTCCCATTTGCGTGGCAAGAGGAACAAGAAGTGGCCTTCAATGACCTGCGAGATCGGTTACAAACAGCGCCAATACTTGCCCATTTCGACGAAAATGCGGATACGGAAATCCACACGGACGCCAGTAACGTCGGACTCGGCGCCGTCCTCGTTCAATGCCAAGACGGAGCTGAAAGAGTTCTAGCCTACGCCAGTCGAACTCTTTCGAAAGCGGAGTCGAATTACTCCACGACTGAAAAGGAGTGTCTTGCCGTCCTCTGGGCCATCATCAAGTTCCGACCGTATCTTTATGGCAGGCCGTTTAAAGTTGTCAGCAATCACCACTCGTTGTGCTGGCTTGCAAACCTGAAGGACCCATCTGGACGCCTCGCTCGATGGAGCCTCCGGTTGCAAGACTATGACATGACAGTAGTGTACAAGTCGGGACGTAAGCACAGTGACGCTGACTGCTTGTCCCGGGCGCCCATCGATTTAGCGAGCCCAGAAGCCGACGACGGCGTTCCCTTCCTTGGGGCCGTTACCGACTCCCAAATGGCCCAACTCCAACGCGCCGACCCTGAACTACTGCTGCTTATACAGCATTTAGAAGGCCTCGATGTCCGTGTTCCACGTGCATTTACCCGGAACATCTCGTCATTCCGTCTTCGGAATGGCGTGCTCTACAAACGGAATTTTGGGGATACGGAGGACTCGTTCCTACTGGTCATACCAACAGTCATGCGGCCCAAAATTTTGTACGCCTGTCACGACGAAACCTCGGCAGGGCATCTGGGTGTTAGCCGTACTCTAGCGAGGATTCGTCAGGAGTACTATTGGCCCAAATTGTTGCACAAAGTTCAGCACTATGTAAAGACCTGCCGCGACTGCCAGAGAAGGAAGACTCCACCTCTGAAACCGGCAGGGCTGCTTCAACCGATCAAGCCACCTAATGCGCCTTTTCAACAAGTCGGCATGGACTTGCTGGGGCCATTTCCAACGTCGACGAATTACCATTCGTCGACGTTGGATTGTGGTCGCGACTGACTACCTCACACGGTATGCGGAGACAGCGGCTGTCGTACGAGCAACCTCGGCTGAGGTAGCACAGTTTTTTGTGCACAACGTCGTTTTGAGGCATGGGGCACCACAGGTCGTCATAACAGACAGAGGTACAGCTTTCACGGCGGACCTCATGCAGTCCGTTATGATGCTGACGCACACCACCCACGGGCGGACTACTGCATACCATCCGCAGACCAAGGGCTTGACGGAGAGACTAAACAGGACCCTCGCCGACATGCTTTCCATGTATGTAGACGTGGAGCACAAAACCTGGGACAAAGTTTTGCCACACGCCACGTTCGCCTACAACACGGCAGTTGAGGAGACCACAGCAATTACTCCTTTCCAATTAGTTTACGGCGGCACCGTTACTACTACCTTAGATTCCATGCTACCGGTTCATGAAGATGAAGAAAACATCGACATCGATAACTTCGTGCAAAAAGCGGAGGAAGCACGCCAGCTAGCACGCCGGCGGATCCAACGTCAGCAGTGCGCCGACGCAGCTCGCTACAATCAGCACAGGCGGTTGGTGTTTTACAAGCCTGGAGACGCTGTCTGGGTTTGGACACCAGTGCGCGCGCGCGGACGTTCAGAAAAACTACTGCGTCGGTACTTTGGCCCATATAAGGTCGTGCGCCGCCTAAGTGACGTCAATTACGAAGTTATACCGGACAGTAGCGCTTCTTCCTCGCGACGCTGGACAACTTCCGAGGTCGTACAGGTCGTGCGAATGAAGCCTTACTATGACAGAAACTGACCTCACCCTCACCAACAAGAGCGAGAAATTTTGGCTGACGCCAAAACTGTCGTGTTACCAGTTTGACGGCAACCCGCTGCGCCATCTCGTTTTGCTATGATCGTCTACACCCACAGCCTAGCATCGAGACGATGCTATCTTAGAAGAGGGGGCAATGCCACGGCCCATCGATTCAGCGACAGCCTAGAAAGGAGCTCTACACAGAAGACTATCAGTGCCGCCAATCCCACCACAGCACGAAACCAGATGCGCGTGTTCTGGCGCATGAAAGTGAAAGAAGACGAAACTCGTTTTGTGTGTGTCCCGCTCGGTACTGGCATCGCCATTAGCTCTGTGATTTAAGCCTAATTCTGGCATTAAACTAATTGCTTACGAGTAGCGAACCCCTACATAACGCTACAATAAAAAGCTGGTGGCCACACTGGTAGTCTTTTGCGAAGTGAGCGATACCGTCCAAACTCCGATTTTCATTTGTTAAGCCCAGAACGCTTTCCCTTTTTTCGGGAGCTGTCCTCACTATTAGGTGAACTTCCAAGTTCTTAGAGAACCAGAGGGGGGGGATTTGAAATAAACAGGCTCATAAAAGTGATATACTTCCCATGCCACTCTTACAACTTACGGTAAAATGTGGAACCTGTTCGTCAACATTATTGATATTGAAAACACTTGGCTATATTCAGCAAAAGAATAAAATTCATACAGCTCAACATAATGTCCACGCTAGATAGCTTATCGCGAGAGTGCACAATCGTTAACACCCCCATAGCGATTCTTGGCAGCGACAGCGAGAGAGACAATAGGAGTGTAGTGAAAGTTGTCGGGGTGTACAAGAGATATTCAGGGGGCACACAGTTGTGCGTTTTTAAAAGTTTTAGAAGCACACATTTAGGACAATACACAAAAGTATACCTTGCGGCAGAACTGCTTGAAGGAGTTAAACGATTGGAAATTTAATAACATGATGCATTTCTGCGCTGCATTATGGTTTTTGTGCTTAAAGAAAATGCTGTTCGACAGACAACAAACTACACGTATTTAAACAACACTGTATGCGATACCCCACCGACACACGCAACATTTATATGGATTTCGGAGGACTTAAAACGTAATAGACCTTGAGGTCCTCCGGCTGCCAAGCCGTCAAGAGAGAGCGGAGAGTCGACGCGTGATGAGAATGAGGGGTTTAATCGAACTGGCTGCGGGTGCAGCGCGAGGGTGCAGCGCAAGTGCGTGCCAGCGTTGGTCGGCGCTGATGAAACAGATGTCGATGAAGTGTCGTCTGCTGCAGCACACAAATGGAAGAAGCTGTAACAATCTTCCCCCCCCCCCGACAGATGACGATGGTGGGATACAGTTGAATGATCTTTGCAGAGGGGGTGTATTTTTTGCTTGACAGAATCTGGCTCGACTGAAAACTTGGGCTGACAAAGCATCGTCGAATGTCGTGTCTTTTTTACTAGCTGTCGACGAGTGGTATCCAGCATCGCTTGCGACCTACAGCCAGGATTTCTCGTACTCCGCCATGGAGGACCTGTGCGTGGGCGTGCTGGATAACGAGAGATGTTCAGTTCTGTCTTGGTTCCTCTTTCCAGGTGGACTCCGGTCGTTGCGTCACACATTCTCCCAAGCTTGGCACCTTTTTCTGGTTTTTTCGTTCAAGTGTGGATCCGCATCGCCGGAATAGCAAGTGTATCACCTAGGTTAACGCTTGCTTTCCACGGAAGAACAACTTCTTCTCGCGCGTTCGTCACTTCGACGGCCATATTAACTCGTGTTATAACCAGTTTGGTGGTGCCCGAGTTCTGTTTGTCGTTGAATTTGACTCCTATGCCTTCAACTTGCTACAAACGGTTCCGAACTTTCGACACCTCGTTGGCTCCCACGCACGCACGGAGCACGATGACGTTGGCACAGTGCGTGACCTTGGCTCGTACTGCCAGCGGGCCCTGTACAGTCCTGCCCAGCAGCGTCTCCACTTATTTGAGCGTCGTCGTCAGTGGTTTTACATTGCCGGTTACTAGATCCCAGTAGTGGTCCGCAGCAATCAGGATCGATATTTTGATTTCATTGAATCGCTTTGCCCTGAGTGCCCTTGTGTCCAAGTGCACTTCTCTCATCTTTGTGATGACTTTGTCGTCTGGTATGGGAATATGCTCGTAGCCTATTGTGTCAGTTTCGAGCGCGTCAATCTGTATCGTCCTCTCTGTCTTTTCGGTAGCGATGAACAAACGTACTTTTCGTAGGGTTCTCATCTCCTTTTTACCTCCAAAAACCCCAACAGTCAAGGCCTTCTCTTCTAAGAATTAGCATCCTTGTCTCTTGGACACATCTGCCTGCAGTGATAAAACTGCGTTGGCATCCGCCATCGAAAAGAATTCGGTGGCGTCCTGAGGATGCGGAGCCTGCTACTGTTACGGTCAAAGTTTGGAGGAGGACCGCGGGTCCAGTAGAGGCCATGTTGCTGCTGCTCGGGGTGTTTGCCGGACACATGGTGGCTGCATGCTTTCGAGCACACTTCCGGCAGTACAGGCTACCTCGGCAATCCTTGGACAAGTGGCCTTTCTTCATACATCAGAAGCATCGACCTTCCCTGGTGAGCAGCGGTTTTTTTCGCGTGATGTCCCATGCATCGAGGCCGCAGACCTCTGAACGATGCTTTTTGGACTGGCAGAACAGCCACCGTTGAGTGCTGTTCGCTGAAAGGTGTAGAGCCGACATTCTATGTACGTTTCAGTGTTGCTGCTTTCCAGGTGGCTCTTCTGGGTCGCAGCGACGTCTGAGGTCCTTACTCTGGTATTGTGCTCCACGGCTTCTCGACACTGAACTTGATGGTCGATGAACTGTAGAAGCTGTTAAAGCTCTTGTTCGGGCTGTGCCTTCTGGTTCTGTCGGTCTCTTATTACTTGAATTGAGGTGGACGGTGTTGTTGAAGGCGTCAGTGTGCTGAAGCGCTCGTTAAATTCCAGAACCACGTCCCTGGGCAGTACTCTGAGGAGGATCTCCAGTAGCATTAGGCAGTAAGTACCAGTACTAATGCCAAGTGCTTTTAAACTTTGTATGTGTACTTGAACCTCGTCATATAGAAGTCGAAGTTGATGCACGTTTGAATACGACGAAACTGGTCTCAAGTCCAGAAGGCTTCTGAGGTGATCTTGCACGATGAAGCTTTCTTCAGCGAAGTGCTTTATTAAAATATCGATGATGTCTTTGTAGCACTCCTCGCTCGGGTGGATTCCAGAGATGGCCGATGCGGTAGCTCCTGTCCCGAGGGAGTTCAAATAGTTGAATTTGTCTACAGTGCTCAGCTCGTCATTAATATGCACGGTGGATGCAAACTGCATCCAAAAGCTCTTCCAGTTCTTCCGGTTCGCGTCGAATTTTAAAAGGTCAAGTTAAAGCAACTTACCTTGCTGGTGGTCGGAATCTGAGAACTCAGCGGTCGTGTAGGTCTGAATGCGAGAGCGTCTTGCAACACGAAGTGGAAGGTAGCTGCCGTGTTCACGACCTTGTCCACATATTTTCCCGTGTCTGACGTCTCGCTTTCGAGTAGGCTGTCTTGTGTCTCGTCAAATAAAAGGTTGTCCTGTTTCTTTATCTGCTGGTGAAAGGCTTCGACTCTTCTGAGCAATACGCTCACCTCGGATGACGAAAGTCCTGCTTCCCTTCGCAGTGCTTCATCCGCTTCGCTTATCACACCATCCAGTTGCGAGCGGAGGCTCTGGCGACGTCGGAGAAGCCATTCCATGGCAGTCAGCTGGCGGCCGGGGATTCTTAGTCCAAGGTAGCTGGCAAAACGTCGGTTCAAAGGGCTTCCGCGGCTCCGGGCGTCGATGAGGTAGGCCTTGTCGGGAGATCTCTGATTTCGGCAACACGTAATTGACCTCGAGCCCCTCCGGCTGCCAAGCCGTTGAGATAGAGCGGAGAGCGGACGCGTGATGAGAATGAGGGCTTAATTGAACTGGCTGCGGGTGCTGCGCGAGCGCGTGCCACCGCTCGGTCGGCGCTGATAAAACTGATGATGGTGAAGTTTTGTCTGCTACAGCGCAGAATAGGAAGAAGTTCTAACAGATCTCAAGTGCGTTTATTGTAGTTGTCAAGAGTTTTGTTCGGGCTTGTAATGTAAAGTTATTCCACACCTTTGCACCGTGGCTTGGTGGCAGATGCGTTGGAACGGCTTGAAGAGGCAGCTCTTTGGCGACAGGCCGAGGCACCTAAAACACTCCTCATCAACAGTTACTCAAAAAGCAGAATACCAGTCGTACTTGGTTTTAATGCATTTGCAGGAAGAAGGCGTGGCTGTTGACCCCAAAAGTTGGCCCAAACAGTTCCCCCATGTCATGTTAGCCGCAATTTCGAAACAAAGATGGCCCTGGAGCCCGTTGGTCGACGTACCCCAACCATGTCAGAAGCTTCTGACGCACCCATGCGTGGAGGGCTTCTTTTCCTCTGCAAGTTCGTCGGTGGGCCGTTATACGCAGTGTCGGACCATGGAGGTCGGGGCATGAGGTAGACTGATGGGGAAACAAAAGCGCTGAAGGCCATAACAGGTTGACTGTGGAGGCGTTCAACGAAAGCTGAAGTGGTCGTAGAGGACAGGAGGGGGCGCCTTTACCAGCTGCACTGGCAGCGGCTGCGGTGAACGACGACCTCCTAGGAATAAAAATAGCTTGAGCACAAACCAAAACAAGGACACAGAAAGACGACGGGACAAGCGCTTGTCCCGTCATCTTTCTGTGTCGTTTTTTTTTCGCGCTGTAAGTATTTTTACAATGAACTACCAAGTAGCCCAAAAGAACAGTATGGTCATGTAAGAATGCGGAGAGATGCCAGCGGTGACGTCACCGGTATAACGGAAGGTTAGCAGGCTTCGCCGAAGCAGACGGGGATGCAGCGGCCGCGCGAGCTCTCTTCGCAGGCTGCGAACCTCCTAACACAGGGAAGCTACTATTTCAGCTAATAAAACCCATCCACGCTTTCCCTTGCAAAAGCTGGTTCTCCTCGTGCAGCTCGGTGACGAAAACGCTGAGAAAAAAGAGGCTGGCGCAGGCTTCAGACAGGAGATATTTCAGGGCCGCTACCTCAGCGCATAGGTCCACCTAATGATACCTTCCTCCGACAGTGGACGCCACTCGTTTTGGTAACGCTCGCTGGCTCACCGTTTTCGCTAGTTCGCACACCATGGTCGCTAGGCCTAGAGGGTGACAACGACGTCACAAAGAGATTACCGAAGAACCGTTCTGCACCGCAGGTCCAACGGTGTGATTCCTCTTCCAGAAGAACTATGCACTTTCTGTGCGCATGGCGTTTACACCCAGAACATCGAAAAATGTCTGCTTTCCAAAGAAAGCGAGGCAGCAGAGGAGACACTTCTCCTTCACCGGGCGCCATTATGCGGCCATGATGAGCCACGATACCGACGTATCAATAAATCAATTAATCAATCATTGTTTATTCGTGTGCTCAGGCACAGCCCGGGGACCATTGTGGTGGCCCACGAGAGGCAAAAAAAAAAAAACAAAAAACAAAAACAACAAAGGAAACAGGCCATTGAAAATGTGCACATGTCCCACACACAAAAGAGAACATAATATTTCTTACGCTGTACAAAAATTACACAATTTGACAAACACACATACATATATCTATATACAAATTCCTGTGCTTAGGGCAATGGGGCAATGCATAGAATGGCTGTTGCACATGCACACATACTGGCAAGTTAATAAATGCAGGTGGAATAGTTTAAGCCATAAAAAACGAAGTGATTTTGGATGGCTTTCACTAGAGATAAACAGCACAATAGGAATTCATTTATTGAAAGGCAAAAGAAAATAAAAAGAATCAAGAAAGAAAGACGAATATTTGCTTTTCTAGTGCTACACGCTGAAATTACAGCATAACCGTCAGTCGTACATCCTCAGGACAAGAATGAAAAAGCGCAAAGTAAGGCATGACAAGGTAACAGACATGCGTCCTAAACACAGTCGGGGAATCAATAAATATCTTTATTCAGAGCACCGGAAGCACAAACACAGCATTCGGAACCGAGGGCATCAGCCCCGGAGTCTGGTCGGATTATGAAACATCAGGGTTCCTGGCCAATGTCTGCGGCACATAGAGGCGAACATAATGTAGCAGCATTACCGTTAGAACAAACCCAGTTGTGTTGTTGATGTATTTCAGTAGAAAATTTGACAAATGATTTTCTGTAGAAAATTCGATGTATTTTTGCAGCCTTTTAAGTAGATTTTTGCGTATTTCTTGATGCACTTTTCATGGCGTTTCTGTGAGAGGTTTACGAGTGATTTTCTTCATATCTGATGTATTTTTACAGACTTTTTAAGTAGAAATATGTGTACTTTTTAATGCACTTCTATGGCTTTCATGATAACATCTTATGTACTTCATGACGTAATCTTACGAAGCTTCTCCATTTCTTTCTGCGTACTCATTGAAGTGTCCTTGCCATTTTTGTAATGCATTTCTTGAACTAAGTGAATATTTATAACTGCAAAATGATACAGAATACACATTTTACACTTTGCCGCAAGTAAGAGTTATTGGCCAAAATAGGGACATTTTTGGCTGTGTAATAATGTAAATCGGCAGCAGTAATAGTCACACATAAATTCAGGCAGAAAGCGAGAGCTAGCTGAAATGCCTGCAGGAAAAGCTGCTGAAATAAAAAAGCAGAGGCAAACCTCAGCGACTCACGACACACGATAGAACGCAAAACATTTACCAATATATATATATATATGTGAAATGAATGAAATACAATGTATACGACTGGTGTAAAGGGCCAGGGTGTCAGCATGCATGGTAAGTGATGAGGTGTAAAAACTGGGCATCGCTAAGAAACCTAAAAGTACTCTTGTGAGTATGTATTTGGTCGTCCCCTAAAAAGTATGATGGTTGCAGCGGAAGGTGTTGTGTGTATAGATGTGCAAAGTGTTAGTGTCGTATTGATTCTAGTTTCTTTCATTGCGTGAGAATGTGGATCACGGCCAGGGCCTCTCCACACCTGCTGCACAGAGGTCTTGGAGATTGAGTGAGCAGGTGCGAGGGCGTTGCGTGTGTGTGCCCAATTCGTAATCTAGCCAAGGTGACTTCTGTGTACCTGTTACGTGTGTGCGTTGTGTATGGTCTAAAGTGAGGCTTGATTACGTGTAACTTGTTGTTTGTTAGTTCAGTCCAGTGCGTGTTCCATGTTTTGCGAGCTATACCACAGTGGCCAGGGACCCAGCAAAGGACCAGTTCAAATTTCTGGACATACACAGGCATATTGCCCTTGACGATCACATTTAGAACGTGATTTTTCGAAGACTTTCTTCACAACAATGCCCGCACAACACCGAGGGAATCCGTATAGATAATGAATTGTGGGGTGTGGCTTTGAAGTATACGATTACAATAAGAAGTAGACCATAACCTTCGGCCGTAACAATACTAGTACTACTATTCAAAGTTCTAGGTGCATTAAGACCTGGTCCATGCGCTGCGTAGGACACAGAGGTGGCAGCTTAAGAGGCGTGCTTATTAAATTCGAAACACTGATACTTCTGCTGCGACTACAAAAAGCCCTGCAAAATTGCACATCTGGAGGCTCGGTTTTTATCTATATCTGTGAGAGATGTGCCATAAGATTGAGGGTGGAGATACCATGGTGCTGTAAGATCTGTTCCAGAAGTTTGGTTGTTATCTAAAAAGGAGAGAGCAATCTCTGACGCTTGCTCTCTAACTCTGTAAGAGAAGCGAGCAGAGAATGATGCTTGATTTAGCATGATTTCATTCATGAATGTGTCATAAAAAACTAATTTAAAGAATTGTGATGCATGGGTGAAATTTTGAAAGCATAAAGGAGATCTCTGTATATTCGCTGACGTAGGTTCTACTTATTTCACTCCACATAGAGGCTCTCGAGCGGGCTAATGCGGAAGGCGCCACATGCCTGGTGCACCCCGAGAAGAAGCACTGGGTCTAGCATATTCAGGGAATTTTTACTTCCTGACCCATAAAAAGCACTTCCATAGTCCAATCGTGAACCTTTCAGGCTAGTAAAAACACGAAAAAGAAGCTGCTTGTCAGCACCATATGAAGAGTTGGAGAGAACCTTGAGTATACTCATTTCTTTGGGCATTTATGTTTACTTTGTTTTGTATGTGGGATAAATTGGAGCTTTTCCTCAAGGACTACAACTAAAACTTAAGTTTATTTCTGACTGGAATTGAAATGCCATTGGGTTTGATGCCTGGATCCGGCCAAATGCCATGCCGGATCCATTTTGAGAACAAAACACAAGTACACTTCACAGGAAAAAATTTGAAACCGTTGCTATCTGCCCAGCCAGCTAGTTTGTCAACAGCTAGCCGGACTTGGCACTCGGAGATAGACAGCTTACAAGACCTAAAGAATAATTGCATGCCGTCTATAGAGATTGAGAAGGAAATTGATGGTGGCAATGCCTTTCTGAGCGAATTCACTTATATAATAAAGAGAGTGCAACTCAACTCCGCCTTGTGGCACGCCATTTTCCTGCACACGAATCCTTGAAAGTGCACTTAGAACTATTAAATTAAAGGTGCTTCCAGAAAACTAGCTGGAAAGTGTGTTCAGCATGTTACCCGACATGCCGAAGGCCTTCAGGTCGCCTAGGATGCGATAACGCCACGCGGTATCGTACGCTTTTTAAAGATCAAGAATACTGTCAAACAGTACTGCTTATGTATGTAGACATATTTTATGTAGGATTCTAGCACTACTAGTAAGTCATATTGCAGATCGCCGCACCCTGAATCATGCGTGGCAGACCTCGAGCTGACTTTGTACTCAAGAAAGTACACGAGTCTTCTGTTTATCATCTTCTCAATGAGCTTACACAGGCGTCTTTTCAAGGCAACGGGACGATAACTGGCCGGAGAGGAAGGGTCCTTTCCTTCCTCCAGGAAAGCCACAACAATAGCCTCTCTCCAAGATTTTGGAATTTGCCCTGAAAGCCATAATTTATTGCACAGATGTACGAATGTTTCAAGAGTATCTGGGTTTAGGTGTTTTATCACTATGTATGTAATCTCATCTGTGCCTGGAGCTGAAGGTGTACATGTGCTCAGGGCAGCCCTTAACTCATAGAGTGTAAATTCAGAATTTTAAACAGATTTTGACCTGTAATGTCATGTAAGGAATTCTTTTCACAAGCGGTTTTATGGCTTAGAAAAGTGTTTGTGTAGTGCGCAGAGCTGGAAACGTGTTGGAAGTGTTGTGCAAGTGTGTTAGCCTGGTCTTCGAGTGTGTCCCCTGTTGTACTGACAAGGGGCAGGCTATGTGTCTGTTGTCTTTTAAGTTTACGTATTTTTGTCTATACCTTGTGAGTGTCTGTGTATGAGTTAAGGGATGTAAGGAAAGTGCGCCAAATCTCCCTTTTCACCTCCCGACGCATACGCTTTCCAAAGCGTTTGCACGTTTAATCGAGATGATGTTATCCGACGTGAGGTACCAGCGAAGGACACCACACGCCTTGTTCTGGGCCTCTCGCGCCCGCCTACATTCCTCGTTCCACCACGGCCTTCTTGGGTCGCAGGACGCACTGGATGCCTGGGGAATAGACTTTTGGCAAGCGTCGAGGATGTGCGCCGTGATGAGTTGGGCGGATTACTCCACGTGTAGGTGTTTTATGGATGTGTGGTGTAGTTTAGATGTTTTTGTGAATATGCTCCAGTTTGGTTTTGATTTATTAAACTTTTTATGGGAAGATAGACTGCTTGGGCCTGTACCTACATATGTTTAAAGTGGGGAAATGGTCACTCCCATATGGGTTTGTGCCCACAGCCCACGCAGGACTATGAAAAGAGAACTGCGCAGCCAATAGCCAAGTTTAAGATGTGAGTATGGATTGTGTCCGAAGTTATGGTATGTAGGCTGTTTTTCTTTAAAAGGTATTCTTCGGAGGATGTAAGAAACTTCGCTGTCAGGTGACCTCGGGCATTCGTTCTGGAGTAGCCCCGGGGAGATTTGTGCGCATTAAGGTCGCCACGGAGGATGTGTGGCACGGGTAGCTGGTCAACCAGTGCCTCGAAATATCCCAAGTGCAAAATCAGGAGAGTTGCAAATAGAGCGTACCGTTATCAACCTACTGAATAATACCGTATGGATCGCTACAGCCTGAAGGACAGTGTTTGAAGAAAGAGGGTGGCATGGTAATAATTTCTGGGTGACAATGGCCACACCGCCCAAAGAGTGGGTGCAGCAAACCCTGTCCTTTATGAATATCATGTACCCACCTAAGAAATTCGTGTGTTTGAAATTGAGGTGAGTTTCTTGGAGACACATGATACCTGGCTGACTGGCATGCAGCATCTGATAAACATCGCAAGATTTTTAAGAGGCATCTGCCGATCCAATTATGATGTTTTTTGTTCCATTATTTATATTTAAAAATGACTGGAGTGTGTGTGGGTTAGCTAGTTTCTCCGCTTTTGGCGCAACATGCCAGTAATCGGACTGGGCCAAAGGCCCCTCCCATAAATACCACGGGTCATTGCGGTTAGTCACAGCATTTAAATCCACTCCCAACGGTGGCGCTGAACCGCTGGGGTGAGTCAGCACTGCAGTCATCTCGCCCGGTTGCGTCTCACCGCTTTGGAACCTCGGCGCAGAAAAATCTCCGTTGGCGACGTATTCCTGGGGCTCCTTTACCAGTGCTGCTTTCGCTCGGTGGCGCCACAGGGCTTGGGTCAGCCAAGGCTGGATCTCGTTCGCGATCCTTCGGTTGCTGAAGTGCCCTTCGGTGTTTAGCACTTTTGGCTGGCCGCTGGCATTGCTGGTTGGGTAGCATGTGCTTTGGGCTCGAGTCAATGAACAGTCTGCTGAGAGGGTCACGACCATTCTATTATGGCAAGATTACTCGGCTTGTCTGTCCTGGCATGTCCCCGCACATGCGCACATGATGGCTCCAAACAGGCCTCTCTAGGATGAGGAGGCATGTAATCCAGTGCTGCCTGCATGGAAGCTTCAATGGCCAAAGCCTGTTGAGCCACGTCGTGAAAGCGCAAACAGCTGCTGGAAGCAAAACTATGGTTGGAGGTTTGGATGGCTGTGGAAAATTGCCGTAATGACCATTTCTAATTCTGGCGCTTCAGGTTCCTCGCGCTCATAAAAAATCTGCAAAGTGCACACATGTTTCAGCAGCATTTCGGTCTCGCCCTGAGTAAGTACGCGCAGCTCATTCTCCATCCGGTATTTGAATCAGGGGGGCAGGAACTTTCGCTTGAAGCGCATGGTATAGTGGTGCATGTTTTTGAAAAGCTTTTGATGTCGTCTCCAAGCCAATGCTGAGGAACGCAACGCTTCTGGCAGGGTCCTGCTAACTAGTGTGTCATCCAAAATTGCTATGGCCTGTTCATAAACGGTGAAATTTTAAAGAACGTCGTAAACAACGTTCACAGGCGTAACCTGTGTACGTTTGTACTGCGAAATTTAACTGCAGCCACGTGCTGCAGTGACACCTTTATTGGTTGGTGTCGGAATCCCGGGCAAATGATTGCTCAGCGCTTAAGTGTTGCTTCCTTGAGCGAAAGAAACTGCTTTTCGAACTTGTTCTTGGCTTCGTGCAACTGTGCCATAAATTCGAGAATTGGCTGCGTGCTATCTGATACCGGCTCCTTCTGCAAAGTACTAACAGAGTACAGTGTCGGCGCCCGTTGTTTTGGAGGTGAATGCGATTCAGCCATCAGGGCACGTCAAACTAGTAATCACAGTATTGTTTGACCTTGCCGTGCTAGTCTCAAGTTGATAACCTAGCCCAGGATACACCTAGCGTGAGCAAAAAAAACTGGTCTCAACTTTGCGTGCATAGGGAGCAGGAGGAATAAACATTTATTCAGCTTTATTGGTTCCGTTGTGGGAGGCCTCCTTAGCCCAGGAAGCCTTGGTCCTTGGCTGCCCGGCGGGCCCTGTTCACCAGTCGTTGCTGGTCTTGAGGGCGTGAGCTGGTCAGCTGGTCCTCGCACTGCTCCAGTGTTGGGTTTGGTTGGGGGGTTAATGATGGCGATTGTCGGCACTCCCAGACCATATGGTAGAGAGTGTTGTGTGTGGGGCAGTGTTGACAAGTCAGAGTGTATGTTGTTGGGTAGATGGCATGGAATAGTGTTCCGTGGGGGTAGGTGTTAGTTTGCAGCTGTCTGAGGGTAATGGCGTCCTCTCTGGTCATGTTGGGGTGTGATGGGTGGTAAATGCGGCGCTGCAGTTGGTAATGGGTGAGGACATCCGTGTATCTTCTTGGAATGTCATCGCTGGAGGTCATCGATCTGTCTGCAAACGAGGGGAAGGCCCGGAAGGTAAGCTCGCGGGCAGCGGCGTGTGCCGCTTCATGCCCCTCGAGGGATGCGTGGCCTGGGGTCCAGAGTATGCGGAGTTCGGGTGGGCTTTGTAGATTGTTCAGGATGCGTATGGCTTGACCAGAAACACGACCTAGTTGGTAATTGCGGCAGGCGGTTTTGGAGTCTGTGATCACAGTGAGGTAGTCTGAGACCGTGGTAGCAGCGAGGGCGATGGCAATTTCCTCTGCAGACTCTGTGTCAGGAACTGGGATTGTGGCCGACGTGAGTTCTGTGCCATGGTTGTTGACAACGCTGATGGGATGCGCAGACTTTCGAGGGTACCGGGCAGCATCTGTGTAGCGGACCGCTGGTTTGTTGTCTCCGTAGGATTTTCTGAGGGTGATGACCCTGGCCTTTCTTTGGTATGCATTGAATACGGGATGCATATTTCCGGGGATTGGAGCAACGGTAATAAGTTGGCGTAGAACCAGGGGAATGCGCTGTTTACTATATAATGTCTCCTGTGCATCGTAGACAAGCCGGCGTAGCGTATGACGACCCGTTTTGGTGAGTAAGTTTTTCAAGTTTGCTGATTTTGTGATCTTCAGCGAGTTCCTCCCAGGTGTTATGCAGACCAAGTTTCATTAGCTTGTCGGTAGAAGTTGTGAGAGGCAGACCAAGTGCAAGCTTGTTGGCCTTCCGGATAAGGACATTTAGTTTGTCGCGCTCGCTATTCTTGAGACTGAGGTATGGAGTGCCGTAAGTAATCCTACTGATGATTAGGGCTTGGGTCAATCGTATTATGTCGTACTCTTTGAGACCATGGCGTCTGTTGCTTACGCGGCGAATGAGACGGGTGACTTGAATTACTGTTTCTTGAACTTTTTGGATGGTTGCAAGGCCTGCTCCGTCTCTCTGTAATGTTAAGCCGAGAATCTGTAGGGTAATAACCAAGGGTATGGGTTTACCATTGACTGAGAGTTTAAGGTCGGCTATGGGGGTGGGTGGGCGACCTCTGCTGCATTTCGTGAGCAGTAAAAGTTCCGATTTGTCAGGGGCACAGGAAAGCCCGCGAGCCCTGAGGTGTTCTTCCGTGATGTTTATTGCTGTTTGGAGGGCGTCTTGTTGTTCTCCTACTGAGCCTCTACGCGTCCAGATAGTGATGTCGTCTGCGTATAGCGCATGGCTGATTCCTGGTATCTTGTTCAGGAGTGGCGGTAGCCCTCGCATTGCCAAGTTAAAAAGCAGTGGAGAAATGACAGAACCTTTGGGGGTGCCTTTTGGTGGTGTTTTTAGTGTTGCCGTGCGGAGTTGTCCCACGCCAATCGTGGCCGTGCGGTCGGTGAGAAAGTCGCGCACATAACGGTAGACTTTCTCTCCGCAGTGGGTAAATTGCAGGCCTTCGAGTATAGCTTGATGGGTGACATTGTCACACGCGCCTTTGACGTCAAGTGCGAGAATGGCGCTCTTGTGTTGGCTGCTGAGGTTATCTAATAAGTCTTCTATAATTTGAAGAAGGATGTCCTGTGTTGAAAGTCTGGGGCGAAAGCCAAACTTGGTGTGCGGGAGGTACTCCTTGTCTTCCAAGTACGGTGATAGTCTGTCGTGCACCATGTGTTCGTAGAGTTTGTCCACGCAAGAGGTAAGAGAGATTGGTCGCAAGTTGCGGAAGTTAATGGGTTTGCCTGGCTTGGGAATCATGGTGATGTCTGCATGTTTCCATTGCACCGGTAATTGTCCTCGCTCCCAGCTTTCATTGATGTATTGTAGGAGGCTGTCAATGGTTTTATAGTCAAGGTTTTGCAGTGTTTTATTGTTCATGCGATCGTGTCCTGGTGCTGTATTGCGGGTGAGTTTGCGGATAGCAGCGATAATTTCCGTCGTCGTGAAAGGGGCATCTAGGTCCGGGTTAGGTCTTCCAGCGTATTCGGGTAGGCCCATGGTCGGGGAAGAAGCGCTAAGGGAGGCGCCAATATGATGGGTCGTGATGTCGCGGAGGAGTTCTTCATCGGTACCGGGATAGTTGTGGATGAGCCGCTGGAGGTGGTGTCCTGTAGTTGCTTTGCTTTCCGTGCGCCCGAATAGAGACCGGAGAATAAGCCAGGTGCGGCGATTACTTAAGGTACCTTGCAACTGATCGCAAAGCTGGTTCCAATTTTGTCGGCTGAGGGTGTTTGCATGTTCCTCAGCTTGTTTAGTCAGCTGCGCTATTCGCAGTTTGAGCTTGCGGTTGTGTTTTTGTTTCTTTCAGTGACGTATCAAATTCCGCCGGGCGTCCCAGATATGAAGCAGATGCGCGTCTGCCGCTGGATTGTCCATCGTAAGCTGAACTGTTTTAGTGTGTTCATTACAGCATCCAATAATTTTTTTGTCCATTCCTTGATATCAGTGAGAATTTTGGGCTGTGCGGACTCACGGAATGCGGTCCAGTTCATGATCTTCGCTTGCCCGATTCTCTGGGGGATCCGATTATGTGTTACTAGGATGCGAAGGATGTGATGGACGCTTCACAGGGTTTCGTCCAGTCTTGTTCATTAGATGTTCTTGATATTGTGGGAGAAGGTAAGGTCGGGCGTCGTGTCACGGCAAACGCTGTTGCCGAGGCGAGTGGGCAGCGTGGGATCGGTCCAGAGGGTAAGCTGGTGCTATTGTGCAGCGTTATGTACATCCGCGCCTTTCTTGGTTGCAATGGTGTATCCCCATGCGGCGTGCGGAGCGTTAAAATCGCCAAGGACGAGCAGTTTGTGTCCATGGGTGAGTCGTTTGGTCGTTCGGAGGAGTTTGTGGAGGCCCACAAGAGATTTAGATGGCGGGCTGTAAATATTGAGGATAAACAAGCTTGGGTGAATCTTGTTGCGTGGTAGTAATTCGACGAGGGTGTGTTCGATAGGGTTATTGAAGGAGTGCTGTTGGGAGGTGTGCTGCTTCTTCGTAAGAATGGCAGTACGGAAACGACCGGGAGCGATGTGCGTATCATATCCACTTAATTTAATGTGCTCTGTTTCAGTTTCTTGTAGGGCAATACCATCCGGATTGTGTTGCTGGCTGAAGTAGAGGAGGGATTGTCGCTTTCGATTGAATGACCTACAGTTCCACTGCCACACGGTGAGAGTTGGGGAGGTATCTGAGCGGGAGAGGTCGTTAGTCATTGTCGGGTAGTTCACCGGTTTCTTGCATATGGGCTGCGCGCAAGGGGTGCGATTTGGGCTTTTTGTGCGATTGTTGGTGCTCTTCCTCGAGACTTATAACGCGCTGGTTGAGGTTCAAGCCAATCTTGTCAACTTTGTCGTTAAGAGCTTCTTCGAGACGAGTCATGCGGGCGTTGAGTGTTTCTCCTAACTTCATGATGGTATGGGTAGTGTTCTCGAGAGCTTTGTGGACATTTTCTAAGTGGGACGTGATGTGCTGCTCTTCCTGTTCCTTGAATTGCGTCAGCTTCTGGTCGATCTTCTGCTCTATCATGACATTTAGCTGCTCAAATGTCGTGAGTGCAGGGACCTGTTGGGCGTCAGGGGTGGGCGGGGGTGCGTCTTGTTGGAGAGGGCGCAGGGTCGCTGAGCTGCTTTGAGATGTTTCAATTCGGGTGATAAGTTGTTCTATTTGGCGTTCTAGTGCTTCGATTCTGCTTTGGGCGGCTTTCTCAATGAGTTCAAGCCTTTTAGTTAATTCCGTGTTTTGGCTACGTAGGGTGCTGATGGTCTGCTCGTAATGTTGGGTGTTGGTGTTTGATGATCTGTCTGGGAGCGGGAGAAAGGGGTTCGGAGCAGTGGGGGGGTGCTTTAGGACTTCTGACCAGCTCACCTTGGTGTTGTCTTGCGGTAGCGTTGACCGAGTCTCCTGGATGGGTGGGCACTGTGCGGAGGTGTCTCCGGAGTATTCCGGATACCGGATGAAGCGCTCACGGATGTGTGGAGGTGGCGGGCTTGGTCGAAAGCGTTTCTTACAGTCTTTGCCGGCTGTTTCATGAGGTAAATCGCATAATTTGCATTTTGTTTGGCGCGAATGATTTGGGTGCGGGTTTTCATCACTGCAAAGCTTGCAGACGTTTTTTTCTGGGTTGGGGCAAACGTCCTGGCGGTGGCCGAGTTCTCCACATGCAGAACAGAACTGCATGGATCATCGGTAGGGGCGGCAGCGGGTGTAGGTGCTTCCAAACTTGACGTAGAAGGGGACATGTGGCCCGTCGAAAGTGATTAGGGCTGATGTTGAGCGTCCGAGCATACGTGCGTGAAGTATACTAGGACCAGTAGTAGAGATCAGGTCAGCTAGGTCTTCTTCAGTTGTACCCGCTTCGATGCCGTGTATTACGCCACGCACAGTGCTGGGTAAAGGCGTAAGATATGGGGAAAGTTCGTATTGCCCCGCGCCGAACTGAAGTTGGGTAATAGCACTGAGCTTCATGGCATAGTCCTCGTCCGCGGTGCTGGCTACGATGAGGTTTTGGGTCCACTGTGTTTGAACAGTGACGTGTGCACAGAAGTCCTTGATGTGGAAACCACTTGCGACCGCTAAGCCTTGCGCGATAATTTTATCTGGCCATGCCGACACTTTGAGGCCTGTATGTGGACGATAACCAATCTTGTATTCGTCCTCTGGTAGCTTCGGCAAGATGTATTTTCTCGGACGTTGAGTGGGGTATTTGCAAGGGTTAATCGATGAGGGTTGGGACGTGTGGGCGGCCCGGGCTCCTGTAGATTTTTCTGAGGCTTGAGAATGGGTGGTTGAAGTACTAGGCGCATGCTGTTGAGTGGAAGTGATGTTGGCGGCTTGCCGTTGATTCTTCTTTGCATTGCTTCGTTCTATAAGCACTTGCACCCAGGGGCCAGGACTGTTCATTGTGCGCCCGCTGTTTTCATTGAAGTCCATGTTGGCGACGTGTTGAGAGTCACTGCCGGGAGTCGGGTTCTCCAGTAGCATGGGTGGGTCTTGGGTGGTGCGCGTCCGATATCAGTAGTAGGGCCAGGCCCGAAAGCGCGTGCCGGAGGCAAAGGTGCGCCGCGAGCCCGAGGAGGCCGGCGCTCGTCGCACGTGGCGCTCGTCGTTCGTGGCAGCCGTTCCAAATTTGCTTGGTTAGGCTTCGCGAGAGCGCTCGGCGTGGCCGGTGTTCAGTCGAGTGATAGTGGTTGGAAAGTCCACTCATCGACGGGGAGTTGGGTATGTCTCGAATCGGCTCGTCCTAAGGATTACGAGGGCAGTACACTTGGGGAGATTCGCAGGTTCTAGCCGCAGTTGCTGACGAAAACGCGGGAGCCCATGCATCGAGTGACTGTTCCGCTTAGCCCCCTGGTGGGGAGTCCCCGTGCATAGGGAAAATTTGAAATCTGCAATAGGCGCAGGCCGCGGTTGAGGGTCACTCACAATATTGGTTGTGTCGGCTTCAATCGATTGAACGCCTGCGTCGTCCGCGGTGGGCATGCTGCGTGCGGTAGATGGCAGGTTTTAAAGATGGAGGGAAGTTCGGACAGTTGTCACTGCCGATTTCTGGCGGACCTTCTCCCAAAAATTTGGTTAAATGTCTAGTCAAAAAAAAAAAACCGAGAGTAACCATAGCCATCCTAAGCAGACGCACACTTCGCCGGGCGAGTCACGTGTCGAAAGAAAAACATTAAAGTAAACCACGTTGGGCGCCAGTGAAGGAACCTCATTCACTTGGGAAGAGTACGCGGCCATGACCCCGCCCGACGAAGTGATGCCGATACGAAAGAAACAGTAAGCACAGGTTTATTCCGGTACAGAAAAATTGACATGAGCAGAAACTGGAGCTCATAAAAGATACGGTAATGTAAACAACACGACACTGAAAAAAAACCCTGCACTGGTTGTGCTAAAAAATAATAAAACACTTTGCTCTACATTCACGACAACGTTCGAGTCCTTGTACCAAGCAACTCCGCGTGCGCCCACCACAAGGGCTGGTTAGTCCGAACTCGCCCTAAATTAATTCGTCGGTCCGGTGATCTGCCCCTTGCTGCTCCTTTCCTGGTTCTGCTTCCTCCGAGATGTTCCGCCAACGCCCGCCTTCCGTACCGGTCATTGCAGACTTTAAACCTTACGGGGCCTTTGTGATAAGTTTAGGGCTTCATACATACCACACGTGTTTAAGTGTCTGCTGTCTATCACACACGCACGCACGGGCACAAGACGCACTGACGTGCCTACCTCTGTACGACGCGCGCCCGCTGCATTATAATCACCATACGCGAGCGGACGCCCGAGATGAGTCCCTACAATGTCTATCACTTGTTTACCTTGGTCCCAACTCCAGCGGCACTCATGATAATGCTGAAAAACTCCTCCATGCTTCGTGTTATTTCTTTGCAGATTAACAATCCCACCCTTGTCCTTTCTCCTCTCTGGGTCCACTGTAGCAAATAATATTTCCGCTCTAGTAGTACAGCTGAACGTACCCTGCTAGACGGATTCCTCGCGTTTGAAGTTATCAGGGTGAATTTACACTGGCCTGCTGTCCAAACCAAAAAATTCTTAGCGCACTCTGGTTTACCGTTTTTCTTACAGGAACCTCGAAGAGGTGCTGTACAGCTGCTGGGAAGGAAGGGCAGAGAGTTGACTTGGTTAGATATGGGAGGTTTGGGCCATTATACTACACCGGGTTGGTCAGATCATTTTCTGGTGAGGAAGTTTTATATTTGTTCCTAAGAGCCTTCCTAGCATGGTTGAACCTTTCTAGTGTAGCCCATTAGGTATCCCGGATGATGGTTACTTTCGGACGTGCAACACGTCACACCTGCTTCGTTGCGCACAGATCTTTTTTTTTCTTTATTTATTTCCAGACAAACACCGCTGTTACAAACATAATACACAACCACAAAACAAACCCATTACACTAAGACATAAAATCACTGTTCCAGTCTAGGGTACAGTGCTGACTACTAAAATATTTTCATTTTTGTTAACTCCTCCATTTGTGACAACCAGTCTGGAACACATTGGCGTGCCTTTTGAACTTCAAAAAAAGAGAATATGGCCTCTCGAAAATACTCATTTACTGGCCGCGCATCAATGTCCTAGTGGCGGACTGCCATTCGGCATCTCCATATACTGTGCAGTCCTAGTAACATTACTAGATCTAGAGGGACGCCATCATCATCAGGTCCAACGGATAAATACCGAATACCATGTGCATCGATTGGCAGATCTTTTTTCAGCGTACGTTGCAACACATCCCAGAAGAAGACCCCGTCCCAACAGTCAATGAAAACATGTTCAATGGTTTCCGGTTTGTTGCATAACCAACACTGTTCACCCCACGGCATAAAAAGGCCTTTTTCTTGCATCCATGTTTTCACAAGGAGTGTCCCGGTGTGTAGTTGAAAGAAAAATGTTTTACATCCCGGTGCAACTGGCATTCTTTTAGCTCGTTTTAACCAATCTCGACCCGTGCCAGCTGAGTGAGCAATTCTGTACATAGGAACGGGAAAAACAGTGTCACAGAGATTGTTATACAGTCTCTTCCTAGTCACTGCGCTCAAATACTCTAACGAAAACCGCGCGCATAGAAAACGTAACGAGTCACAACTTCTTTTAGATAGCCACGGATACCACCTGGCATACACAGTGTCGTAACAGACAACTCAGGCAAAACCCTGCCTAATCTCTTCTGGCAAACGGTGCGCAAAAAAGGGATCCTTTACATCCCTCCAAAACAGAAAGCGGTTTGCCAACTGACGTAAAAAGAGATGCGTTAAACCTAACCCGCTTCCCGTACACGTCGAAAAAGATTTGTACGACTCATCCTCTCCCAGGTTGATCCCCAAACAAAAACTGCGAAAACACGATGTAACTTTTGGACGTTTGCCCGTGAACAGTGGAGTACCTGTAACACGTACCAAAGTTTGCTCGCCATAAAAAGGTTGCAAATCGTTGTGCGAGCGAAAATGGATAAATTGGCGCCCTTCCACTTCTCTGCCTTTTCCTTAAGCTCTACGGCTTGTCTCCTCCAGTAAGGGTCACTGTCAGCATACTACTCTAGGGGAACACCAAGGTACTTCACCGGTGTCGTCACCCACTTTACATTTTGAAATACCACCGGTGTTGAACTCCACTCTCCGTGCCAGATGCCCAGGCACTTGTCCCAGTTTACAGCACATCCACTAACATAACAAAACCACTTAACTGTATTAATGACCCTAGCAATGCTTTGTTGATCTACGCAAAATACAGCGATATCGTCCGCGTATGCTAAAACTTTAATTTCAGCTGCATGAAGTTGAAATCCCTTGACAGTGTCGTTTTTTATTATGCTTAAACATAATGATTTAATATATATGCAAAAGAGGAGGGGGGAAAGAGGACACCCCTGCCTCACGGACCTCTGCACTTCTATACGCCTTCCAACCGCTTTGTTAACGATAAGTCTAGTTGTACAGTTGTTATAAGCCATGCGCACACCCCCTAGAATAACTGATCCGATGTTACTTTGTTCCAAAACCGCCATAGGTCCATCGTGGGGCACACGATCAAACGCCTTTTCTGGGTCTACCTGTAGCATTGCGACGCCTGTATGCGTCACGTCACAAATCTCAAGCACACTCCGTGCCTTGTGAATATTCGTAAAAATTGACCTGCCTTTAATACCACATGCTTGATGCGGCCCCACTAAGATGCTAATTACGGTCTGCAACCTTCTAGCCAATATTTTCATTAGTATTTTATAATCAACGTTTGTTAAGCTTATGGGCCAGTACGATGTGACTTGGCGGAGTTTGACAATATCATCTGTTTTGGGAATTAAGATCGTGTGGGAAGCCGAAAACGATGGTGGAAGCGTTTCTAACATATACGCTTCTTCAAACACAGCAGTTAACACTGGGGATATGTCATGTTTAAAAGCCTTATCAAAAGCAGCACTCAGGCCATCTGGGCCTGGTGACTTTCCCAGGTTTAAGTTGTCAATAGCTTCCTTAACCTCCTCAATGGTGATAGGGGATTCCATAAGTGACTTTGCTTCATCATCAATTTTTGGCAGGAGTGACACAAATTAACTTTCAAACTTTGCCAGTTCAATAGGGCTTCGAGAAAACAAGGTCCTATAGTGTTCAAAAAAAAGCACGTTCAATATCTAGTTTTTCATTGCTAATTGTGCCATTATATTCAATTTCCGTTATTTCGTTACGGCGAGCGTATCTTTTTTTCCGTCCCAGCGCTCTCTTGGTGGGCATTTCGCCCGCTATACATTTTTCCACTCTCGCTCTGACAAGCGCTGCGTGATACCACTCCGCATCTATCTGCTCAAGTTTAGCTTTTGTGGCCCGTATCTCTTCTTTAAACGCCCCCGGTGCTCGCCTTTCTTCAGCAACCATCGTCTGCAACATAGTGCACAACAGGCTTTCTTGCTTTTGTTTCTCCTTTTTAATGGTACTTGCCCTTTCGATTGCTCCCATTTTTATTTCTTGTTTGAAGTGTTCCCATTGAACGCCGTATTTTTAACTGCTGCACTTTTCTATTTGTTGCATTGAAAATTTATTTACGAGTTTCTTAACAGTGATACTTTGTTCTGAGCCCTGGTTGATCTGTACACATCCGCTTTTCATTCAAAGTTTGATCATCACATTAGGCATTTTGTTTTGTTGCACGGTGTGTTGATTGATGTGTTGTACCATGGTGCTTGCTCTCTAAACGTGACTGTTTTTTTATTTCTTTGATAGAAAAGAAATCAACCTTCTCTCTAATTAAATTCTAATTCTGAGTGGGCAATCTGTCCTTCAAGCCCCGTTCGTACTGAAACCTTGGTGTACCGGTGCGCATCTGATTTAATAGTTTCACATCTTAGTTAAAGTTTACAAAATCATATGTATTGGTTTTAATATTTTATATTCTGGTGTTTACATGTTTCTGGTCACAGCCGTGTATAATTACATGGAACATACGTAGCCACGAAAATTACGGGGCAGCAGAACTGGCCTGTATATACATACGGATGGTTCAGTGTATCTGTGACAATTAGATGGAGAGCCTTATCTATGGCATTCCGACACCCTTCCTACACCCCAGTGCCAATTTGGGTGCCGTTCCGGGTTTAGAGACAGAAGAATGCTGATAATCTCTTACCTTATCCCATTAGCAGCCTATTATTTACATTCTTATAAGGGCAACCACGTTACTTAAAAGCAGAAGAAAATATCCTAAATGTTATGCAGAATGGCACCCTGATTTCTCATCTGATTCGAGCCGAAACCTAATTATATGACGCTGCCTAGAAGGGTTGAAGTATAGATAGTGGTTGGGAACAGGCTGCAGTTCCCTTTGTGTCGGGGCTTGACGTGGTATGTCAAGGCATGACGAGCAGTTGGTTTTTCTCTGGTTTTTTGAAGGGGTACTCGGAGCTCTGGCAACCTCCCTAACCATCCAGATTGACCTTTGTGCCTGTCTTTTGAAGGGGTATGATAAGTAAACATACATTGCTTTTGAACATAAAACTTACAGGGTGTTTTTGTTATCTCTGGCAGTTTTTCTGCCCAACCCTTAACGTTCTTTTTTTTGTGCATTGCCATCAGCTAGATCAAGCAGTGGTTGCCAGGTGCCTGAAAGGCCAATAATGTACCGATCGTATTCGCTAGATCAAAGATGACAGATTTGAAGTTGGGTCAAATTGGGTTGAATTGTGGTTTGATTATGTGGGTGTGGGTAAACAGATTGCGTACAGAGACTTTTCTCCCTAAAGGCGATGATGCAAGGACAGCAGCAGTTACCATTCTGTCGTCAAAGAATGGCAGACACTCGTAAGGCTGGTCTGCGGCTAGGATGCGTGTTTATTATGTGGCGGGGTCATTGTGGATGACTGGGAGAAAAACAAGTTGGGAGAAATAATATTTCGGGGCAATACATATCCCCTGAGAAAGATCAGGAAAGGGATAATTTATCAGCTCTGGTTGCCATTTTGGGTCTTGAAGAAGTGCATGTTTCTGATTTAAATTGTGTGTCAGGCATGGTTGATTAACTTTTTACCTTACTGCTTCAACCCGCTGAGCAACGTTTATGCTATTGATAGTGGACAGAAAGGAGACTGGCTTGGCAAAGCAAAATGGGGTTCATTTTCTTTTCGTCTTCTATTGCAAAATTCCTCAACGACGTGCTGTTCTGATCTAGCTGCGTGGTTACCTGTATTGGCGAAACGAAAAAGTTAGTGGTCACTTATTGTAAAGTAGGAGACGGCCTCCATAGATATCAAGGTAAAGTGGGCTGGCAGAAATAAATTTGCGAACTTTTTACACTATACGTACTTCTATATGAAAGTGGTGTTGCTCGTATAATTGGCTCGTTTACAATGAAAGCAACCTTGAGTGACGTTTTTGGGGTAGTCGTTTCACAATGGGTTCTATCCTAAGATGCTGTACAGGCTTCAGTCTCATTTCAGGCTGCAGCACTTCAACTTACCTCGTGATACTGTGGCCAGTGTGGCACGTTGAGGCCTTCAAAAAGATTGGAATAAGGTCCAAACTATTGGGTCTTCTTGCTCCACGATCAGCGTTTTGGGATTATGTCTTTGTTTCACTAACAGTACTGTTCGCTCTACCTTCCTTTTATTTAGAGGAAACAGAACTGTTGCGAGAATTACTCGTGTAGTTTAGAATTGGTCTCGGCCCTCAGTAGCTTCGTGTGAAATATACCCCCACATTAGATACTCAAAAAACTACGCTGACAATCTCAGCATGAAGGTGTGAGCATTGTGTCCTATATTATGGTGTTAATGTGATTTATCGTTAAACATGCATACCCCTTAAGTTGTTGGGAACTCCCTAATCAGGCGGCGACCGGAATCCGTGTTGTAAGACCCCTGTGAGGAAAATATACAAGTTATTTTGCGTGTGTGTTGTTTGTTTAAATATTACCCTGTGACGTGGGCAATGAGTGAACTTAGCTACCTGTGCAAACCGGAAGAGAAGACGACAGGTTGTAGGGCAGGTGGCACGTCAGCTGGGCAAAAATAAACGAAAAAAAGAAAACGAAGCTGGAAGGGCTACGGGTCGAACGTTGGAAGGGGCTGGTGACACGAAGTCACGGGCTGGGAGACGTTCCGGAAGAATAGCTCCTGACGTTGATCCTGCTGTGGGCCTTCGGCCAAGGGCGCGCCTACCTCATCCAATTCTGCTGGCCTGTCCCAGGAACGACGTCTTTAATATTCCAGAGCCCTACTCGCGAGGAACGTTGGTGTGGGGAGAATAGCCAGTCGCTTGAGAATTGCCGACAGGTCTTTTGTACAACGCAGAAGTTTCGGCTAGTTGGTGATACGACCTCGACATGGTAAGAAGAGCACTAGACAGGGATACAAGAAAAGGCAGTGACACCGGATCAGCGCTCGTCCCATGTCACTGCCTTTTCTTGTGTCCCCATGTAGTAGGTTTTTATCATGTCGATGTCTTTCGTGGTCACATGTCATATGAGACTGACGTGAAATGCCCATAATTTTGTTTACTCCCTTGTCGTAACTCAGGACTAGTGGGACCGATAAACATATTAGTTTCTTTTTCCATCTTATGAGTGTCTCTGTCACGTCTTTCTCTTCCTACAGCACAAGAAAGCGTGACGACCATCTATTTATGATCACAATCCCACATGGCATTGTGGAAGTTATGTGTCTTGCAGGAATAACAGAATCAAGCACCGGGCCCATATGTGTGCTTGTCACGTATTATGAGTGGTATGTAAAGTGCGCATATTGTAATAAGTTCAAATGAAATTATTCTCGTAGCAACAGCATTGGGGTCTACGGCGAAAAGTGCTGTGTAACATTCTGTTTTTCGAGCGATGATGGTCACTCACATGGAAGAGTATGTGCACCCTTGAGGTATTTACTCTAGTTAGAAATATCTGGCTTGTTTTTATTTTAGGTGGGTATTCTTGAGAGATATTACCCAGTTATTTATTGTATGCAGTATCTCATATGTATTGTGAATTTTTTTCAGTGCCCCTACCTTGGTACTGTATTAAAATTTCTTTTCCTCTTGGAGAAAATAAACTTCATGTAAAACGGCGATGTCGCTTTTACATTTCTGTGTATTAGGAGCAAGTCGGTGGTGTGTTGATGTATTGTTCTTCAGGGCTCACATTTTAAAAGGTTTCATTGCTTGTGGTTGAGAGTTAGGTGTTTCACCCAATGTCGGCGCTAAGATGCAGGAAACTACGGTGTAGCGTCCTCGAGTTCAGCGGAAGTTCTACGCACCTCCCAGGGAGAACAGATAAACCTCTTCTGGGCGCAGTTTATCAAACAGCTTGGTTTTCGGGCTCCTAAACATTTCTTTTTTCAGTTGAACACTTCCCCATGACGGGGAATGTACCTAGTGGGGTCGCTCACGGTTTGAGGGCTAGCAGTTTTGCGAAATACGACTTCCTGTTTCATATCAATTTTGACCATAATTTTCTCACGTTGCTCTGCTGTGAGAGGAGTTATTCAAACTGTTACCAGCTTCCAATATTAGTTTTCTGTTTGTATGGCTCGTAAAAACTTTCGCCTATTTGGCCGTGCGTCTCGAAAGCTGTCCTTTGAAGTCCTCGTATTCTGCGTCACGATTATGCACCGCTGAAAACATAAATTTAAATGTAGCTTCAAGTGACGGCTCACTTTGCTTGAGCTAGCGACCTCTGAAGAACTTGCGAGAATTGTTTTAGTAGTCACGTGTATAAAATGTACTGAAACGTTATTTCGGATATGTAAAACATGTAACTATATATTTGTTAGGTTTCGCGCCATAACCTATATCGCACGAAGGTCCTACCTGATTCGAATAATATCAAGTTTGAATAGTAGGTGTGTGCCAGTAGGTCAGTGCGGGTATTCTAGAAAGGAACGTTTTTTTTATTCCCGCTAGCTCTACCCTAGAAAACTGTGATATTCAACAGGAAAAGCGTCAAACAGCGGGCTATAACAGATGTAGCATTTAACACAGGAAAGACATGATCGGCTGAAAAGCGCATGCATGACAGATGTAGGTACAAGTTTTCTGTATTTCTTACCACGGTGAGCTGCAATAAAACACGCTTGCACATGTTATTCTTCTGCACTTTTTAACACTTGTTTTGAGGTTTCGGTAATTCATGTAATAATTACCGGGTAAGCGTTACTAGTGTATTAGGTTCGCATACTCCTGCAAGCTATTCGCTACGTGCGGAGCTTTGCTTGCCATTTTTGCATATTTATACCTGCTTCAAATTAAAAAAAACAATGGGTAAACATCTACTACAATTATGTGTATGCTGCCTCTAACTAGAATATCTTCTTAGCCAAGGGCGAAATTCTGCAAACGGCTGTTGTGTTTTTTGGCTTGATTTGTTGCTTCATAAAAAAAGTTTTTGTCTTTGGACGAATGCGCTGTTTTAAGTTGCAACTAACGTTTGGACGGAAAGTTTTTAATAAAATTTGCAGTATCGCCAGTGACTGGTGCGCTAATGATCAGCATGTCCTTATAACCACTGATGAACAAATAAGAACAGCAAACACAGGTTCGGTACCCGTTATAATTGATGAGGGTCTCTGTTTATATGCTACATATATTTTTATTGCCATAATAGGGTTTTAGAGAACACCGACCTAATAAAAAACACCTTCGCTCTGTGATGTAAAAGAGTCGATATCGAAATCAACGGCGTACCCTCTACAAAAACGCTTCCTTGAAACTAGTTTGTGGCAAACAGACAAGTAGGTCTTTTCTACCTAAAAATGTCTGTCGGACAGCGGGAATCTTCAATTTAACAAAGCAAAGCATGTTTACAGTGACCACTCCGATGAGAAGGTTTCAAAACAAATATTCAAACGAACATTTATTAAAAGGGATGGCTCAAGGGCGCATGGCCACGAGGGCGGAGAGGACATGAAGACGTCAATAGTGTCCCAACATAAACGAGTTCAGAACGAACAGCCACAGTGCGGATAAAGTCTGTTTGATGCGGCCCTTCGGACGGATCCAGTCCTCGTAGGCGAGTACCCCGGCAGGCCGATGTGTCTCCCGGGTCCCTAGAAGACCTATGCTGTTCAATGGAAGGTGATGGATGGTTGGCTTCAGTGACTGCCCTCATGCGTAGAAGACGTACGAAGGGTTGGATTGTTATTCCGCCGTAGATAAAAGGTCTTCGTGAGCTGCTGCCGGAAGGTTAAAAAAAAACTACCTTCACGCCAGTGCACGGTATGCCTTATCAGAAAGAGTGAATGTATACGAGTATGTTATACCAGAAAAAACTGCTTCGACAAAAAATAGATTGTAATTTTTTTAACAATTTGTTCACTATTTTTGAATATAAAATTTACCGTTACGACCAGCTATTTTTTGGCTAGGCACCCACAAAAAGTCCCGATAAGAGTATGAACCGACTGGAACAAAATCACCTCAGTGTCGTAATAGGAAGGGCTTGCTTGAAGAATGTCTATAGGGTAGTCTGACACTGCTCACCTCTTTGCATCAACCAATAGAATGATTCAGCGCTGAAAGATGACCTGATGTAGACGTCGCGACTACGAAGTCACACTCGCACTGTGCCCTTTTTCAGTCGCTGGCAAAAAGCTTTTAGAGAACACGTTTCCTGTATTCCCAATACCGTGATCCCGTATCCTGATTCGGAAACAAAGCGCAATCGTCCACAGTTCTCTTCGCAGACACTTAGCACGTCAACGATGCGGTCAGTTATGCTTTACAAGAGGCAAGGATACTTGTAGCAGTGAAGACGGCGTACCTATTTTCTTGCCATAAAAATATGCCCTGTGTGTGCTTCGTTTGAGTTTTTTTGCAGTTTTTCACGACATCTTTGAACAATATTATCTAGAAAATTTATTCACGAGAGCGGAGAAGGAAACAAACACATCAGTCTTCCCAGAACGCATCAGTGCATTATGGTAAGAACAATGTACCAAAAATAAATAAATCTTAACACCCAGGTGGATTTACGCGCCTTCAAGTCCCAGAGAAGTAGAGCAAATAGCTGTTTTTGTGATGCAAAACTGAAATATAAAAAGAGCCTTTTTCATTCCGACAAAACAAAAATATCAGACCACGTCAGAAAATAGACTTCGTTCTTTCTGCATAATCACATAAATTACCAGAGGAACTGATACCTTGTAACAGGTCTGTTGTTGCTGAAAAACATTTTGTGGACGGTTTTATGATTTTGTGTTAATTTGGTTGTTAGCTGCTATGACCCGCGATGCACATAACATTTGAACGCCGCATTACTTGGCAGTGCGTTGCTCAGGCCAACTACGACGCACGAGATAAATGGAATTGTGTGCATAAAATGAGCTCTTCTGAAGACGTTAACGGCCTCCAATTAAAGCCTGTAAAATACGTGGTGACCAATATTGCCCCAGTGTGAGAACTTGTCCGAAGCGTTTTTTTAGCGAGAATGTTCCTGAATGCCTTGAGGCAGCCAAGGAAGTCTCCATGTTTAAGGAGAGTGGAGTTGTTACTTTTCAGTTTATTGACCGATATCGACCCCCCAATATCCTTGAAATGTGTAGACAAATGATGCATGACCGCATGGCGAACTTTTTAAACAAGCGGCGACCTATAGCGGTTTTCCTGTTCAGGTTCACGAAAGGCTGCACTAGCAAATTGGCAGTTATATACGTGATGGTTGTGTGTAGAATATTTCAGGGTACTTGACTTAAACGTTCAAATGACCTTATTGAGAACTCTTGAGCTGCATTTCTTTCGATGACCTTTTTTAGATTTCGACCCTGCAACCTGTTTGGCTGTGCCCACTGAAGTCCGCACCACACGATAGCCCTTCTGTAGAGCGATGGGAGAGCACGTCGCGCAGTTGCCAGCTCGAGGACCAGGAAACCCTGATCTCTATAGTCAAGGTGGCGGCGACCCTGTACGGCCTACCGGAATAAGATGGCCACCTACCGTTTCTAACACTTTCCCTCCTCTCCGCTCTCTCGTTTTCGCATTAAACGTTTTCCAACAACAACAACCACCACCTCAATTACAATTTCATCTTGAACACGTAAGAGTAGCAAAAGTCACATATGAATTGGAGTAAAAACGGAGACACCGACCAAAAGAAACTTAAAAACTTTAAAACAACAACAAGACGTTTCCGCTTCGTTACTGAAGCCTTGTTCACAATCAGGTGATTGTGATCAAGGCTTCAGTAACGAAGCCGAAACGTCTTGTTGTTGTTTTAAAGTTTTTAAGTTTCTTTTGGTCGGTGTCTCCGTTTTTACTCCAACATGTTTCCCGACCAGACGGGTTTCCGTCAAACCCTCGACTTCATCACATATGAATTAAACCTCATGGACAGAAAATACCCCGACGCATTATAGTGTGGCTATTGCTATTTAGGCTTCAGATTAACGACGTCGTAAGCATATAATTTATGCAAGAAACCACCATTAGCTAAAAGTAAATTGTTTGAATCTTTGAACAACAGGTACGAGTATACCTGAAGTGCTTTCCATGTATACTTGGTTTCTTTGTGGCTATAATGAAAATGTCGCAAAATTGTATTCAAAAAGTTTTACCCTGCGGTGAAAACATTTTTTTAATATGGAGAAAATGCAGTACCTCTGAATACTCTCCAAACAAATTGAAATTGCAGACACTCAAATAAAAAGGCCGTAAAAGTCTAGTAACGGCCATTTTTATTAATTTCTTACCAAGCTTACTACCCCGTGGTGCAATACGTAGCTTCTGCCACTAGCCACTGCATGGTTGGAAAATTACTGGTGCAGGAAGTATAAATACACGAGGTTGACGTCATGCTTATGACTAGGTTATACATGTCCTGTTAGTATACGCAGTTAGCTCAAAAAGCTGTTATCGCTAGTTTTTTTACTAGTGAAGGTAAGGATGCTTACTGCCTGCTTTACTTAGTACCAATGACTGGTGCTGGATTTACTGCTTCTAGTTACCAAGCGCTTAGTTTATACTTGGACAAGCAACTTGATAGTGTTCCGTTAGTAAATGGCTCAACCTTTTTTGCAGAACCACACAAATTGACGCTTAACGTAATATATTACATTAAAATCCATTTCGTTATTGCAATACGAACAGGATAGAAATGGAGTGTAAATTTAATAGAAATAACCTACTGAAAGGCATTCAGCACTGTACACTGAGAATACATCAAAAGAGTTCTGAAGCATACAAGTATATTCTGCATATAATCGAAATATATTCTGAATTTGTTTTCTGTGAGTAAATATATTATAAATACGTCGGAAATACACCAGCTTAGGTACTGAACATGCATTTTTGTGTTTTTAAAACTTTGTCTAATTAATATACTATTCTTGTACTCTCCCGGCGCTTGGTTGGCATGTGTAGTGGTGCCACAAGTTTTCCAACTTTTCCACAGGCAGGGGTCGCGTGGACGCGTGCTCTGCGAAAATGGTGTGTTTGTTGCAGGGTCACGTGTCTCGGGAGTTTCGTTTAACCAAAGGTAATCGTAATTTTTTGTGCCTTTGCTCATGAGGTGTGGCACGTCCATTTGTTTTGAAATAGAAACAGTGTAAACATGCCTATGAAATCCGCTTGCGGTTGTTTGGCTTCCCTCATCTTGTGAGCGATATCTAATACCGTGGGTACACCGATAGTAAGAGCACGTAATTTGATCACAAGGCGACGATAGTAAGAGCACGTAAGAAGAATACAACATATTTTATTGCGTTTCTTTTTGAGCTAATACTTTCGCGCGGGTACTCATCTGTCGCCTACAGATATACAACCTATTATTGCAGGCTGTGTCTATTAGGTTTTCTTGTTGGTCGAGTTATTCCATCGTAAGCTTGCGGAGGATTAGCAGTTTCCCTAAACTGACAAGTTCCGGGTATGTTTGCGGTAAAGTCTGTTCATGGAAGTCCGCCATCAGAGTTGCGCGATCGAGATACTTGCAAATGATATCCAGGAAGCCCTCTTTCTTTTCGTTTCTTTTTTGTCGGCGCCCCCAATTTTTTATCGTTGCGATCGATATCAGCTCCGGTAATACCGTTGTTATCAGCATCTGTCGTAGTGGGGACAATCTTAGTTTGGGATAAAGCGTATCCGTGCACAAAGCACACGCCACGGCTGGGCAGCGGGTTGCGAAGTAGCCTTTGCTGCAACTCAACCCAGTGAGTGGTTCCCTCGGTCTCATATCACCGCTCTGACGACTACACCAAACAACATGAAAGAGTATACCGTCTCTTTGCAAGCAACCAAAACAATTGGAAGTGACGCCCGTAACCCTGAGAACAAGTGGGTGAGGTGACACTAGTATCTTCATACCTAGGAACTTATAACAGTCAAACAAACTCTACCAGACGGGTCGATAAGTAACGCCACCATCCTGCGTCATAGGGTGCCGTTTCTACCGCCACCGAGAACCAAATATTAGCAAAAAACGGGTGGTAGAAAGGGGAAGCTAGGCGATATGCATTACGTTGGTATGAGCTTCAATTTGGTTTTAATTTCTAACTCTAGCACAAGGTGCACACACGGCCGCTCCACGTGTCGTTGGTGGGGCGCACAGCGGCCCGAAAGGTTACGTGATGCTATCTCGTGGCATTCAGCGAGAGCACAGGGGTTCGAGAACCTACGAGAACGCAGGTTCGATTGCTGCCATGCGAGTAACTTTTAGTTGTTTGTTGGAGTTTTCGTTTGACAGCAACAGTCGCGACAGAACCCTTGGGGGTACTGGTAGAAAGGTCTGCTTTATAAAAGAAACATGCACGTATGAAAGCAAATGCTTTGTGTGACACCCGCACAGAGCCAACCTTCTGGCATTTGTACTTTTGTCCTGTACGCGAATTTTACAACGCCTCTCTTCTAGAACAATACTGGAATGGCATAAATCACAAGGATCTCTTTTTTACTCAGTTGTTCCGAGTAACGGCAAAAATAAACTGTCATGACTTGAGGGGTAAAGGACGTGCGGCGAATTACAAGAACGTGCATGAACAATTATGGCGAGATACTTTCTTGTATGTTGCTTCTGGTACTAAACACCCCTTCAATTTTCTAGTGTTTAAAGATATGGTACATGATTTATTACCTGCAGTGTCACTCTGATATTTTGTTAGTGCAGAAAGGATGTGTTTCTCGGCCACGTCTTCGGTGTTTGTTTGCTTATGCATATCTCTTCGTTTACTGCAACAACTTTCTTCCTGGAGAGAGAGGTAATTTGAAGGGCAGTGTTTTCGTGCGTTTTATATTTGCTATAGCTTATTCGAATGTTAATTGTAGGAATTTCGGCTTTCTACGTTTTTAATTCCTTGTTTTGTTTCGGTGCACAGACAGCACTTGCTAAGAAAGGCAACATATTTTGCTATCCATTGATGGTTTTTAGCACACACTCTATAAGTCCGAATGTATTGCCTGCATTAATTTTACAGTGCCGCAGTCCTCGTCAACCTTTAAAGCCATTTTGTATGCTTTTCATTTACTGTTTTTTCGATGGTTCAAAAAGTATTGACTGGCTTTGATTTGACTAGGTAAGGAGCAGGACAAAGAAGGAGCGTTTAGAACAATCTTTTCGACCACCAAGGGGACTTGCTCGATCAATATCAGCTATGTCAAGGGCATGTTGTGCTTTTCCCAACATTAGTACCTGAGATTTTTAGTCCCACACCTTTTTTTCATAATATAAGTTTTTGTTCGTCGCGTGCGGTGTTTTACGTCATCTACTACATTCCTGAAGTCTGCTTGGCGGTTGTTCTAAAATGTGAAGACCCCAATGTGGTTATTTAGATTCTATTAGGACAGCTTCCAATGGTCGTTGTTGCGTCACTGCTTATATTTTAGCTTGAAAACATACTTGAACTTTTAAAAGATGCTTCTATTTATCATTATGTGCTTTATATGTCTCCCATTTATTGTTTAATTCCATTCGAAGCGCACCCCGCGACCCCGTTGGGCTGGCCACGGCAGTCAGGATCATATAAATATTCCCAAAGCCAGAGTTCGTATATTTGTCACCTTAGCAAACCAGGAGTTGCGCCAGGCAAAAAACAACAAAGCCGGCCTCCAGCCCCCCCAAATAAGTACAGGCGAAGTGACATGAGCATTCGACCTAACTTACGGCTCACGCAGTGCTGTGCGACCAAGGCAGCTAATACAAAGGGTAACTGAACAACCCCATGTAAACAAAGCCAGTCTATGATATATACGAAGTTCGGTTTTGCGTCAGAAAAATGCAAGAAGACTATCGGATTTTGATACCACACAATAACTTAAAAAGACAAAATAAGGGGTGAGTTCTGTGCTCTGCTGAAGGAAATTTCAGGAGAGCACTCATGTGGGGCCTTTTATAGCTGTGCTGCACCAACAGATTATTACGACGCACGTCTAACACACCACCGGTACTTAGCTGCACCGCGACTTCTTTTTGATTTCACCCGAAAGCCACCTACGCGAGGCAAGTGCCGTGATTCTAAAGATAACAACGCCACCTCAGCTTTCGTTAGTCACAAAGTTGCAGCTCGCACGAACGGAGCGTTCGCACTAATTAGAGGCACTGTGTTGTGCAGTGGTCCTAGACATCATATCCCAGCTATTCAGAAATTCGGCAATATCCCACAGCAGTACCGCACAGAGAGATGAGGATAACCTATGTGCTCTAGGTAGCCAGACCACAGCAGCCTAGAGGCGCATTGGAGACGAATGACCGCAAGCAGAATGTTGTGGAATATGGAGAGGGTAGTTGGGCGCTGAAGTTTGCTGTTAAATTGTATAACAATGTTCCTGAGTGGGCTTATGAGGGATTGCTTTTGGGATATTCTATAGGGTAAGGATTGTCAGTGATATGGTTCGGTCACTGTGGGGAATTCCTTGTCACTACAAGACTTTGGGGGGCAAGTTGTACATACGTGGGTGAATAAATGTTTATTTTTAAAGAGCGAGGGCAGCTCGTATAAGCTGCTTTGTGTGCTTTTTTGCACTCTGCGCAATTTAGAATGCACTGGTGTGTTTCCACAAGATTGGTTAATTAAGCAGTGAGTAGCATAGTGATGTGGTCTTTGTGGTAGACATCTCGACGTGGTTCCAGGGTACCATTCCTCGAACGAATTTTTTTGCTTTCAAAAACGCAGTTCTGAAGGAATCAAGGTTTTGGACCGTCTTAAACTGAGCATCTAAGCATCCTTATTTCTGCATTGCAGTCTGGAAACATAAGGAGAATCGGCTTAGCAGTATCTGCGCTGAGGATGTTGAAACTAACCCGGTCGTGGTATTTGTTGGGACAGTGGCTCGTGACGCTAGCCGATACAGCTGCTCATTGATTTCGAGGAAAGCGTGAGCTGTGCCTCTCTTGGCAATTTTATCGGGGCTCTGACAAATATGACGTTATTTTGTGTTGTTGTTTGATTCTTTGTTTCTCGTCCAGCAACAGGATTGTGGGCTTAGTAGCGACATCTAAGACCGTGTCACTGCGCACCATTGCCCGAGCGATTCTGCCTCTTACATTGCCTCTAGAACCATAGGACATGGAGACTTTCTTGTTTGCTGATCCGGCCTCTTTGCTCCGACTTGGCTAGAGTATCGCGGGTTGTTTATGTTGAGCCGTTGTACGAAACTGCGCTAAGATTTTTTTCAAGCTCTATCTTGAATTCACGGTTTTAGGGCCAGGTTGGTGGGTATAATTTAGCCGAATCAATGTGAACTCACCCAGCGTATTCCACGTTGGGTTATAAAAATTTCATCTCAATGGATCCCATATCACAGTTAGAATAGGTGTGACAATAATTGTTTGCTTTTACTGGTACGTTCAAATAAAATAGAAAATACAGCTAAAAAATAACCATTTAATAATTAACGTGGTCTAGAAAAAAAAGCAAGCAATTTTTAGATAATGCTGCGGATATTATAAAGTGAATTGCAAAAATGTTTTTTTAATTTTAAAATGCGCGGAATCATAACAAAATTACATCATCTCTCCGAAGGGAACCATGTGTCGATGATCTCGGACACTCGACGTTGGCGTTTCGAAGAGGCTTCTCGTTCTCGACGCGAAGAATCCGCTGCTCGACGCTGCCGTTTACTTTCGGCGTCGCGAGCTCTCGCGAGCTCACGGTTCTGACAGTGTGCTGATGGCGCTACTTGAAGGTGTGCCAGCCAGTTCGCTGACGGAATTGTTGGCGTCCATTTCAGCTCATCAGACGCTGCAGCACCAAAGAAGCAACTGAGCGGAGTGCGGACGGGGTTTATTTGGAGAGCAGAGGGAGTGGAGAGGAGGAGCAGCGCGCATGCGCGTGATTGGACAGCTGGTGTGGAGAGGGGAGAGAAGGAGCAGGGCGCGTAGCGCACAGGTGGTGTGGACAGGAGTGGCAGCGCGTGCTAGCCCACAGGTGGTTTGCAGAGCAGGACGAGAGAGAGCGGCGTTATCGCAGCTGTTGTGGAGAGGAGGAGTGGTGTGGATGCCAGACCCCTGACGACGTAGCCTCAACTAAGAGATGCTCAGTATCTGAAAATGAACGGCAGCTGAGAGGTAGGGTTGATGTCATTGAAAGTTTGGTTCCTAAAGTTCTGGTTATGGTGGGCTGCTTGTGCCGAGTTCCTTACATTTAACTAAACTTCCAGTATTGGTTGACCACGCATTGTACACAAGGGCTCAAAGATAAATTGAGAAGGTAGGAGGCAGTGTCGTGTTTGTTGTCTATCGGTAACCTACATAAGCCTACTTCGATCAACCTGACTGTTGCGTTAGTTGTGTAGTTTTTGAAGTGTGGCTTTTTAACACGTAATTTGTTGTATATCCGGTCAATTTTCTGAGCTTCTCTTGAAAAGGCATGTCTTGTGCCTTGTGCGGTCATTTTCTACAATGTCATTTATAGCGCTCCTGCGAAAAACAAGTTTGTTTATTCATATGCAATTTATTTCAGATATCTTAAAAATAAAAAGGAAGGGCGAGAAAACGTTCGATTCCAACACAAATTTCGCACACACGGGCGTTATTTGTGTTGCAACATGGTGCAATATGTAGAATTTAGGTCTTCCTACTTGAAGTAATGGACGTTCTTATGTACTTGAAGTCCAGTATTTCTGTTTCTATGGTGGTTTACTCTGCAAATACCACGGAATGGTTGTCCGTAAGAACATTCAATATTTTTACCAGTTTCGGCATTGTGCCGCATGCAGAGGGTGAAAACGTCTTCTTTTTGTTGCGGTAGCTATCTATTGCTTTTTCCATATTTTTGTTTGCTGAATACTGTATCGGGAAGCCTCGGTCTTATCAGCTTTGCTTAACAATAATAAAACAAAGAATATAGTTATGTGCTCTATTACAGAGCTGTCGGGAACCGCGGGGTCTCAGCGCAGCGCAAGAGAGAAATTACCAGCGTGGCAGGCTTTCGGAATCGAACTGCCCGTGCCGTGCTGACGCACCAAGCACGCGCAGCTCGTTTGTTTATTGTATCATGTTTCAAAGCCGGCGCCTTCGCACCGGCTAAAAGTGCCGGCCAAAGGGCGCTACAGGGCCCACGCCCAGACGGAATGTCGTACGTCACGCGACGGCGAGGCAGAGGGGCGTTGGTTTTAGGGGGCGAGCAATGGTGTGTTTAGGCCTGCGATGTCTGGGCGGAGTTCGTTGGGTGGTGTCTCGAGGTAGGCCGGTTTGAGGCGGTCCAACGAAACGACTTCTTCGCGGCCCTTCAACAGGATGGTGGCGGACATCTGGGTCTTGTTAAGGAAATCCTGGATGTGGGGTAGGTGACAGCTGTCGTGGACAGTCTAAGCGTTGAGCGCCCGGTAGTCGCCGCAGGGACGCCAGTCTCCACTTTTCTTTGAAACCATGTGGAGTGGAGGCGCGTGGTTGCTGGACGATGGCCGGATAATACCAAGTTCCAGCATGTGCTCGAATTCACGTTTAGTAGTCGACAGACGCTCACGGAAGAGGCGGCTCGGCCGAGCTGCGACTGGTGGACCACAAGTTACGATGTGGTGGGTAACCCTATGTTTGGGCGGCTGCTTTAAGTTGCAGGGTCTCGTGACCTCAGGGAAGTCTTCTGGAATTCTTGCGTACGGGCATGAGGGAAGCAGCGTGGGGATGCCAGTTGGAGCGACAGTAGACAGTACGCCCAGGATGGAAAGGCGCGTCTTGCTGTCAATCAGGCGATGGTGACGCATTCAGACGTCTAGGTCAAAATGGGTCAGGAAATCGGAGCCGAGGATGGGCTGATTGACGTCGCCTACTAAAAAGACCCACCGGAAGGCACGCCGCAAACCAAGGTCGACGGTGAGTGACCGCAGACCATACGTGGCGATAGAGGTAGAGTTTGCTGCACGAAGAGTACGCCCAGGGGACTTAGAAGTACGGTCACCCTTCGTGGCTGGTAATACAGTGACCTCAGCACCCATTCTTACAAGGAAGCGCCAATCAGAAATGCGATCCGTGACCAGGGAAAGGCGGCCAGGTTGCAAAACGAGGTCACATGCCGCCATCAGAGATCTCGCGTCGCGTTTGCCGACCAGCTGCATGGGGAAGTGCAGTGACGGGCGCGGTGCTGAAAAGTGCGATGGTACCAGCAGATAGATGAGCTTGGAGGGCAGAGCGAGCAATAAGCGCATGGTGAAGACGAACGACGTCTAGGACGTCGGGCTGAGCCACATCGGCGATCAGAGGACGTCCGAAGTGCTTCAATGGAAGCGGCGAGTTGACCGATCCTAGTCTCTAAGCGGGACTCGGCCGATGGATCTGCTGTTGAAGCAAGGGGGGCGACTGAGGGAGAAGTCGCGTCGTGAACTCTATCAGCAAGCTCGGTGGCGCGGTCAAAGGTCAAGTCCCCTGCAGCAGCTAAAACGATGCGAGTGGACTGTGGCAAGCGCTGCAGAAAGAGCTCTTTTAAAAGTGCACCGTTCGATTCCACGTTGCTGGCACCTACGAGCTGTCGCATGGTGTTGAGCGGCTGGGAAGGGCGGCGATCTCCAAGATCTTTGTGGGTGAGCAGGTGCCGGAGGCGCGTGCTCTTGGACGCCGTGGTTCGGTCCAGAATACTCTGCTTGAGCCGCTGGTACGGATCATCGTTCAAAGGTGCACCGATGACGTCTTCCACTTCGTCAGCCACCTCAGGCGGCAGGTTGCAAAGCAGGTGGCGAAACCGAGTAGTCTCCCAGGTGACGCGGTGTAGATTGAAGACTTCTTCGACCTGGGCGAACCAAACGTGTGGGTTCTTGCGCATGAAGGTGGGCAGACGGAGCTGTATGACTGCGACGTCCGGCGGCCGCGAGGAAACGTCAGGCAAAAGAGGGCCCGAAGGCGCGAGGTTTCTGGGGTCGGTCATGTCTTAGTCCGGCGTCACCACTGTCGGGAACCGCGGGGTCGCAGCGCAGCGCAAGAGAGAAAGTACTAGCGTGGCAGGCTTTCGGAATCACGCTGCCCATGCCGTGCAGACGCACCAAGCACGTGCCGCTCGTTTCTTTATTGTCCTCGTCTTTCATAGGCGGAGCCTTGGCCCCGGATAAGAGCGCCGCCCAAAGGGCGCTACAGAGCTATTACTTTTACTAATGCACCTAACTTTAAATGGAGACCTTCGGAAGAAGTTTGGGAACAGATATTTCTAGGTGTAGTATTGAGTTTAACATTGTTTAGGGATGTCATACTTCTTCTGTAAAAATTAACACAGTATAATAATACTGCCTAAATAAACCACATCTAAACGAACTATCTAAACGAACTTTCTTCAAGTCCCCCCTTAAAGCTTCATTGAACCCAATTCAGTGCAGTACGCATTTCAGTTCTAACTTAACCTATGTCACCATCCTATGTTCCTCAGGTTATATTGACCACCTCAACAAATACAACCGGCATTTTTCGTAGCCTATTTTTGTTACGAAACGTGTTTCGTTATCGCGCAGAAAACAATTGGGCTCACCTTAACATTAAACTGGAATGAGTACCTGGATTACCTATTATGAAGCCATAGCGGTATCAATAGCCACAGCTACACCCGTTTCCCCTACAACCACTACAATCACAAATGAGACATTCGCGTACCAGTATATATGAGAAGAAAAGAAAGCACCTGTCTCTACAAAAAAAAACGTGATGTTTTGCAAAGGCGGGGCTCCGGGCAGCTGGATATCGACGATGCGAAGGCATATGTTACCTCGGTGTCATCATTGTCTACGATTAGGAGCTAGCGCCAAGCGATCGCGGCCTCATCCAAACGTCTGCTGATGGACCGCGCGCGCAAGACACTGTGCGCCGGGCATTTCACTAAAGTTCTCGAGTCAGTTGCTACATGACTAAATGATGTGTTACCCACGAACATTGCCATTTTTCCTGCATCCTTTAGCTTCTTCTCTTTTAGCTGGTGGTAACCAGCTGCAACACATTATTCTCGGTAGTTAACATTCACTTTAAAGAGCTTTTTCTTGAGGCCCCTTGAATTTTGTTCAAGTAAGGTTTTTCACTATTGCCCAACTCATAACCATGTTCACAAAATTTAGAGCTCCGTTGCCGAGGAGAATAAAACACACGGATACAGCACTGAGTACCTCTAGAGGAAGTTGCGTCAAAATCGTTTATGCAGGCTTGTATTGTATGCCAAAGAAGGGGCTGTGGTTTATCCATAATCTCTGCAAACACGTCAATACATTTCACCCGAAGTAAATTTTATACTTAACCAGGTGCTCTTTCGCACGCATTATTAAGGCTCGTCGACACGTACTTGTGTGGCACATACAACATAAACCGAGACGTCTCACTAACGTTTTGTTTCCTACGCCTCAGAAGTGGGAGATACCGCTGTCGAGCGCACTCCAAGATAAACTTCTGCTGGTCAAGAGGGCCAGCCAAGCCGGTACTGCATATGGTTACCTGAAATTATGACCACCACATACAAACTCACCTTACTAAAAGTGGTTTGTCTGTTTTTATCTTCAACAAGGTTTCATACTTTGTAATCACTCTTTGTATAATATTTAACTTGCCGAAAGTAATTCCTGTGGAAAACAAAGCTGGCCCTTTTCTAAGCTGGCCCATTCAAAAGATTAAACAATGAAATGGCTCATAACTTCAAGCATAGAACATTTAAATATACTGACTAAAAAAAGGTATGATACTCAAACACATAAACGTTCAATTTATAATGTCCTGAAACGTAATCCTGTAATGTTTGACAAGACTGCACACACTTTGTCAGTAGATCCTTCTCAACGAAAACAAAAAATGTATTTTGTACGTGAAAGTCTAAGATTTGCTTGGATTTTCGTGATATTTGTATATATGTTTCTGCTATTTTTGTTTTCTTTGCATAAATAGAGTGATTTCTTAGTATTGTAATTTATTTTGCATTTTTGTTTATTGTTTTACGCAAAATGTGCGTGTCTTGGCAGTTACTGTCAGTAGTTGTGTAATATTTTTATTGTTTCTTATTACGTTCTAAGTGTACATGAATAGTTTTATTCCTTTGATCGTGTTAATATGTGTGTGATTGCCTCTGTCGCTTTCACTACTAGGTGCTAGGGGCCAAGTCTAGCGACTCTACATTGGCCTTTCACCTCAGTACTCTGGCAAGTTCTGATTGTCACAAGTTCCATAAATGAAGGTGCACCTGATGGGGACATATTACATGTGGACGTGTTCCACAGAGTGTGGCATGATGCCCAAGGGGCTTTGAGACTGCTAAGCGCGAAGCTTAGCGGTCTAAAACCAAACCGCCACACGTTTGGTCGCAGATTTACACATAACGCAATGCCCACGCAGCGGACGCACACGCCCAAAGCCTGAGACGCCCAGCAGTCCGAAAGAAGTGAATGATATAATGTGCAAGTGGTGTATTAGCCCGAGTATTGAGGCTATTGTTCTTTAATGAAAGAAAAACGTTAAAAGCGATGACAGCACCTATTGTCATACCAAAAGAATATTCTTTAATTCGGAACGCTAGGGGGTTTACTCAATTTCGATTTCCTGTTAAAACACAATCGTTGCCTTGGGTAACGTTTTGAACAATTACGCTGAGCGTTCACGATTACAAAAGTGACAACGCTACGTTAGCCTTATATACCTGAAATGCTTCCGATGTCTTTTTTATATTGTATTTTTATTCAGAAGCCATAAATTCAGGGGTGAATTTTGGTTTCCAACAGAATAATGAAGCCTAACGCAAATGTATCGGCGAGCGGCCAATTGCGTTTCTTGAAAGGAAACTAGCGCAATTATGTGTACGAGATTGTGAATACTAGCTCCTTGACGGTGAAGCTTTGGGCAGACTGCCGCTGTGCAGCTGTCTTTCGAATCTTTCGATTTCATTTTTGCATATTTTAAACTAATTATTCTTCCGGTCTCGTTTGAGTGCCTCAGAGCGTGTCGTCTTATCCCTGCACCTTTGGGGAAACCATGGTTCATATACTATAGGGTTTCTAAATTTGAAAGTAGCTGTGAGTAAGTGCAGGTGTTTTGTTATAGACTATTACCACATAATTTATGCAAAAATATTTTTTTTTTATTTTACACAAACTATATATTGATTGTAGCTATTGCATTGTCGTGTTTGTGGTCACAATGCTCTAGATGAGTGTCGTGGTGTGCCTGATGAGGTGGGCTGTGCCTCAATGTTCGTGGCGGATAGTCTAAAAAAAAGTTGAATTTACCTTCGCTGGCTGTTTGGAAAAAAGAACTCTTTTTGGAAAATATAAGATCTGAAGAAGCATGACAATACAAGTAGCAGGTAAACAACATAGTATTTGGAACTTCCTCAAAAGTCTAAGCATAAAAGACGTAGATACGAAGTTTTTCATTACTCTTACCGTCAGGTCCTGAAATCAAATAGTTTGTACACAATTATTTTTCTCAATGTCTCCGTACTGTAATCCCGCACTCGGTAGTTGAGACGAAAATATCGGAGCAAAAATGCCTATTTTCGTGCGTTTACCTTACTACTGTTGACTTGTTTACTACACGCAGTGATTCACAGTTTTTGTAAAATAGGTGTGGGTTGCAATACCAAGAAAAAATTGCAATACATAAACTACAGGCAAACTACAGGCACTTACTTGCCCTCGAGAACATGGTGCTTTTCTGCTTTTTAATGTTGCCCCATATGAGATATCTTAGTTCTTGTTGTGGATAAAAGTTCATTTAGCTCTTGTGCTTACAGTGTTTCCACTGACATTTCCAGTGTTTCGACTAACGCTTAAACTAACCTTTTCACTCCTAACATCCAACCACCACTCTACCAAAGCTCTACCAAGAACAGATTTTCTGTTCTGCTTTTCTGTGTGCAGAAAAGAGTTGGTGTAAAAAGACGCCGAATGTTTGGATTGTATGTAGGCATCTATAGAGCGTGTAAAGGGAAGACCAACAACCGTATTTACTCGCGTAATTGTCCCACTTTCGTTCCAAAAAATGTGATACAAATTTAGTGGTGCGTTCACTAGGAGGGGTAAATTTATCGCAAAAAACTTTTGAGCGCAGCAAAGGCAAGCACAGAACACGTGGCCAGCTTTTGCCTTATTTTTGGCTGATGCTTGGCTTGTTTGGCCATTGGAAATGTTTGGGCTGCCAGAGAACTTATGTTCTTTGACATGCATTTGGTCACGGAATACCTGTTGTCTGTTTGGCCAGGCGAGGTCTTTACACCAAAGACAAGTGTCCGGTCATGAAGAACATGTTTTTTTATTGGTCACCATACGTCCGACGACGAACCGCACGCGCCCGGCCACAGATTACTTGTATGCTTTTGGGCTTGGTGAGGTCGGAAGACGAACTGCAAGCCTTTGGCCACGAGGGCCGCGTTGTCTGGTTGACCAGTCTAAGTCCCCAGATGAACGGCAAGCATCTTCCCACAAAATACACGCTTTTTCCATGGCCACCATACGTCTGATGAGGAACAAAAAGCGTCTGGCCAAAAAGTAATCGTTTCCCATTTGACCAGCGGAAGGCAGAACACGAATGGCAACAGTCTGGCCACGAATTACATTTTTACTGTTTGGCCAACAATTGGTCGAAGACGAACGCCAAGAATCTGGCCGCGGAATACTCGTTTTCTTTGTAGCCAACCATCTACAAAAGTCCTCCGAACCGAGAATCGCGTGTGTGTACGTGACGACCTCGAGAAGGAGAGGTCGCATTGGGCGGGAAATACAATGGTGTGGGGGAACAAGCGGCCTGTCCGCGGGGACTCTATGCCATGCAGTAGCATGGTATGTAGCTTCGCGAGTGCCTGGCAGTGGCAGTGACCTCTGCCGCGAATCTTTCTTTTTGTGAGTCAGCTAAGGATAGCCATTATAGGCGGAAAGATCTCTCCCTGACCTATTAAGCTGTGATAAAGGAAATACGGCTGCTCACATCAGACTTGCTTTAACTGAAACATTTGTGTGTGGGATGTTCACTTAAACTTCAAATATTTTTTGCACTGAAGGTGGCCTAAAACAAAAGGTAGACCTAAACGCTACATTTTCACCAATACGGGGATATAAGTTAGCGCCGCAAAGGTGACGTAAGGGCATTCTTTGTTTTCTAAAAACGAAAAAAACTGCAGCAGAAAAAGCATTCGTGCTGTGTTTGGAAGCACCGCACCACTCTGGTTACTTTAGGCGCGATACCCATGAATAAAAGCCAAAACAGCCAATGAGCATGTAGACCAGTCATTTATTTTCATTCGCCCACCCTACCACGCACATGCACATGCTCATAGCATACATGTATGTGCCCGTGATACATCGCGCTAGAGATCCACATCAGCATTTCATTTGCGACATGTGTTGTCGTAATAAATAATAATAAATTTGCGTCGTAATAACAACATATTCCTTAGCCCTGCTAGGCACGACTGAATACTTCGCTGTTCCACAATGTCTTGTGACCAAGCTGCTTAACCGAAAACACAATGTTTCGTCATTGGCGAGTGGAACATCCTAGACGCTTCTTTTCGGTTAGATTTTTTATATAATTCAGTACCTGGACAAAAGAACCCTCCAGGATTTGAAATATGTGTTTTACGATAGCTACACGCCATGCTAAGATTTAACGTTCTAATATGTATTTATATTAAACGCGAGCGATCTGAACCGACGTGAGTTATTCATAAAATTGGTGGGAACCAAGGAAGTTGCAAAGCCCTATATTTCGGGCATCCAGGCCATAAGAACTCTCCTGACATGCACAGAGGATAATACAAGCGTTACGAGGTTGCACGCAGGTTATTTATTCCAAGCTATACATTAGACTGTAGAGATAGAGTCACGTGACCTTTACACCAGGCGCGCGTGTGGCATTCTACTCTTTAATAGACGTTGCACAAAACATATACAAGTACACAAGGACACAGTGTTGTAAAACCAAACACTGAAACCGAAACTGAAACTACATCAATATATATAGGATACAACCTATTCGCCTCCCTCAACTTTTAGTAAATCTCTTAGTATGTTAGTAGAGGTTAATCGCGCTTAGTTTCTACATGGCAAGAGAAGACACCGCAAGAAAGAAATTGTATAACCCGAATTACAAATGCACACCAAAACACTACATCAGTGAATACACTAAAAAAAGGCACACCAACACTGAGAAAATCCGTGAACACATTCACAGTTCGTGTCCATATCTAGACGGCGGCCGTCTGTGTCGGTGCGGTTGATTACGACGGCTGGGTGGGCACGACACACCTAGTTCTTCTGTAGTTTTCAGGGGCGGCCATGACACAGTTTCTGATGTAGGACACTGTTTTATGGCTGACCTCGTTGGCGAAGCAGGATCACATACGGCACTAGGCACAGCTTGCGCTGCAGGAACACTTGCCTCTGCAGACGCTGGCTGCCATGTTGCAGCGAGAAGTGTCGCATCACCAGGGTTGTGATGAAGGTTACGAGTCACGACAAACGGGATGTTGCTGAAGGCCATTGCTGCTCGTATGACGAGCAGGCACCTTGCTCAGCTTTGCGGCGTTCCATGTTCTGCCGTAACCGAGGAGGAAGGATGCTGGCCCACGTTGCTCGACGACTTCCCTGGGCTTTGAAACAGAAGTGTCACCCTTGAATGAAACCGATGGTTTATTCACCCGCACCATGTCTCCTACCGCCACCACTGTCGGCTTTGCCGCTCGCCTCCTGTCGGTGTAGGCTTTGTTGTACTGTTGCCTGTGCTTGACATGCTGTCGAAGCCTGGCCAGTTTCTGATAGGGCGTCTTCGCAAACGACTCGGGCGATAGGCCGAGGATGTCAAGCTTTGTCCTTGGCAGCCTTCCATGAAGCAGTACCGCAGGGGCCACTCCTGTTTTGGCGTGAGGAGTACACCTGTAAACGGTGAGATAATCCCATACAGCAGTTCGCAGCGAACGCGGTTCCAGACGAGCCAGTTGGATATACGTCTTGAATGGGCAGTTGAACCGCTCGATCTGTCGATATGTCTGCGGATAGTAAACAGATGAATGCGACAGGCGGATCGCTCGTTCTGTTAGGAAGTCGATGAATTCTTTTGAGGTAAACTGGGGCCCATTATCGCAGACTATCTCTTCAGGATACCCTTTCCTCGCAAAGATATTGAGCAGGAACTCGTTCACGGCTCTTGTAAAAACGTCTCTGTACAACTGCACTTCAGGCCATTTTGAGAAGTAGTCCACGAGCGTCAGTGCAAACCTGCAATCTGGAGGTGCCCTCACCAGGGGACCAACGATATCAATCGCAAGTTTCTGCCACGGTCTTTTCGGTAGCTCCACAGGTTTAAAAGGGAGAGGGGAGGTCGTCGCTGTTTTATCCCCTGCTTGACAGATGGTACAATTGTGGACTGCTTCTTCCACATGACTGTCCATGCGTGGCCACCAAAACTGCTCCCTAAGTCTGGCTTTGGTGCATCCGATACGCTGGTGGGTTTCTGGCGCTGTTGCTACTATTTGAACCATGAGAGATGAAGGAACGACGAGCCTCTCTGCCCGCAACAACAATTCTCCCACTACTGACAATTCCTCTCGAACTCTGAAATATGGTTTCAGCTCTTCACGCAAGTTCTTATGCGAGAGTCAAGACCCGTGTAAGTACGCCTTCACCTTCTGAAGCGTGACGTCAGCAAGAACTGCTTGATCAAACTGCTCTCTCGTCAGGCAAGTTGGTTGGACCATGGAAACAATTTCTTCCTCAAAGGTCAGCACCGAATCTGCCACATGGACTGGCAACAGCTAAAGAGCATCGGCTACTCTGTTTGACGAGCCTTTCTGGTACTCCACCGCAAAATTGTAACGTAGTAGCCTTGCACACCAACGTGTAATTCTGACTGGGGGGCGGCCTGAGCCCTGCGAGGACAGAAGTGAAACGAGTGCCTGGTGATCTGTTCGGAGAGTGAAGCTACGCCCCCACAGGTAAGAATGCCAATGTTCGCATGCCCAAATGCAGGCAAGTGCCTCTCTTTCGCCAACTGCCTACTTCCTTTCCGCTGACGAGAGCGTGCGCGATGCGAAAGCGACAGTACGAAGTGTGTGACCGGCGCGCTGCTGGAGGACAGCTCCGAGTCCACATTCAGACGTATCAGTGGAAATTATAATAGGAAGTGCAGAATCAAACATCTGCAAGGCCAGATGTGAAGAATATACAGGCTTTATCCTGCGGAAACTTGTATCCACCTCAGCAGACCAGGCGAACTCTTGGTCTTTCCAAAGTAGAACTCTCATTGGCTCCACCATCTCGGCTAAGTGTGGAACGAACTTGGCGTAGTATTCTAGTAACCCAAGAAACGAACGGAGTTCGGCGGCATTGTTTGGAATTAGAGTGTTCACCATTGCGTCGACTTTCCCTGGCCGTGGCGAAATACCAGAAGGAGTCACTTTGTGGCCCAAAAATTCAAGCTCCTGAACTCCGAACACACATTTACTATTCAGCTTCAGACCTGCATCCTTGATATGCTGTAGAACTGTCTCAAGGTTCTTTAGGTGCTCCTCAGCCGATTTACCAAACACAATGATGTCGTCAATGTAAAAGAGTACACCAGCACCATTGCGGAGTATGAGAGACATCACACTCTGGAAAGTCGCAGGTGTTGACGCTAGCCCAAAACATACGCGTTTGAACCGGTACAGCCCATCATCTGTAATGAATGAAGTCAAGTCCCTACTCTCAGGATCCAGGAGATTTGGTGATAGGCAGAAGCTAATTCAAGCTTCGAAAAATGCGTTGCCCCCACAAAAGCATGAAGCAACTCATCCATGTGCGCCAGCGGAAAGCTGTCCGGAACGATCGCCTTGTTAGGTTCGCGTAAGTCTACAGAAAGCCTAATACTGCCATCTTTCTTCTCAATGACTACAATGGGGGACACTTATTCTGATGTAATAATACGTTCAATGAGGTCCAAGTTTTCCTAGCGCTGCAGTTCAGAAGACAAGCGTGGTCGTAACATTAAAGGAAGACGGCGAAATTTTGATGCTACCGGCTGAACAATCGCACGTGTCGTAATCCTGTGAACAAAACCTTTTGCAAGACCCAGCTCACTTGTGAAGAGGGAGCCAAACTTTTGCTGAAGTTCTGGTGGCAACTGCGTGGACAACTCGAACGGATATGACACAGCTACTTCGGCATTCGGTACCGCGCTGGTTTGAAAGCACTGCAGTTGAGACCCTTCAGTTGAGACTTAATACCATCCAAGCCTTGGAGAGAAGTGCCCTGTTCGACGACATAAAACAACAGCGGTGCACTGCGATTCTCGAAGGAAACTTCCGAAAAGAAGCAGGCTCGAACCAAAATTGGTCGTTTTGAATAATCCAGAAGTTTTACACGAAGAACGGGAAGCAGGTGCACACTTGGAAAATGCTGGTCAAACACCTTTCCCGAAATAATTGAAACCGAAGAGCCAGAATCAACTAACAGTTTCAATTTGACCGTCCCGATTTGAACGTTAATGTGTATTGCAGATGCAAGAGGCTGTTGAACCACAAGAACTTGTGTAGTTTCATCCTGCGACAGGCTATCAGCTGAAACTTCGTGGACAACTGCATGCGACCATTTCTTGTTGCATTCTCAAAATGCCCGATACGGCCACAGAAGAAGCATTTTCTTAGCTGGGCAGCGTTGCCATGAAGCGCGATGCTCGCTAGAACCACAACGAAAACAATCCGAAGAATTCACGTTTTGCAGCAAATTCGACGGACGGCGCTCTCGAGTAGAGCGGCGGTTCCCATGCGAACCTGCCTTATCACGTTGACCGAAAGTGCGAGCGCGCGGCCGTGAAGGCGGTGACGGCGACAACTGTCCTTTGCGCAGGAATGCGCAGATACTGGCTGCACACAAACAGAAAATTCCTATATTTCCGCGGCTGCTTGCTCGATTTGACTCAGAAGAGCAACTGCCTTGTGAAACGACAGGGAAGACCCTTCTAACAAACACGTTCACGAACGCGATCCGACGACACACCGGCAACAAACTGGTCGCGTAACGTCTCTTCTGGCAATTTAAACGAGCACATCGCGGTGAGCTCCGTAAGAGCGGTCGCGTACTCTTGAACCGACTCGCCTGGGGACTGAACCCGGCGGTGAAATCGGTGGCGCTCGACGACCAGGTTGCAGGTAGTGTCGAAGTGCATGGCAAGTGTCGCTACGGCGGAGGCGTACACGTCTGGCGTACTGCAGCCCCTTGCTTCTCCTCGGTCTTCTCGGCCGCCTGCGACACAGGAAGGGTGCTGAAAATGCGTTGACCTTCGGGTCCCAAACAGTGAATTAGAAGAGCCTTGCGACGCTCTGCGGGGAATACGGAAGCACCAGATGGTACACCTCGAATACGGAAGCACCAAAAGGTACACCTCGAACATGTCGTGCTATCGTGCACGGGGCGACCGGGTGTCGGGAGGAACGGCTCCGGTGGGGTGATGCCGGCGAAAGCCATCGGGTAGGCGTGGCTGGTTGGGTCCCTGGGAATTACATGAGAATACGGTTTTAAATCCTCGTCGCCATTGTAATAATAGAGTGACGTGACCTTTACACCAGGCGCACATGTGGCATTCTGCCCATTAATAGACGTTGCACAAAATATATAAACGCACAAGGACACAGTGTTGCAAACCCAAACACTGAAACCGAAACTGAAACTACATCAATATAGATAGGATACAACAATGACCATTGTGAATACCCTCATTGTACAAACTCACGTGCTGTGCGCTTCCGGAATTTGGAAATAATGTATGCAGTGGGCGGGATGAAATGCATATGCGTGTTATTAAAAGGAGATTTAAAGGAGAATTACGCGGTGTTCCCTGAAACGTCATAGCATGCTTTTATCTATAGCTTTAGTAATCATGTTCATGTCGTTATCACAAACACATTCTCACCCAGGCAACGTACGTAACACGGTTTTTTTTTCAAAGTTGCGAATCAAGTGCATTTGAACGCTTTCTTCACGATTTTGACTGCTACCAATTTTACGCAGCTGAGGTGATCAATCTGTCTCAAAAATGACTTATAACGAGAGCATTACGAATAGTTACAACCGTACAATCTTCTTGTGAGGGTATGAGTTTGCCAAGTACTTGAAGAGTATAATTTATATAGTGAGTGACCAACCATCGACATTACCGCGAACCATGTATGGGTTTGTTTATTTATTTTTTGTTTTTACTGCCAGGCCACGCCCGGCTGTGTTATAAGCGTGCCAAGCAAAGCGCGGCTTCCAATCTTTATTTTCATGCCGAACGGGCTATCACATTCAGATAAGTAGACTGTTTCTCCATAACGTATCTAGTACAGAATTATCTTACAATGTTCTGGATGTGAATCGACGGTTCCAGAAACACTCGCGCCGAAAGGTAAAAGACTACACAGCTGAGGCCGCGGCATTCGATTTTACGACACTCGCCTGCGGAAGTCACTTTGTTGACCACTGCTTCGCCTCCTGTGTATTTGTTTGAGTTGTTAGAAGAACACAAGTTTTCTCCAATCCACGTGTTTGTTTTCCAAAACAACTGCGTCGTCCTTGGCTTCGTGACATCTGGAAGAGGTGCTGGGCATATGCACCCTAAGGCTTCGTCAAGCCGAGAAGCAAGTCCAACCAGAGAAAGCCGCCCAATACAAGGATTGCTACCCGAGTTCGGTCTTCTGCCAGAAGGACCCAAGAGAAAGAATGCTGCAACTAACACCATGGTGCAAGAAACAACGTCGCCAATCGTCCTGCATTAGCCCCGGAAACCGCCATAGTTGCGAGGAGCCTACGCTGAAGACCCCGAAGAATGGTTGGAGAAGCTGTAGCGCCTCCGCATCTTCAACAGGTGGGATGACGAAGAAACTTTCCGGCATATCTTCTTTTACTTAAAATATGCTGCTGGAAGTTGGTTCGAGAACCATGAGAGCTCTTTGACCGACTGAACTTAATTCAAAAGGGAGTTCCTTAAGACCTTCACTACCGTGTTGAGGAAAGAGCGAGCTGAGCTTTTGCTTGAAACTCGAAAGCAGCACCCCAACGAAGGTGTCGTGATCTTCGTTGAGGATATGAAGTGACTTTTTCGCCGTGCGGACCCAGAAATGACCGAAGAAAAGAAGCTCAGGTTTCTATTGCGAGGAGTGAAGCAGGAGCTTTTGCTTGTCTAGTCCGTAACCCGCCGAAGACGGTGGCTGAATTCGCGTCTGAGGCTGCTGCGATGGAGAAGACGCTAGAAATTCTAACGAGGCAGTACGACCGCCCTGTCAATGCGCTGTACTCAGAGACCATCCGTGCCGCAACTGTAACCTCCTATACATTGCGCGAGACTATCCGAGCAGTGGTCAAGGACGAGCTTCAGAAGCTTTTTTCCAACGACGCCGCAACCTCAACTGGCTTCCCTGACTGAAATCATCCGAGAAGAGGTTAAACGACGCCGCAACCTCAACTGGCTTCCCTGACTGACATCATCCGAGAAGAGGTTAAACAGCCCCAAGCGATGACCTACTCCGCAGCTCTTCGTCAACCCCGCCCGGCTCCAACCCGTCGTAAAGAGCCCGAGCCATACCGCCGTCCAATGGCGCCCACCGGGCGCCCTGTAGACCAATACCAGACGCCAAGGAAGACCGACGTGTTGGGAACGCCCGATAATCGCCCGCTGTGCTAGCTCTGTGGAGAGGCCGACCAAACCTATCGTCGCTGTCCCTACAAGAGGCTTGGTTTCGAGCGTTCTCCGTCGACGCCCCATGCCCCCGATACGGCCAGTGCCCTGCTGAGATCGAAGACTACCTGTTCAACACGAACCGTGGATCAGCCCACTTCAACTGCTCACGGTCGCCCTACGCGTATCACACACCGAACCGCCGGAGCACTGCTGACTTCTCAGGTGGAAGGTCCCCCAGCCAACGCGCGTGCAACTAAAAGCAGCGACTTCTGTGGGTAAAGTTGCACGACCGCGGAAAAATGAAAACAATCCAAGAACCCAGCGTCTCGCTGAATATCATGATTCACGGCATGCCCTCACCAAAGTTGCTGAAGATGAGGTCGATGCACGTTCCCCGTATGGTTGTGGTCTGCATGTAGTAATGGCCTGACGAGACTCGCCTACGTAAGCCGCTGCCGAAGACGATGAAACGTCAAAGACGCGTGAAACGTGCTAGTCTCGTGGCGGCCTGAGAAGACACCGGCAACAGTTTCGCTGCACCAGTCCTAAAGTGGAAGCGCGGTCGTCTCGTGCCGGCCAATGCAGACACTGGCAATATTGTCGCTCCCAGAGCCATTAAAGCGTAAGACACCGGCGGGCGTTCAGCCAGGGGAATGAAACTTCCTATACCTTGCATGGGACGCGTAATTCGTTTGCAGCGCCGGACATACCACTGGTGTTTGGGGGCGGTACTAAAAACATGACGGCGCGTTACAGACTTGCACTGGGAGATGCCATCTTCATGGGGACTGAAAGTCCAGTGGTGGGGGGGGGAGAAAAAGAGAGGCAATTTAGCGCCAAATTCATTTGGGACGCACATGCAAGGTAAAGTGAGCGAATGGAAGATATTGAGATGGCCAGCGGACGACCTTGTTCCTGTTGCGCAACCCGTCACATGATCAAAAGGGCAATTGTTTTCTTCTGATTGATGAAGTTTTGCACGTCCACTTCTCTTTGCACTACTTACTATAAGTACGACGTTGTTTTGGTTTCTTAGTACACACAATGTAGACAAGAATAAAGAGTTCAGCTATTTTAATTTTTATTGGCGAAATGTACCACCCATACATTAAAAACACAATTTGGATATTTTGCGCTTTTAGTCGCAAACAAAAGTGTACGGCACATGGCCGCATGCTAATAAATAGGTATCCAGCCAGTGCATATGTCTCCAGTGCCTTGTCTGTCCAAGGTCCGCGTAGTCTCTGCTGGTGAAATGGGCAGGACACAGCCGGTAGCTGCTGTAAATCTGTCGAGGTGGTAAATGAGCCTGGTCCTGCCTTCTCGCACTCTGGAGCCAAACGCGAGATCTGGAACATAAACAAGCACGCTTGTATATTTGGCTTAGAATAAATACTAGCTTTAATGAGGCTTTTGGGCGCACATAGTTTTGAGTAAAAACTGGAATCTATTTTCGAAATAAATGCTATCTCATGTATTAGGAATCTTTCTTTTATTAAATTGATTTTGGCTACGAGGACGACTTGTGACAACATCAATCGTAAAGGCAAATTTTAAAATACAATCATCCTTTATATTAATAGACGCTGATACGTTTTTCTGTTTCTGCGGTCATAATTTTCTGTGGCAACGACCCACCTTTCCTATTAATCCAAAATACATTTTTGCAGACACAAGCACCCATCCCAAACCAGAATCGCTAAGCAATTAATTGTGCATATATTCTATTACGCATTGTGTATTCCGCAGGTATTTCTTCTGACCCTGCAGTAAACCAGTTATAAAACCCTCATTTAAAAAGCTCTGACAAATTACTAGCAAAGGTTAAGCCTGCATTGTCAAATTATTTACCGGCTTATAGCTGTAACTTCGTTTTTCTGAATATATCGTTCTCGTACTTAAAGCTGAAACACGAAGCACGGAACTGAAGTGTAAATTATAAAGTATAAGTGGCGGAAAAATGGTTATGATTCTATTACAAACATACACAGTAATTGTTTAGTTTGTGTATTTATTGCTACAAATTCATTTTGCTATGTTTCATTGATTCGCGTGAAGAGAAAATGCAGAACACACAAACGAAACGCAAATAATTGTTTGTGTAGTCCCTACTTAGCTAACATGGTGCTAACAACACGACATGAACCTACGGACCCACCCTTTGAGCCATAAGTGTATGGGAGATGCCTTCCTCCAGCTGTACACCTAAATAGGCTTATAATAACGATAACAATAATACTGATAAAAATTGTAATAATCACAAAGTAATAATATTATATTAACAACAGCAACGCATGCTATAAAAACAAATGAAACGCAGACAATCAAAGATAATGAAAAAGTGCAGATATGCTCACACTGTTTCATTTGCTTTTGTGTATGTGGCCTCGTATACAATTTGCTGCATACCGTGCATTCACTTGCGCTAATATGTAAAACACACGATCGAAACGGATTAATTAAATAACGCACGTATAAACAAACGTGTGTAGCTAATTTAGACATTAGATAAATTACGAAATGATAAGAACGTATTCCATGCGTAAATAAAGAGTGAAAGAAGACAATCACAATGTAATAAATATATAGTGCACCTGTATGCTCACATAAATGATAAAGATACCGCTGCAACCGCATCCTGCTATCTCGTGCTAGCGTAGAAAAGCAAAACGAGCAGCATGCAGATCGTACCTTTCGTCCGCCGGAATCCAAAAGAATTTTATGCGGCCTGGCGAGAAGAATTTTGACACCACTCACCACAGCACGATCTGTGATGCCAGCGCAAATCCACGCATGTATGAGTTTCGATGAAACAAAATTTACGATTAAAAAATCGCCGCTCGGAACACCGTGGATCGTAACATACCTGTGGGCGCGACAGGAAACGCCCCTATATAGCGGTGCGAAATAAAAAGGCGCGGTTCTCGTTTTCCACTCCTGGTGGCGCTCGTATTTTCGCAATCTCGAACTGCAACTTTTAGGTTCACTTGCATGTAAAAACTCCGTAATAATAAGCAACCTGGTAATAAATATAAAATGCAACAATAACGTTCATTTATACTCGCATGCAGTACAGCCCCCAAACGTTAGAATCGCTGCAGTCACGACACAGAAAAACGGCGGAGTTGCATCCCCCCTGTTCAGCAAGTCGAACGTGCTCAGTGTGGGTGTGGACGGCACAACAACAACAAGGGAGGGACATAGCCCCGACCATCAGATACTTTGCATCTAATATTCTCTATATCGAAATACCAAGAAGAGGAATACCGAAATGTCCTTGCGAGGAACAAAATTTGGCCACACGTTCAGAGTCCCACAGCAAGTACCCGAGTCCTATGACACTGCTGCAGTTCCAAATAACGATATTGTGGCCCCGTAGAGCATACCTTTATAATAGTCTGGTTTTACATTTCTCGTTCTCGACAGGAACTATTCCACACTGGCTCATCCTCAAGCTGTGCAAATCACCCTAACGTTCACGTATTCCTTGTCACCCGCCACATGGTGGTGTAGATGACCACCAAATCGATTGCCCTCAGCACAAAATAGGGTTTTAGGACATTAAAACAACGTGAATTTCAAATCTACTAGTTTTTGTGTCCAACGTATTGCCAGGAAGTCATAGGGGACTGATTTTGAAGAATATGAGGGAATTGTGTTTCGTTAGTTAATTAAAACATATCTATTATTATTATATTACCTTTATACACATGTAAAACATTTTATTTAATAAAAAAAATTAGCTAATATATATCAAATGTATATGAATGAGCGTTAGGTGTGTACCTGAATGTGTTTTGTTGGTATTGTATAAATATTCTTTCCTTTCAATCTCGGCTAACTGCAAAAAAAGTTATGTGCTCCAGCAGTAAAATGAGACAGAGCACAATATTATTCATAGCACTTACATGCCCTGTTGACTTCTAACATTCCGAAAAGGTAGCGAATAAGATACGTATAAGCGAAGAGATTTAATAATCTTACCGATTTTTTCTGAAATACAACAATTTTTCAAAAAATGTTCTGCTTTGTTCAGCGTTTACATAAAGCCTTCGGGAGTAAGGCTATCGCATCAAGGTAAATATATTTATATTCACACGTTTCGCTCACTGTTGTCGACATTTTTACCAGATGTGAAGTTCTGTTGCTTTTGTACAAAAAATGGTGTTCCGATCCAAAGCCAGATTGGTAAACATAAACAACGACCACGTTCATAAACTCTGGAGCTTCACCCGCTTTTCTGCTACAGAAAACACTCTGTATAGCTGGAGTTTTGTGTTTTGGCCTGCGCGTTTGCCGCAGTTCTAAATGTTTTTTTTCCTCGGGGTGAAAGTTCAGTTATCCTACTGCTCGAAAGATGAACTAGCAACGTTTCTAGTTTCACGAGAAACAGATATGGTACTGTACTCAGCATAAACATGAAATCCCCCATGAACTGTTGATAAATGGAAAATCCTTTGAACACATGAGTAGAGAAAACCGTAGGGAGGTAATAGCTCACCGTTGCTGTAGATATATTTTTATATAGTTACTTGCAAATGAAGTGGGTGAAATAAAACGTGGTGCTCTGTGTAAAGAGAAAAATACCTCAGATCGAATGAACCCTCAAGCACATAGCAACACTTTGTGCAGAAATACGTGTTTTCCTGAAGATCAAGCCAAACGCTCTATGCATGACGGTTTCATTTATTATGACAGAATATGTGCTTCTTTACGTGTTTGTGGAGACACATTTTTACAAGAGGGTTTAATGGTTCCGGTGAAAGCGCGACATTTCTCGAGTCTCTGATGGCTATAAGGATGCGTTCCTTGTGCTTCCATTTTCGGAGAGGCCTCCAACTGAGCAGGATAAGTGTAGCAATGTGTAAAGGCGTGAGAGTGGGCCTCGAAAACATCGGAGTGCAATGCGATGGGTTCTCCTAATCTGATAGAATATGTGCTTGTTTCTGTGTTTGTGGAGTAGCATTGTTATATCAGGGTTGGTTCTGATGCCGAGAAGGAAGCGTTCCTTGTGTTTCCATTTTCGGAGAGGCCTCCAACTGAGCAGGATTAGTGTAGCAATGTGTAAAGGCGTGAGAGTTGGCCTCGAAAACAGCGGAGTGCAATGCGATGGGTTCTCCTAATCTGATAGAATATGTGCTTGTTTCTGTGTTTGTGGAGTAGCATTGTTATACCAGGGTTGGTTCTGATGCCGAGAAGGAAGCATTCCTTGTGTTTCAATTTTCGGAGAGGCCTCCAACTGAGCAGGATTAGTGTAGCATTGTGTAAAGGCGTGAGAGTAGGCCTCGAAAACAGCGGAGTGCAATGCGATGGGTTCTCCTAATCTGATAGAATATGTGCTTGTTTCTGTGTTTGTGGAGTAGCATTGTTATACCAGGGTTGGTTCTGATGCCGAGAAGGAAGCGTTCCTTGTGTTTCCATTTTCGGAGAGGCCTCCAACTGAGCAGGATTAGTGTAGCAATGTGTAAAGGCGTAAGAGTGGGCCTCGAAAACAGCGGAGTGCAATGCGATGGGTTCTCCTAATCTGATAGAATATGTGCTTGTTTCTGTGTTTGTGGAGTAGCATTGTTATACCAGGGTTGGTTCTGATGCCGAGAAGAGAGCGTTCCTTGTGTTTCCCTTTTCAGAGAGGCCTCCAACTGAGCAGGATTAGTGTAGCAATGTGTAAAGGCGTGAGAGTGGGCCTCGAAAACAGCGGAGTGCAATGCGATGGGTTCTCCTAATCTGATAGAATATGTGCTTGTTTCTGTGTTTGTGGAGTAGCATTGTTATACCAGGGTTGGTTCTGATGCCGAGAAGGAAGCGTTCCTTGTGTTTCCATTTTCAGAGAGGCCTCCAACTGAGCAGGATTAGTGTAGCAATGTGTAAAGGCGTAAGAGTGGGCCTCGAAAACAGCGGAGTGCAATGCGATGGGTTCTCCTAATCTGATAGAATATGTGCTTGTTTCTGTGTTTGTGGAGTAGCATTGTTATACCAGGGTTGGTTCTGATGCCGAGAAGGAAGCATTCCTTGTGTTTCAATTTTCGGAGAGGCCTCCAACTGAGCAGGATTAGTGTAGCATTGTGTAAAGGCGTGAGAGTAGGCCTCGAAAACAGCGGAGTGCAATGCGATGGGTTCTCCTAATCTGATAGAATATGTGCTTGTTTCTGTGTTTGTGGAGTAGCATTGTTATACCAGGGTTGGTTCTGATGCCGAGAAGGAAGCGTTCCTTGTGTTTCCATTTTCGGAGAGGCCTCCAACTGAGCAGGATTAGTGTAGCAATGTGTAAAGGCGTAAGAGTGGGCCTCGAAAACAGCGGAGTGCAATGCGATGGGTTCTCCTAATCTGATAGAATATGTGCTTGTTTCTGTGTTTGTGGAGTAGCATTGTTATACCAGGGTTGGTTCTGATGCCGAGAAGAGAGCGTTCCTTGTGTTTCCCTTTTCAGAGAGGCCTCCAACTGAGCAGGATTAGTGTAGCAATGTGTAAAGGCGTGAGAGTGGGCCTCGAAAACAGCGGAGTGCAATGCGATGGGTTCTCCTAATCTGATAGAATATGTGCTTGTTTCTGTGTTTGTGGAGTAGCATTGTTATACCAGGGTTGGTTCTGATGCCGAGAAGGAAGCGTTCCTTGTGTTTCCATTTTCAGAGAGGCCTCCAACTGAGCAGGATTAGTGTAGCAATGTGTAAAGGCGTAAGAGTGGGCCTCGAAAACAGCGGAGTGCAATGCGATGGGTTCTCCTAATCTGATAGAATATGTGCTTGTTTCTGTGTTTGTGGAGTAGCATTGTTATACCAGGGTTGGTTCTGATGCTGAGAAGGAAGCGTTCCTTGTGTTTCCATTTTCGGAGAGGCCTCCAACTGAGCAGGATTAGTGTAGCAATGTGTAAAGGCGTGAGAGTGGGCCTCGAAAACAGCGGAGTGCGATGCGGTGGGTTCTCCTAATCTGATAGAATATGTGCTTGTTTCTGTGTTTGTGGAGTAGCATTGTTATACCAGGGTTAATTCTGATGCCGAGAAGGAAGCGTTCCTTGTGTTTCCATTTTCAGAGAGGCCTCCAACTGAGCAGGATTAGTGTAGCAATGTGTAAAGGCGTGAGAGTTGGCCTCGAAAACAGCGGAGTGCAATGCGATGGGTTCTCCTAATCTGATAGAATATGTGCTTGTTTCTGTGTTTGTGGAGTAGCATTGTTATACCAGGGTTGGTTCTGATGCCGAGAAGGAAGCGTTCCTTGTGTTTCAATTTTCGGAGAGGCCTCCAACTGAGCAGGATTAGTGTAGCAATGTGTAAAGGCGTGAGAGTAGGCCTCGAAAACAGCGGAGTGCAATGCGATGGGTTCTCCTAATCTGATAGAATATGTGCTTGTTTCTGTGTTTGTGGAGTAGCATTGTTATACCATGGTTGGTTCTGATGCCGAGAAGGAAGCGTTCCTTGTGTTTCCATTTTCGGAGAGGCCTCCAACTGAGCAGGATTAGTGTAGCAATGTGTAAAGGCGTGAGAGTGGGCCTCGAAAACAGCGGAGTGCGATGCGATGGGTTCTCCTAATCTGATAGAATATGTGCTTGTTTCTGTGTTTGTGGAGTAGCATTGTTATACCAGGGTTGGTTCTGATGCCGAGAAGGAAGCGTTTGTTGTGTTTCCATTTTCGGAGAGGCCTCCAACTGAGCAGGATTAGTGTAGCAATGTGTAAAGGCGTGAGAGTGGGCCTCGAAAACACCGGAGTGCAATGCGATGGGTTCTGCTAATCTGATAGAATATGTGCTTGTTTCTGTGTTTGTGGAGTAGCATTGTTATACCAGGGTTGGTTTTGATGCCGAGAAGAAAGCGTTTCTTGTGTTTCCATTTTCAGAGAGGCCTCCAACTGAGCAGGATTAGTGTAGCAATGTGTAAAGGCGTGAGAGTGGGCCTCGAAAACACCGGAGTGCGATGCGATGGGTTCTCCCAATCTGATAGAATATGTGCTTGTTTCTGTGTTTGTGGAGTAGCATTGTTATACCAGGGTTGGTTTTGATGCCGAGAAGAAAGCGTTTCTTGTGTTTCCATTTTCGGAGAGGCCTCCAACTGAGCAGGATTAGTGTAGCAATGTGTAAAGGCGTGAGAGTGGGCCTCGAAAACAGCGGAGTGCAATGCGATGGGTTCTCCTAATCTGATAGAATATGTGCTTGTTTCTGTGTTTGTGGAGTAGCATTGTTATACCAGGGTTGGTTTTGATGCCGAGAAGAAAGCGTTTCTTGTGTTTCCATTTTCGGAGAGGCCTCCAACTGAGCAGGATTTGTGTAGCAATGTGTAAAGGCGTGAGAGTGGGCCTCGAAAACAGCGGAGTGCAATGCGATGGGTTCTCCTAATCTGATAGAATATGTGCTTGTTTCTGTGTTTGTGGAGTAGCATTGTTATACCAGGGTTGGTTCTGATGCCGAGAAAGAAGCGTTTCTTGTGTTTCCATTTTCGGAGAGGCCTCCAACTGAGCAGGATTAGTGTAGCAATGTGTAAAGGCGTGAGAGTGGGCCTCGAAAACAGCGGAGTGCAATGCGATGGGTTCTCCTAATCTGATAGAATATGTGCTTGTTTCTGTGTTTGTGGAGTAGCATTGTTATACCAGGGTTGGTTTTGATGCCGAGAAGAAAGCGTTTCTTGTGTTTCCATTTTCGGAGAGGCCTCCAACTGAGCAGGATTTGTGTAGCAATGTGTAAAGGCGTGAGAGTGGGCCTCGAAAACAGCGGAGTGCAATGCGATGGGTTCTCCTAATCTGATAGAATATGTGCTTGTTTCTGTGTTTGTGGAGTAGCATTGTTATACCAGGGTTGGTTCTGATGCCGAGAAGGAAGCGTTTCTTGTGTTTCCATTTTCAGAGAGGCCTCCAACTGAGCAGGATTAGTGTAGCAATGTGTAAAGGCGTGAGAGTGGGCCTCGAAAACAGCGGAGTGCAATGCGATGGGTTCTCCTAATCTGATAGAATATGTGATTGTTTCTGTGTTTGTGGAGTAGCATTGTTATACCAGGGTTGGTTCTGATGCCGAGAAGGAAGCGTTCCTTGTGTTTCCATTTTCGGAGAGGCCTCCAACTGAGCAGGATTAGTGTAGCAATGTGTAAAGGCGTGAGAGTGGGCCTCGAAAACAGCGGAGTGCGATGCGATGGGTTCTCCTAATCTGATAGAATATGTGCTTGTTTTTGTGTTTGTGGAGTAGCATTGTTATACCAGGGTTGGTTCTGATGCCGAGAAGGAAGCGTTTGTTGTGTTTCCATTTTCGGAGAGGCCTCCAACTGAGCAGGATTAGTGTAGCAATGTGTAAAGGCGTGAGAGTGGGCCTCGAAAACAGCGGAGTGCAATGCGATGGGTTCTCCTAATCTGATAGAATATGTGCTTGTTTCTGTGTTTGTGGAGTAGCATTGTTATACCAGGGTTGGTTCTGATGCCGAGAAGGGAGCATTCCTTGTGTTTCCATTTTCGGAGAGGCCTCCAACTGAGCAGGATTAGTGTAGCAATGTGTAAAGGCGTGAGAGTGGGCCTCGAAAACACCGGAGTGCAATGCGATGGGTTCTCCTAATCTGATAGAATATGTGCTTGTTTCTGTGTTTGTGGAGTAGCATTGGTATACCAGGGTTGGTTCTGATGCCGAGAAGGGAGCGTTCCTTGTGTTTCCATTTTCGGAGAGGCCTCCAACTGAACAGGATTAGTGTAGCAATGTGTAAAGGCGTGAGAGTGGGCCTCGAAAACACCGGAGTGCAATGCGATGGGTTCTGCTAATCTGATAGAATATGTGCTTGTTTCTGTGTTTGTGGAGTAGCATTGTTATACCAGGGTTGGTTTTGATGCCGAGAAGAAAGCGTTTCTTGTGTTTCCATTTTCAGAGAGGCCTCCAACTGAGCAGGATTAGTGTAGCAATGTGTAAAGGCGTGAGAGTGGGCCTCGAAAACACCGGAGTGCGATGCGATGGGTTCTCCCAATCTGATAGAATATGTGCTTGTTTCTGTGTTTGTGGAGTAGCATTGTTATACCAGGGTTGGTTTTGATGCCGAGAAGAAAGCGTTTCTTGTGTTTCCATTTTCGGAGAGGCCTCCAACTGAGCAGGATTAGTGTAGCAATGTGTAAAGGCGTGAGAGTGGGCCTCGAAAACAGCGGAGTGCAATGCGATGGGTTCTCCTAATCTGATAGAATATGTGCTTGTTTCTGTGTTTGTGGAGTAGCATTGTTATACCAGGGTTGGTTCTGATGCCAAGAAGGAAGCGTTCCTTGTGTTTCCATTTTCAGAGAGGCCTCTAACTGAGCAGGATTAGTGTAGCAATGTGCAAAGGCGTGAGAGTGGGCCTCGAAAACAGCGGAGTGCAATGCGATGGGTTCTCCTAATCTGATAGAATATGTGCTTGTTTCTGTGTTTGTGGAGTAGCATTGTTATACCAGGGTTGGTTCTGATGCCGAGAAAGAAGCGTTTCTTGTGTTTCCATTTTCGGAGAGGCCTCCAACTGAGCAGGATTAGTGTAGCAATGTGTAAAGGCGTGAGAGTGGGCCTCGAAAACAGCGGAGTGCAATGCGATGGGTTCTCCTAATCTGATAGAATATGTGCTTGTTTCTGTGTTTGTGGAGTAGCATTGTTATACCAGGGTTGGTTTTGATGCCGAGAAGAAAGCGTTTCTTGTGTTTCCATTTTCGGAGAGGCCTCCAACTGAGCAGGATTTGTGTAGCAATGTGTAAAGGCGTGAGAGTGGGCCTCGAAAACAGCGGAGTGCAATGCGATGGGTTCTCCTAATCTGATAGAATATGTGCTTGTTTCTGTGTTTGTGGAGTAGCATTGTTATACCAGGGTTGGTTCTGATGCCGAGAAGGAAGCGTTTCTTGTGTTTCCATTTTCAGAGAGGCCTCCAACTGAGCAGGATTAGTGTAGCAATGTGTAAAGGCGTGAGAGTGGGCCTCGAAAACAGCGGAGTGCAATGCGATGGGTTCTCCTAATCTGATAGAATATGTGATTGTTTCTGTGTTTGTGGAGTAGCATTGTTATACCAGGGTTGGTTCTGATGCCGAGAAGGAAGCGTTCCTTGTGTTTCCATTTTCAGAGAGGCCTCTAACTGAGCAGGATTAGTGTAGCAATGTGTAAAGGCGTAAGAGTGGGCCTCGAAAACAGCGGAGTGCAATGCGATGGGTTCTCCTAATCTGATAGAATATGTGCTTGTTTCTGTGTTTGTGGAGTAGCATTGTTATACCAGGGTTGGTTCTGATGCCGAGAAGAAAGCGTTTCTTGTGTTTCCATTTTCGGAGAAGCCTCCAACTGAGCAGGATTAGTGTAGCAATGTGTAAAGGCGTGAGAGTGGGCCTCGAAAACAGCGGAGTGCAATGCGATGGGTTCTCCTAATCTGATAGAATATGTGCTTGTTTCTGTGTTTGTGGAGTAGCATTGTTATACCAGGGTTGGTTCTGATGCCGAGAAGGAAGCGTTCCTTGTGTTTCCATTTTCAGAGAGACCTCTAACTGAGCAGGATTAGTGTAGCAATGTGTAAAGGCGTAAGAGTGGGCCTCGAAAACAGCGGAGTGCAATGCGATGGGTTCTCCTAATCTGATAGAATATGTGCTTGTTTCTGTGTTTGTGGAGTAGCATTGTTATACCAGGGTTGGTTCTGATGCCGAGAAGGAAGCGTTTCTTGTGTTTCCATTTTCAGAGAGGCCTCCAACTGAGCAGGATTAGTGTAGCAATGTGTAAAGGCGTGAGAGTGGGCCTCAAAAACAGCGGAGTGCAATGCGATGGGTTCTCCTAATCTGATAGAATATGTGCTTGTTTCTGTGTTTGTGGAGTAGCATTGTTATACCAGGGTTGGTTCTGATGCCGAGAAGGAAGCGTTCCTTGTGTTTCCATTTTCAGAGAGGCCTCCAACTGAGCAGGATTAGTGTAGCAATGTGTAAAGGCGAGAGAGTGGGCCTCGAAAACAGCGGAGTGCAATGCGATGGGTTCTCCTAATCTGATAGAATATGTGCTTGTTTCTGTGTTTGTGGAGTAGCATTGTTATACCAGGGTTGGTTCTGATGCCGAGAAGAAAGCGTTTCTTGTGTTTCCATTTTCGGAGAAGCCTCCAACTGAGCAGGATTAGTGTAGCAATGTGTAAAGGCGTGAGAGTGGGCCTCGAAAACAGCGGAGTGCAATGCGATGGGTTCTCCTAATCTGATAGAATATGTGCTTGTTTCTGTGTTTGTGGAGTAGCATTGTTATACCAGGGTTGGTTCTGATGCCGAGAAGGAAGCGTATCTTGTGTTTCCATTTTCAGAGAGGCCTCCAACTGAGCAGGATTAGTGTAGCAATGTGTAAAGGCGTGAGAGTGGGCCTCGAAAACAGCGGAGTGCAATGCGATGGGTTCTCCTAATCTGATAGAATATGTGCTTGTTTCTGTGTTTGTGGAGTAGCATTGTTATACCAGGGTTGGTTCTGATGCCGAGAAGGAAGCGTTCCTTGTGTTTCCATTTTCAGAGAGGCCTCTAACTGAGCAGGATTAGTGTAGCAATGTGTAAAGGCGTAAGAGTGGGCCTCGAAAACAGCGGAGTGCAATGCGATGGGTTCTCCTAATCTGATAGAATATGTGCTTGTTTCTGTGTTTGTGGAGTAGCATTGTTATTCCAGGGTTGGTTTTGATGCCGAGAAGAAAGCGTTTCTTGTGTTTCCATTTTCAGAGAGGCCTCCAACTGAGCAAGATTAGTGTAGCAACGTGTAAAGGCGTGAGAGTGGGCCTCGAAAACAGCGGAGTGCAATGCGATGGGTTCTCCTAATCTGATAGAATATGTGCTTGTTTCTGTGTTTGTGGAGTAGCATTGTTATACCAGGGTTGGTTCTGATGCCGAGAAGGAAGCGTTCCTTGTGTTTCCATTTTCGGAGAGGCCTCCAACTGAGCAGGATTAGTGTAGCAATGTGTAAAGGCGTGAGAGTGGGCCTCGAAAACAGCGGAGTGCAATGCGATGGGTTCTCCTAATCTGATAGAATATGTGCTTGTTTCTGTGTTTGTGGAGTAGCATTGTTATACCAGGGTTGGTTTTGATGCCGAGAAGGAAGCGTTTCTTGTGTTTCCATTTTCGGAGAGGCCTCCAACTGAGCAGGATTAGTGTAGCAATGTGTAAAGGCGTGAGAGTGGGCCTCGAAAACACCGGAGTGCAATGCGATGGGTTCTCCTAATCTGATAGAATATGTGCTTGTTTCTGTGTTTGTGGAGTAGCATTGTTATACCAGGGTTGGGTCTGATGACGAGAAGGAAGCGTTCCTTGTGTTTCCATTTTCGGAGAGGCCTCCAACTGAGCAGGATTAGTGTAGCAATGTGTAAAGGCGTGAGAGTGGGCCTCGAAAACAGCGGAGTCCGATGCGATGGGTTCTCCTAATCTGATAGAATATGTGCTTGTTTCTGTGTTTGTGGAGTAGCATTGTTATACCAGGGTTGGTTCTGATGCCGAGAAGGAAGCGTTCCTTGTGTTTCCATTTTCAGAGAGGCCTCTAACTGAGCAGGATTAGTGTAGCAATGTGTAAAGCCGTAAGAGTGGGCCTCGAAAACAGCGGAGTGCAATGCGATGGGATCTCCTAATCTGATAGAATATGTGCTTGTTTCTGTGTTTGTGGAGTAGCATTGTTATACCAGGGTTGGTTCTGATGCCGAGAAGAAAGCGTTTCTTGTGTTTCCATTTTCGGAGAGGCCTCCAACTGAGCAGGATTAGTGTAGCAATGTGTAAAGGCGTGAGAGTGGGCCTCGAGAACAGCGGAGTGCAATGCGATGGGTTCTCCTAATCTTATAGAATATGTGCTTGTTTCTGTGTTTGTGGAGTAGCATTGTTATACCAGGGTTGGTTTTGATGCCGAGAAGGAAGCGTTTCTTGTGTTTCCATTTTCGGAGAGGCCTCCAACTGAGCAGGATTAGTGTAGCAATGTGTAAAGGCGTTAGAGTGGGCCTCGAAAACACCGGAGTGCAATGCGATGGGTTCTCCTAATCTGATAGAATATGTGCTTGTTTCTGTGTTTGTGGAGTAGCATTGTTATACCAGGGTTGGTTCTGATGCCGAGAAGGAAGCGTTCCTTGTGTTTCCATTTTCGGAGAGGCCTCCAACTGAGCAGGATTAGTGTAGCAATGTGTAAAGGCGTGAGAGTGGGCCTCGAAAACAGCGGAGTGCAATGCGATGGGTTCTCCTAATGTGATAGAATATGTGCTTGTTTCTGTGTTTGTGGAGTAGCATTGTTATACCAGGGTTGGTTCTGATGCCGAGAAGGAAGCGTTCCTTGTGTTTCCATTTTCAGAGAGGCCTCTAACTGAGCAGGATTAGTGTAGCAATGTGTAAAGGCGTAAGAGTGGGCCTAGAAAACAGCGGAGTGCAATGCGATGGGTTCTCCTAATCTGATAGAATATGTGCTTGTTTCTGTGTTTGTGGAGTAGCATTGTTATACCAGGGTTGGTTCTGATGCCGAGAAGGAAGCGTTCCTTGTGTTTCCATTTTCAGAGAGGCCTCTAACTGAGCAGGATTAGTGTAGCAATGTGTAAAGGCGTAAGAGTGGGCCTCGAAAACAGCGGAGTGCAATGCGATGGGTTCTCCTAATCTGATAGAATATGTGCTTGTTTCTGTGTTTGTGGAGTAGCATTGTTATACCAGGGTTGGTTCTGATGCCGAGAAGGAAGCGTTCCTTGTGTTTCCATTTTCAGAGAGGCCTCTAACTGAGCAGGATTAGTGTAGCAATGTGTAAAGGCGTAAGAGTGGGCCTCGAAAACAGCGGAGTGCAATGCGATGGGTTCTCCTAATCTGATAGAATATGTGCTTGTTTCTGTGTTTGTGGAGTAGCATTGTTATTCCAGGGTTGGTTTTGATGCCGAGAAGAAAGCGTTTCTTGTGTTTCCATTTTCAGAGAGGCCTCCAACTGAGCAGGATTAGTGTAGCAACGTGTAAAGGCGTGAGAGTGGGCCTCGAAAACAGCGGAGTGCAATGCGATGGGTTCTCCTAATCTGATAGAATATGTGCTTGTTTCTGTGTTTGTGGAGTAGCATTGTTATACCAGGGTTGGTTCTGATGCCGAGAAAGAAGCGTTTCTTGTGTTTCCATTTTCGGAGAGGCCTCCAACTGAGCAGGATTAGTGTAGCAATGTGTAAAGGCGTGAGAGTGGGCCTCGAAAACAGCGGAGTGCAATGCGATGGGTTCTCCTAATCTGATAGAATATGTGCTTGTTTCTGTGTTTGTGGAGTAGCATTGTTATACCAGGGTTGGTTTTGATGCCGAGAAGAAAGCGTTTCTTGTGTTTCCATTTTCGGAGAGGCCTCCAACTGAGCAGGATTTGTGTAGCAATGTGTAAAGGCGTGAGAGTGGGCCTCGAAAACAGCGGAGTGCAATGCGATGGGTTCTCCTAATCTGATAGAATATGTGCTTGTTTCTGTGTTTGTGGAGTAGCATTGTTATACCAGGGTTGGTTCTGATGCCGAGAAGGAAGCGTTTCTTGTGTTTCCATTTTCAGAGAGGCCTCCAACTGAGCAGGATTAGTGTAGCAATGTGTAAAGGCGTGAGAGTGGGCCTCGAAAACAGCGGAGTGCAATGCGATGGGTTCTCCTAATCTGATAGAATATGTGATTGTTTCTGTGTTTGTGGAGTAGCATTGTTATACCAGGGTTGGTTCTGATGCCGAGAAGGAAGCGTTCCTTGTGTTTCCATTTTCAGAGAGGCCTCTAACTGAGCAGGATTAGTGTAGCAATGTGTAAAGGCGTAAGAGTGGGCCTCGAAAACAGCGGAGTGCAATGCGATGGGTTCTCCTAATCTGATAGAATATGTGCTTGTTTCTGTGTTTGTGGAGTAGCATTGTTATACCAGGGTTGGTTCTGATGCCGAGAAGGAAGCGTTCCTTGTGTTTCCATTTTCAGAGAGGCCTCTAACTGAGCAGGATTAGTGTAGCAATGTGTAAAGGCGTAAGAGTGGGCCTCGAAAACAGCGGAGTGCAATGCGATGGGTTCTCCTAATCTGATAGAATATGTGCTTGTTTCTGTGTTTGTGGAGTAGCATTGTTATACCAGGGTTGGTTCTGATGCCGAGAAGGAAGCGTTTCTTGTGTTTCCATTTTCAGAGAGGCCTCCAACTGAGCAGGATTAGTGTAGCAATGTGTAAAGGCGTGAGAGTGGGCCTCAAAAACAGCGGAGTGCAATGCGATGGGTTCTCCTAATCTGATAGAATATGTGCTTGTTTCTGTGTTTGTGGAGTAGCATTGTTATACCAGGGTTGGTTCTGATGCCGAGAAGGAAGCGTTCCTTGTGTTTCCATTTTCAGAGAGGCCTCCAACTGAGCAGGATTAGTGTAGCAATGTGTAAAGGCGTGAGAGTGGGCCTCGAAAACAGCGGAGTGCAATGCGATGGGTTCTCCTAATCTGATAGAATATGTGCTTGTTTCTGTGTTTGTGGAGTAGCATTGTTATACCAGGGTTGGTTCTGATGCCGAGAAGAAAGCGTTTCTTGTGTTTCCATTTTCGGAGAAGCCTCCAACTGAGCAGGATTAGTGTAGCAATGTGTAAAGGCGTGAGAGTGGGCCTCGAAAACAGCGGAGTGCAATGCGATGGGTTCTCCTAATCTGATAGAATATGTGCTTGTTTCTGTGTTTGTGGAGTAGCATTGTTATACCAGGGTTGGTTCTGATGCCGAGAAGGAAGCGTATCTTGTGTTTCCATTTTCAGAGAGGCCTCCAACTGAGCAGGATTAGTGTAGCAATGTGTAAAGGCGTGAGAGTGGGCCTCGAAAACAGCGGAGTGCAATGCGATGGGTTCTCCTAATCTGATAGAATATGTGCTTGTTTCTGTGTTTGTGGAGTAGCATTGTTATACCAGGGTTGGTTCTGATGCCGAGAAGGAAGCGTTCCTTGTGTTTCCATTTTCAGAGAGGCCTCTAACTGAGCAGGATTAGTGTAGCAATGTGTAAAGGCGTAAGAGTGGGCCTCGAAAACAGCGGAGTGCAATGCGATGGGTTCTCCTAATCTGATAGAATATGTGCTTGTTTCTGTGTTTGTGGAGTAGCATTGTTATTCCAGGGTTGGTTTTGATGCCGAGAAGAAAGCGTTTCTTGTGTTTCCATTTTCAGAGAGGCCTCCAACTGAGCAGGATTAGTGTAGCAACGTGTAAAGGCGTGAGAGTGGGCCTCGAAAACAGCGGAGTGCAATGCGATGGGTTCTCCTAATCTGATAGAATATGTGCTTGTTTCTGTGTTTGTGGAGTAGCATTGTTATACCAGGGTTGGTTCTGATGCCGAGAAGGAAGCGTTCCTTGTGTTTCCATTTTCGGAGAGGCCTCCAACTGAGCAGGATTAGTGTAGCAATGTGTAAAGGCGTGAGAGTGGGCCTCGAAAACAGCGGAGTGCAATGCGATGGGTTCTCCTAATCTGATAGAATATGTGCTTGTTTCTGTGTTTGTGGAGTAGCATTGTTATACCAGGGTTGGTTTTGATGCCGAGAAGGAAGCGTTTCTTGTGTTTCCATTTTCGGAGAGGCCTCCAACTGAGCAGGATTAGTGTAGCAATGTGTAAAGGCGTGAGAGTGGGCCTCGAAAACACCGGAGTGCAATGCGATGGGTTCTCCTAATCTGATAGAATATGTGCTTGTTTCTGTGTTTGTGGAGTAGCATTGTTATACCAGGGTTGGGTCTGATGACGAGAAGGAAGCGTTCCTTGTGTTTCCATTTTCGGAGAGGCCTCCAACTGAGCAGGATTAGTGTAGCAATGTGTAAAGGCGTGAGAGTGGGCCTCGAAAACAGCGGAGTCCGATGCGATGGGTTCTCCTAATCTGATAGAATATGTGCTTGTTTCTGTGTTTGTGGAGTAGCATTGTTATACCAGGGTTGGTTCTGATGCCGAGAAGGAAGCGTTCCTTGTGTTTCCATTTTCAGAGAGGCCTCTAACTGAGCAGGATTAGTGTAGCAATGTGTAAAGCCGTAAGAGTGGGCCTCGAAAACAGCGGAGTGCAATGCGATGGGATCTCCTAATCTGATAGAATATGTGCTTGTTTCTGTGTTTGTGGAGTAGCATTGTTATACCAGGGTTGGTTCTGATGCCGAGAAGAAAGCGTTTCTTGTGTTTCCATTTTCGGAGAGGCCTCCAACTGAGCAGGATTAGTGTAGCAATGTGTAAAGGCGTGAGAGTGGGCCTCGAGAACAGCGGAGTGCAATGCGATGGGTTCTCCTAATCTTATAGAATATGTGCTTGTTTCTGTGTTTGTGGAGTAGCATTGTTATACCAGGGTTGGTTTTGATGCCGAGAAGGAAGCGTTTCTTGTGTTTCCATTTTCGGAGAGGCCTCCAACTGAGCAGGATTAGTGTAGAAATGTGTAAAGGCGTGAGAGTGGGCCTCGAAAACACCGGAGTGCAATGCGATGGGTTCTCCTAATCTGATAGAATATGTGCTTGTTTCTGTGTTTGTGGAGTAGCATTGTTATACCAGGGTTGGTTCTGATGCCGAGAAGGAAGCGTTCCTTGTGTTTCCATTTTCGGAGAGGCCTCCAACTGAGCAGGATTAGTGTAGCAATGTGTAAAGGCGTGAGAGTGGGCCTCGAAAACAGCGGAGTGCAATGCGATGGGTTCTCCTAATGTGATAGAATATGTGCTTGTTTCTGTGTTTGTGGAGTAGCATTGTTATACCAGGGTTGGTTCTGATGCCGAGAAGGAAGCGTTCCTTGTGTTTCCATTTTCAGAGAGGCCTCTAACTGAGCAGGATTAGTGTAGCAATGTGTAAAGGCGTAAGAGTGGGCCTAGAAAACAGCGGAGTGCAATGCGATGGGTTCTCCTAATCTGATAGAATATGTGCTTGTTTCTGCGTTTGTGGAGTAGCATTGTTATACCAGGGTTGGTTCTGATGCCGAGAAGGAAGCGTTCCTTGTGTTTCCATTTTCAGAGAGGCCTCTAACTGAGCAGGATTAGTGTAGCAATGTGTAAAGGCGTAAGAGTGGGCCTCGAAAACAGCGGAGTGCAATGCGATGGGTTCTCCTAATCTGATAGAATATGTGCTTGTTTCTGTGTTTGTGGAGTAGCATTGTTATACCAGGGTTGGTTCTGATGCCGAGAAGGAAGCGTTCCTTGTGTTTCCATTTTCGGAGAGGCCTCCAACTGAGCAGGATTAGTGTAGCAATGTGTAAAGGCGTGAGAGTGGGCCTCGAAAACAGCGGAGTGCAATGCGATGGGTTCTCCTAATCTGATAGAATATGTGCTTGTTTCTGTGTTTGTGGAGTAGCATTGTTATACCAGGGTTGGTTTTGATGCCGAGAAGGAAGCGTTTCTTGTGTTTCCATTTTCGGAGAGGCCTCCAACTGAGCAGGATTAGTGTAGCAATGTGTAAAGGCGTGAGAGTGGGCCTCGAAAACACCGGAGTGCAATGCGATGGGTTCTCCTAATCTGATAGAATATGTGCTTGTTTCTGTGTTTGTGGAGTAGCATTGTTATACCAGGGTTGGGTCTGATGACGAGAAGGAAGCGTTCCTTGTGTTTCCATTTTCGGAGAGGCCTCCAACTGAGCAGGATTAGTGTAGCAATGTGTAAAGGCGTGAGAGTGGGCCTCGAAAACAGCGGAGTCCGATGCGATGGGTTCTCCTAATCTGATAGAATATGTGCTTGTTTCTGTCTTTGTGGAGTAGCATTGTTATACCAGGGTTGGTTCTGATGCCGAGAAGGAAGCGTTCCTTGTGTTTCCATTTTCAGAGAGGCCTCTAACTGAGCAGGATTAGTGTAGCAATGTGTAAAGGCGTAAGAGTGGGCCTCGAAAACAGCGGAGTGCAATGCGATGGGATCTCCTAATCTGATAGAATATGTGCTTGTTTCTGTGTTTGTGGAGTAGCATTGTTATACCAGGGTTGGTTCTGATGCCGAGAAGAAAGCGTTTCTTGTGTTTCCATTTTCGGAGAGGCCTCCAACTGAGCAGGATTAGTGTAGCAATGTGTAAAGGCGTGAGAGTGGGCCTCGAGAACAGCGGAGTGCAATGCGATGGGTTCTCCTAATCTGATAGAATATGTGCTTGTTTCTGTGTTTGTGGAGTAGCATTGTTATACCAGGGTTGGTTTTGATGCCGAGAAGGAAGCGTTTCTTGTGTTTCCATTTTCGGAGAGGCCTCCAACTGAGCAGGATTAGTGTAGCAATGTGTAAAGGCGTGAGAGTGGGCCTCGAAAACACCGGAGTGCAATGCGATGGGTTCTCCTAATCTGATAGAATATGTGTTGTTTCTGTGTTTGTGGAGTAGCATTGTTATACCAGGGTTGGTTCTGATGCCGAGAAGGAAGCGTTTCTTGTGTTTCCATTTTCAGAGAGGCCTCCAACTGAGCAGGATTAGTGTAGCAATGTGTAAAGGCGTGAGAGTGGGCCTCAAAAACAGCGGAGTGCAATGCGATGGGTTCTCCTGATCTGATAGAATATGTGCTTGTTTCTGTGTTTGTGGAGTAGCATTGTTATACCAGGGTTGGTTCTGATGCCGAGAAGGAAGCGTTCCTTGTGTTTCCATTTTCAGAGAGGCCTCCAACTGAGCAGGATTAGTGTAGCAATGTGTAAAGGCGTGAGAGTGGGCCTCGAAAACAGCGGAGTGCAATGCGATGGGTTCTCCTAATCTGATAGAATATGGGCTTGTTTCTGTGTTTGTGGAGTAGCATTGTTATACCAGGGTTGGTTCTGATGCCGAGAAGGAAGCGTTGCTTGTGTTTCCATTTTCGGAGAGGCCTCCAACTGAGCAGGATTAGTGTAGCAATGTGTGAAGGCGTGAGAGTGGGCCTCGAAAACAGCGGAGTGCAATGCGATGGGTTCTCCTAATCTGATAAAATATGTGCTTGTTTCTGTGTTTGTGGAGTAGCATTGTTATACCAGGGTTGGTTTTGATGCCGAGAAGAAAGCGTTTCTTGTGTTTCCATTTTCGGAGAAGCCTCCAACTGAGCAGGATTAGTGTAGCAATGTGTAAAGGCGTGAGAGTGGGCCTCGAAAACAGCGGAGTGCAATGCGATGGGTTCTCCTAATCTGATAGAATATGTGCTTGTTTCTGTGTTTGTGGAGTAGCATTGTTATACCAGGGTTGGTTCTGATGCCGAGAAGGAAGCGTATCTTGTGTTTCCATTTTCAGAGAGGCCTCCAACTGAGCAGGATTAGTGTAGCAATGTGTAAAGGCGTGAGAGTGGGCCTCGAAAACAGCGGAGTGCAATGCGATGGGTTCTCCTAATCTGATAGAATATGTGCTTGTTTCTGTGTTCGTGGAGTAGCATTGTTATACCAGGGTTGGTTCTGATGCCGAGAAGGAAGCGTTCCTTGTGTTCCCATTTTCAGAGAGGCCTCTAACTGAGCAGGATTAGTGTAGCAATGTGTAAAGGCGTAAGAGTGGGCCTCGAAAACAGCGGAGTGCAATGCGATGGGTTCTCCTAATCTGATAGAATATGTGCTTGTTTCTGTGTTTGTGGAGTAGCATTGTTATTCCAGGGTTGGTTTTGATGCCGAGAAGAAAGCGTTTCTTGTGTTTCCATTTTCAGAGAGGCCTCCAACTGAGCAGGATTAGTGTAGCAACGTGTAAAGGCGTGAGAGTGGGCCTCGAAAACAGCGGAGTGCAATGCGATGGGTTCTCCTAATCTGATAGAATATGTGCTTGTTTCTGTGTTTGTGGAGTAGCATTGTTATACCAGGGTTGGTTCTGATGCCGAGAAGGAAGCGTTCCTTGTGTTTCCATTTTCGGAGAGGCCTCCAACTGAGCAGGATTAGTGTAGCAATGTGTAAAGGCGTGAGAGTGGGCCTCGAAAACAGCGGAGTGCAATGCGATGGGTTCTCCTAATCTGATAGAATATGTGCTTGTTTCTGTGTTTGTGGAGTAGCATTGTTATACCAGGGTTGGTTTTGATGCCGAGAAGGAAGCGTTTCTTGTGTTTCCATTTTCGGAGAGGCCTCCACCTGAGCAGGATTAGTGTAGCAATGTGTAAAGGCGTGAGAGTGGGCCTCGAAAACACCGGAGTGCAATGCGATGGGTTCTCCTAATCTGATAGAATATGTGCTTGTTTCTGTGTTTGTGGAGTAGCATTGTTATACCAGGGTTGGGTCTGATGACGAGAAGGAAGCGTTCCTTGTGTTTCCATTTTCGGAGAGGCCTCCAACTGAGCAGGATTAGTGTAGCAATGTGTAAAGGCGTGAGAGTGGGCCTCGAAAACAGCGGAGTCCGATGCGATGGGTTCTCCTAATCTGATAGAATATGTGCTTGTTTCTGTGTTTGTGGAGTAGCATTGTTATACCAGGGTTGGTTCTGATGCCGAGAAGGAAGCGTTCCTTGTGTTTCCATTTTCAGAGAGGCCTCTAACTGAGCAGGATTAGTGTAGCAATGTGTAAAGGCGTAAGAGTGGGCCTCGAAAACAGCGGAGTGCAATGCGATGGGATCTCCTAATCTGATAGAATATGTGCTTGTTTCTGTGTTTGTGGAGTAGCATTGTTATACCAGGGTTGGTTCTGATGCCGAGAAGAAAGCGTTTCTTGTGTTTCCATTTTCGGAGAGGCCTCCAACTGAGCAGGATTAGTGTAGCAATGTGTAAAGGCGTGAGAGTGGGCCTCGAGAACAGCGGAGTGCAATGCGATGGGTTCTCCTAATCTGATAGAATATGTGCTTGTTTCTGTGTTTGTGGAGTAGCATTGTTATACCAGGGTTGGTTTTGATGCCGAGAAGGAAGCGTTTCTTGTGTTTCCATTTTCGGAGAGGCCTCCAACTGAGCAGGATTAGTGTAGCAATGTGTAAAGGCGTGAGAGTGGGCCTCGAAAACACCGGAGTGCAATGCGATGGGTTCTCCTAATCTGATAGAATATGTGCTTGTTTCTGTGTTTGTGGAGTAGCATTGTTATACCAGGGTTGGTTCTGATGCCGAGAAGGAAGCGTTCCTTGTGTTTCCATTTTCGGAGAGGCCTCCAACTGAGCAGGATTAGTGTAGCAATGTGTAAAGGCGTGAGAGTGGGCCTCGAAAACAGCGGAGTGCAATGCGATGGGTTCTCTTAATGTGACAGAATATGTGCTTGTTTCTGTGTTTGTGGAGTAGCATTGTTATACCAGGGTTGGTTCTGATGCCGAGAAGGAAGCGTTCCTTGTGTTTCCATTTTCAGAGAGGCCTCTAACTGAGCAGGATTAGTGTAGCAATGTGTAAAGGCGTAAGAGTGGGCCTAGAAAACAGCGGAGTGCAATGCGATGGGTTCTCCTAATCTGATAGAATATGTGCTTGTTTCTGTGTTTGTGGAGTAGCATTGTTATACCAGGGTTGGTTCTGATGCCGAGAAGGAAGCGTTCCTTGTGTTTCCATTTTCAGAGAGGCCTCTAACTGAGCAGGAATAGTGTAGCAATGTGTAAAGGCGTAAGAGTGGGCCTCGAAAACAGCGGAGTGCAATGCGATGGGTTCTCCTAATCTGATAGAATATGTGCTTGTTTCTGTGTTTGTGGAGTAGCATTGTTATACCAGGGTTGGTTCTGATGCCGAGAAGGAAGCGTTCCTTGTGTTTCCATTTTCAGAGAGGCCTCTAACTGAGCAGGATTAGTGTAGCAATGTGTAAAGGCGTTAGAGTGGGCCTCGAAAACAGCGGAGTGCAATGCGATGGGTTCTCCTAATCTGATAGAATATGTGCTTGTTTCTGTGTTTGTGGAGTAGCATTGTTATTCCAGGGTTGGTTTTGATGCCGAGAAGAAAGCGTTTCTTGTGTTTCCATTTTCAGAGAGGCCTCCAACTGAGCAGGATTAGTGTAGCAACGTGTAAAGGCGTGAGAGTGGGCCTCGAAAACAGCGGAGTGCAATGCGATGGGTTCTCCTAATCTGATAGAATATGTGCTTGTTTCTGTGTTTGTGGAGTAGCATTGTTATACCAGGGTTGGTTCTGATGCCGAGAAGGAAGCGTTCCTTGTGTTTCCATTTTCGGAGAGGCCTCCAACTGAGCAGGATTAGTGTAGCAATGTGTAAAGGCGTGAGAGTGGGCCTCGAAAACAGCGGAGTGCAATGCGATGGGTTCTCCTAATCTGATAGAATATGTGCTTGTTTCTGTGTTTGTGGAGTAGCATTGTTATACCAGGGTTGGTTTTGATGCCGAGAAGGAAGCGTTTCTTGTGTTTCCATTTTCGGAGAGGCCTCCAACTGAGCAGGATTAGTGTAGCAATGTGTAAAGGCGTGAGAGTGGGCCTCGAAAACACCGGAGTGCAATGCGATGGGTTCTCCTAATCTGATAGAATATGTGCTTGTTTCTGTGTTTGTGGAGTAGCATTGTTATACCAGGGTTGGGTCTGATGACGAGAAGGAAGCGTTCCTTGTGTTTCCATTTTCGGAGAGGCCTCCAACTGAGCAGGATTAGTGTAGCAATGTGTAAAGGCGTGAGAGTGGGCCTCGAAAACAGCGGAGTCCGATGCGATGGGTTCTCCTAATCTGATAGAATATGTGCTTGTTTCTGTGTTTGTGGAGTAGCATTGTTATACCAGGGTTGGTTCTGATGCCGAGAAGGAAGCGTTCCTTGTGTTTCCATTTTCAGAGAGGCCTCTAACTGAGCAGGATTAGTGTAGCAATGTGTAAAGGCGTAAGAGTGGGCCTCGAAAACAGCGGAGTGCAATGCGATGGGATCTCCTAATCTGATAGAATATGTGCTTGTTTCTGTGTTTGTGGAGTAGCATTGTTATACCAGGGTTGGTTCTGATGCCGAGAAGAAAGCGTTTCTTGTGTTTCCATTTTCGGAGAGGCCTCCAACTGAGCAGGATTAGTGTAGCAATGTGTAAAGGCGTGAGAGTGGGCCTCGAGAACAGCGGAGTGCAATGCGATGGGTTCTCCTAATCTGATAGAATATGTGCTTGTTTCTGTGTTTGTGGAGTAGCATTGTTATACCAGGGTTGGTTTTGATGCCGAGAAGGAAGCGTTTCTTGTGTTTCCATTTTCGGAGAGGCCTCCAACTGAGCAGGATTAGTGTAGCAATGTGTAAAGGCGTGAGAGTGGGCCTCGAAAACACCGGAGTGCAATGCGATGGGTTCTCCTAATCTGATAGAATATGTGCTTGTTTCTGTGTTTGTGGAGTAGCATTGTTATACCAGGGTTGGTTCTGATGCCGAGAAGGAAGCGTTCCTTGTGTTTCCATTTTCGGAGAGGCCTCCAACTGAGCAGGATTAGTGTAGCAATGTGTAAAGGCGTGAGAGTGGGCCTCGAAAACAGCGGAGTGCAATGCGATGGGTTCTCCTAATGTGATAGAATATGTGCTTGTTTCTGTGTTTGTGGAGTAGCATTGTTATACCAGGGTTGGTTCTGATGCCGAGAAGGAAGCGTTCCTTGTGTTTCCATTTTCAGAGAGGCCTCTAACTGAGCAGGATTAGTGTAGCAATGTGTAAAGGCGTAAGAGTGGGCCTCGAAAACAGCGGAGTGCAATGCGATGGGTTCTCCTAATCTGATAGAATATGGGCTTGTTTCTGTGTTTGTGGAGTAGCATTGTTATACCAGGGTTGGTTCTGATGCCGAGAAGGAAGCGTTCCTTGTGTTTCCATTTTCGGAGAGGCCTCCAACTGAGCAGGATTAGTGTAGCAATGTGTAAAGGCGTGAGAGTGGGCCTCGAAAACAGCGGAGTGCAATGCGATGGGTTCTCCTAATCTGATAGAATATGTGCTTGTTTCTGTGTTTGTGGAGTAGCATTGTTATACCAGGGTTGGTTCTGATGCCGAGAAGGAAGCGTTCCTTGTTTTTCCATTTTCAGAGAGGCCTCTAACTGAGCAGGATTAGTGTAGCAATGTGTAAAGGCGTAAGAGTGGGCCTCGAAAACAGCGGAGTGCAATGCGATGGGTTCTCCTAATCTGATAGAATATGTGCTTGTTTCTGTGTTTGTGGAGTAGCATTGTTATACCAGGGTTGGTTCTGATGCCGAGAAGGAAGCGTTCCCTGTGTTTCCATTTTCAGAGAGGCCTCTAACTGAGCAGGATTAGTGTAGCAATGTGTAAAGGCGTAAGAGTGGGCCTCGAAAACAGCGGAGTGCAATGCGATGGGTTCTCCTAATCTGATAGAATATGTGCTTGTTTCTGTGTTTGTGGAGTAGCATTGTTATACCAGGGTTGGTTCTGATGCCGAGAAGGAAGCATTTCTTGTGTTTCCATTTTCAGAGAGGCCTCCAACTGAGCAGGATTAGTGTAGCAATGTGTAAAGGCGTGAGAGTGGGCCTCGAAAACAGCGGAGTGCAATGCGATGGGTTCTCCTAATCTGATAGAATATGTGCTTGTTTCTGTGTTTGTGGAGTAGCATTGTTATACCAGGGTTGGTTCTGATGCCGAGAAGGAAGCGTTCCTTGTGTTTCCATTTTTAGAGAGGCCTCCAACTGAGCAGGATTAGTGTAGCAATGTGTAAAGGCGTGAGAGTGGGCCTCGAAAACAGCGGAGTGCAATGCGATGGGTTCTCCTAATCTGATAGAATATGTGCTTGTTTCTGTGTTTGTGGAGTAGCATTGTTATACCAGGGTTGGTTTTGATGCCGAGAAGGAAGCGTTTCTTGTGTTTCCCATTTCGGAGAGGCCTCCAACTGAGCAGGATTAGTGTAGCAATGTGTAAAGGCGTGAGAGTGGGCCTCGAAAACACCGGAGTGCAATGCGATGGGTTCTCCTAATCTGATAGAATATGTGCTTGTTTCTGTGTTTGTGGAGTAGCATTGTTATACCAGGGTTGGGTCTGATGACGAGAAGGAAGCGTTCCTTGTGTTTCCATTTTCGGAGAGGCCTCCAACTGAGCAGGATTAGTGTAGCAATGTGTAAAGGCATGAGAGTGGGCCTCGAAAACAGCGGAGTCCGATGCGATGGGTTCTCCTAATCTGATAGAATATGTGCTTGTTTCTGTGTTTTTGGAGTAGCATTGTTATACCAGGGTTGGTTTTGATGCCGAGAAGAAAGCGTTTCTTGTGTTTCCATTTTCGGAGAGGCCTCCAACTGAGCAGGATTAGTGTAGCAATGTGTAAAGGCGTGAGAGTGGGCCTCGAAAACACCGGAGTGCAATGCGATGGGTTCTCCTAATCTGATAGAATATGTGCTTGTTTCTGTGTTTGTGGAGTAGCATTGTTATACCAGGGTTGGTTCTGATGCCGAGAAGGAAGCGTTCCTTGTGTTTCCATTTTCGGAGAGGCCTCCAACTGAGCAGGATTAGTATAGCAATGTGTAAAGGCGTGAGAGTGGGCCTCGAAAACAGCGGAGTCCGATGCGATGGGTTCTCCTAATCTGATAGAATATGTGCTTGTTTCTGTGTTTGTGGAGTAGCATTGTTATACCAGGGTTGGTTCTGATGCCGAGAAGGAAGCGTTCCTTGTGTTTCCATTTTCAGAGAGGCCTCTAACTGAGCAGGATTAGTGTAGCAATGTGTAAAGGCCTAAGAGTGGGCCTCGAAAACAGCGGAGTGCAATGCGATGGGATCTCCTAATCTGATAGAATATGTGCTTGTTTCTGTGTTTGTGGAGTAGCATTGTTATACCAGGGTTGGTTCTGATGCCGAGAAGGAAGCGTTCCTTGTGTTTCCATTTTCAGAGAGGCCTCCAACTGAGCAGGATTAGTGTAGCAATGTGTAAAGGCGTGAGAGTGGGCCTCGAAAACAGCGGAGTGCAATGCGATGGGTTCTCCTAATCTGATAAAATATGTGCTTGTTTCTGTGTTTGTGGAGTAGCATTGTTATACCAGGGTTGGTTCTGATGCCGAGAAGGAAGCGTTCCTTGTGTTTCCATTTTCAGAGAGGCCTCTAACTGAGCAGGATTAGTGTAGCAATGTGTAAAGGCGTAAGAGTGGGCCTCGAAAACAGCGGAGTGCAATGCGATGGGTTCTCCTAATCTGATAGAATATGTGCTTGTTTCTGTGTTTGTGGAGTAGCATTGTTATACCAGGGTTTGTTCTGATGCCGAGAAGGAAGCGTTTCTTGTGTTTCCATTTTCAGAGAGGCCTCCAACTGAGCAGGATTAGTGTAGCAATGTGTAAAGGCGTGAGAGTGGGCCTCGAAAACAGCGGAGTGCAATGCGATGGGTTCTCCTAATCTGATAGAATATGTGCTTGTTTCTGTGTTTGTGGAGTAGCATTGTTATACCAGGGTTGGTTCTGATGCCGAGAAGGAAGCGTTCCTTGTGTTTCCATTTTCAGAGAGGCCTCCAACTGAGCAGGATTAGTGTAGCAATGTGTAAAGGCGTGAGAGTGGGCCTCGAAAACAGCGGAGTGCAATGCGATGGGTTCTCCTAATCTGATAAAATATGTGCTTGTTTCTGTGTTTGTGGAGTAGCATTGTTATACCAGGGTTGGTTCTGATGCCGAGAAGGAAGCGTTCCTTGTGTTTCCATTTTCAGAGAGGCCTCTAACTGAGCAGGATTAGTGTAGCAATGTGTAAAGGCGTAAGAGTGGGCCTCGAAAACAGCGGAGTGCAATGCGATGGGTTCTCCTAATCTGATAGAATATGTGCTTGTTTCTGTGTTTGTGGAGTAGCATTGTTATACCAGGGTTGGTTCTGATGCCGAGAAGGAAGCGTTTCTTGTGTTTCCATTTTCGGAGAGGCCTCCAACTGAGCAGGATTAGTGTAGCAATGTGTAAAGGCGTGAGAGTGGGCCTCGAAAACAGCGGAGTGCAATGCGATGGGTTCTCCTAATCTGATAGAAAATGTGCTTGTTTCTGTGTTTTTGGAGTAGCATTGTTATACCAGGGTTGGTTTTGATGCCGAGAAGAAAGCGTTTCTTGTGTTTCCATTTTCGCAGAAGCCTCCAACTGAGCAGGATTAGTGTGAGCAATGTGTAAAGGCGTGAGAGTGGGCCTCGAAAACAGCGGAGTGCAATGCGATGGGTTCCCCTAATCTGATAGAATATGTGCTTGTTTCTGTGTTTGTGGAGTAGCATTGTTATACCAGGGTTGGTTCTGATGCCGAGAAGGAAGCGTTCCTTGTGTTTCCATTTTCAGAGAGGCCTCTAACTGAGCAGGATTAGTGTAGCAATGTGTAAAGGCGTAAGAGTGGGCCTCGAAAACAGCGGAGTGCAATGCGATGGGTTCTCCTAATCTGATAGAATATGTGCTTGTTTCTGTGTTTGTGGAGTAGCATTGTTATACCAGGGTTGGTTTTGATGCCGAGAAGAAAGCGTTTCTTGTGTTTCCATTTTCAGAGAGGCCTCCAACTGAGCAGGATTAGTGTAGCAACGTGTAAAGGCGTGAGAGTGGGCCTCGAAAACAGCGGAGTGCAATGCGATGGGTTCTCCTAATCTGATAGAATATGTGCTTGTTTCTGTGTTTGTGGAGTAGCATTGTTATACCAGGGTTGGTTCTGATGCCGAGAAGGAAGCGTTCCTTGTGTTTCCATTTTCGGAGAGGCCTCCAACTGAGCAGGATTGGTGTAGCAATGTGTACAGGCGTGAGAGTGGGCCTCGAAAACAGCGGAGTGCAATGCGATGGGTTCTCCTAATCTGATAGAATATGTGCTTGTTTCTGTGTTTGTGGAGTAGCATTGTTATACCAGGGTTGGTTTTGATGCCGAGAAGGAAGCGTTTCTTGTGTTTCCATTTTCGGAGAGGCCTCCAACTGAGCAGGATTAGTGTAGCAATGTGTAAAGGCATGAGAGTGGGCCTCGAAAACACCGGAGTGCAATGCGATGGGTTCTCCTAATCTGATAGAATATGTGCTTGTTTCTGTGTTTGTGGAGTAGCATTGTTATACCAGGGTTGGTTCTGATGCCGAGAAGGAAGCGTTCCTTGTGTTTCCATTTTCGGAGAGGCCTCCAACTGAGCAGGATTAGTGTAGCAATGTGTAAAGGCGTGAGAGTGGGCCTCGAAAACAGCGGAGTCCGATGCGATGGGTTCTCCTAATCTGATAGAATATGTGCTTGTTTCTGTGTTTGTGGAGCAGCATTGTTATACCAGGGTTGGTTCTGATGCCGAGAAGGAAGCGTTCCTTGTGTTTCCATTTTCAGAGAGGCCTCTAACTGAGCAGGATTAGTGTAGCAATGTGTAAAGGCGTAAGAGTGGGCCTCGAAAACAGCGGAGTGCAATGCGATGGGATCTCCTAATCTGATAGAATATGTGCTTGTTTCTGTGTTTGTGGAGTAGCATTGTTATACCAGGGTTGGTTCTGATGCCGAGAAGAAAGCGTTTCTTGTGTTTCCATTTTCGGAGAGGCCTCCAACTGAGCAGGATTAGTGTAGCAATGTGTAAAGGCGTGAGAGTGGGCCTCGAGAACAGCGGAGTGCAATGCGATGGGTTCTCCTAATCTGATAGAATATGTGCTTGTTTCTGTGTTTGTGGAGTAGCATTGTTATACCAGGGTTGGTTCTGATGCCGAGAAGGAAGCGTTTCTTGTGTTTCCATTTTCGGAGAGGCCTCCAACTGAGCAGGATTAGTGTAGCAATGTGTAAAGGCGTGAGAGTGGGCCTCGAAAACAGCGGAGTCCGATGCGATGGGTTCTCCTAATCTGATAGAATATGTGCTTGTTTATGTGTTTGTGGAGTAGCATTGTTATACCAGGGTTGGTTCTGATGCCGAGAAGGAAGCGTTCCTTGTGTTTCCATTTTCAGAGAGGCCTCCAACTGAGCAGGATTAGTGTAGCAGTGTGTAAAGGCGTGAGAGTGGGCCTCGAAAACAGCGGAGTGCAATGCGATGGGTTCTCCTAATCTGATAGAATATGTGCTTGTTTCTGTGTTTGTGGAGTAGCATTGTTATACCAGGGTTGGTTCTGATGCCGAGAAGGAAGCGTTCCTCGTGTTTCCATTTTCGGAGAGGCCTCCAACTGAGCAGGATTAGTGTAGCAATGTGTAAAGGCGTGAGAGTGGGCCTCGAAAACAGCGGAGTGCAATGCGATGGGTTCTCCTAATCTGATAGAATATGTGCTTGTTTCTGTGTTTGTGGAGTAGCATTGTTATACCAGGTTTGGTTTTGATGCCGAGAAGGAAGCGTTTCTTGTGTTTCCATTTTCGGAGAGGCCTCCAACTGAGCAGGATTAGTGTAGCAATGTGTAAAGGCGTGAGAGTGGGCCTCGAAAACACCGGAGTGCAATGCGATGGGTTCTCCTAATCTGATAGAATATGTGCTTGTTTCTGTGTTTGTGGAGTAGCATTGTTATACCAGGGTTGGTTCTGATGCCGAGAAGTAAGCGTTCCTTGTGTTTCCATTTTCAGAGAGGCCTCCAACTGAGCAGGATTAGTGTAGCAATGTGTAAAGGCGTGAGAGTGGGCCTCGAAAACAGCGGAGTGCAATGCGATGGGTTCTCCTAATCTGATAGAATATGTGCTTGTTTCTGTGTTTGTGGAGTAGCATTGTTATACCAGGCTTGGTTCTGATGCCGAGAAGGGAGCGTTCCTTGTGTTTCCATTTTCAGAGAGGCCTCCAACTGAGCAGGATTAGTGTAGCAATGTGTAAAGGTGTGAGAGTGGGCCTCGAAAACAGCGGAGTGCAATGCGATGGGTTCTCCTAATCTGATAGAATATGTGCTTGTTTCTGTGTTTGTGGAGTAGCATTGTTATACCAGGGTTGGTTTTGATGCCGAGAAGAAAGCGTTTCTTGTGTTTCCATTTTCGGAGAGGCCTCCAACTGAGCAGGATTAGTGTAGCAATGTGTAAAGGCGTGAGAGTGGGCCTCGAAAACAGCGGAGTGCAATGCGATGGGTTCTCCTAATCTCATAGAATATGTGCTTGTTTCTGTGTTTGTGGAGTAGCATTGTTATACCAGGGTTGGTTCTGATGCCGAGAAGGGAGCGTTCCTTGTGTTTCCATTTTCGGAGAGGCCTCCAACTGAGCAGGATTAGTGTAGCAATGTGTAAAGGCGTGAGAGTGGGCCTCGAAAACACCGGAGTGCAATGCGATGGGTTCTCCTAATCTGATAGAATATGTGCTTGTTTCTGTGTTTGTGGAGTAGCATTGTTATACCAGGGTTGGTTTTGATGCCGAGAAGAAAGCGTTTCTTGTGTTTCCATTTTCAGAGAGGCCTCCAACTGAGCAGGATTAGTGTAGCAATGTGTAAAGGCGTGAGAGTTGGCCTCGAAAACAGCGGAGTGCAATGCGATGGGTTGTCCTAATCTGATAGAATATGTGCTTGTTTCTGTGTTTGTGGAGTAGCATTGTTATACCAGGATTGGTTCTGATGCCGAGAAGGAATCGTTCCTTGTGTTTCCATTTTCGGAGAGGCCTCCAACTGAGCAGGATTAGTGTAGCAATGTGTAAAGGCGTGAGAGTAGGCCTCGAAAACAGCGGAGTGCAATGCGATGGGTTCTCATAATCTGATAGAATATGTGCTTGTTTCTGTGTTTGTGGAGTAGCATTGTTATACCAGGGTTGGTTCTGATGCCGAGAAGGAAGCGTTCCTTGTGTTTCCATTTTCAGAGAGGCCTCCAACTGAGCAGGATTAGTGTAGCAATGTGTAAAGGCGTAAGAGTGGGCCTCGAAAACAGCGGAGTGCAATGCGATGGGTTCTCCTAATCTGATAGAATATGTGCTTGTTTCTGTGTTTGTGGAGTAGCATTGTTATACCAGGGTTGGTTCTGATGCCGAGAAGGAAGCGTTCCTTGTGTTTCCATTTTCGGAGAGGCCTCCAACTGAGCAGGATTAGTGTAGCAATGTGTAAAGGCGTGAGAGTGGGCCTCGAAAACAGCGGAGTGCGATGCGATGGGTTCTCCTAATCTGATAGAATATGTGCTTGTTTCTGTGTTTGTGGAGTAGCATTGTTATACCAGGGTTAATTGTGATGCCGAGAAGGAAGCGTTCCTTGTGTTTCCATTTTCAGAGAGGCCTCCAACTGAGCAGGATTAGTGTAGCAATGTGTAAAGGCGTGAGAGTTGGCCTCGAAAACAGCGGAGTGCAATGCGATGGGTTCTCCTAATCTGATAGAATATGTGCTTGTTTCTGTGTTTGTGGAGTAGCATTGTTATACCAGGGTTGGTTCTGATGCCGAGAAGGAAGCGTTCCTTGTGTTTCAATTTTCGGAGAGGCCTCCAACTGAGCAGGATTAGTGTAGCAATGTGTAAAGGCGTGAGAGTGGGCCTCGAAAACAGCGGAGTGCAATGCGATGGGTTCTCCTAATCTGATAGAATATGTGCTTGTTTCTGTGTTTGTGGAGTAGCATTGTTATACCAGGGTTGGTTTTGATGCCGAGAAGAAAGCGTTTCTTGTGTTTCCATTTTCAGAGAGGCCTCCAACTGAGCAGGATTAGTGTAGCAATGTGTAAAGGCGTGAGAGTTGGCCTCGAAAACAGCGGAGTGCAATGCGATGGGTTCTCCTAATCTGATAGAATATGTGCTTGTTTCTGTGTTTGTGGAGTAGCATTGTTATACCAGGGTTGGTTCTGATGCCGAGAAGGAAGCGTTCCTTGTGTTTCCATTTTCGGAGAGGCCTCCAACTGAGCAGGATTAGTGTAGCAATGTGTAAAGGCGTGAGAGTAGGCCTCGAAAACAGCGGAGTGCAATGCGATGGGTTCTCCTAATCTGATAGAATATGTGCTTGTTTCTGTGTTTGTGGAGTAGCATTGTTATACCAGGGTTGGTTCTGATGCCGAGAAGGAAGCGTTCCTTGTGTTTCCATTTTCGGAGAGGCCTCCAACTGAGCAGGATTAGTGTAGCAATGTGTAAAGGCATGAGAGTGGGCCTCGAAAACAGCGGAGTGCGATGCGATGGGTTCTCCTAATCTGATAGAATATGTGCTTGTTTCTGTGTTTGTGGAGTAGCATTGTTATACCAGGGTTGGTTCTGATGCCGAGAAGGAAGCGTTCCTTGTGTTTCCATTTTCAGAGAGGCCTCCAACTGAGCAGGATTAGTGTAGCAATGTGTAAAGGCGTAAGAGTGGGCCTCGAAAACAGCGGAGTGCAATGCGATGGGTTCTCCTAATCTGATAGAATATGTGCTTGTTTCTGTGTTTGTGGAGTAGCATTGTTATACCAGGGTTGGTTCTGATGCCGAGAAGGAAGCGTTCCTTGTGTTTCCATTTTCGGAGAGGCCTCCAACTGAGCAGGATTAGTGTAGCAATGTGTAAAGGCGTGAGAGTGGGCCTCGAAAACAGCGGAGTGCGATGCGATGGGTTCTCCTAATCTGATAGAATATGTGCTTGTTTCTGTGTTTGTGGAGTAGCATTGTTATACCAGGGTTAATTCTGATGCCGAGAAGGAAGCGTTCCTTGTGTTTCCATTTTCAGAGAGGCCTCCAACTGAGCAGGATTAGTGTAGCAATGTGTAAAGGCGTGAGAGTTGGCCTCGAAAACAGCGGAGTGCAATGCGATGGGTTCTCCTAATCTGATAGAATATGTGCTTGTTTCTGTGTTTGTGGAGTAGCATTGTTATACCAGGGTTGGTTTTGATGCCGAGAAGAAAGCGTTTCTTGTGTTTCCATTTTCGGAGAGGCCTCCAACTGAGCAGGATTAGTGTAGCAATGTGTAAAGGCGTGAGAGTGGGCCTCGAAAACAGCGGAGTGCAATGCGATGGGTTCTCCTAATCTCATAGAATATGTGCTTGTTTCTGTGTTTGTGGAGTAGCATTGTTATACCAGGGTTGGTTCTGATGCCGAGAAGGGAGCGTTCCTTGTGTTTCCATTTTCGGAGAGGCCTCCAACTGAGCAGGATTAGTGTAGCAATGTGTAAAGGCGCGAGAGTGGGCCTCGAAAACACCGGAGTGCAATGCGATGGGTTCTCCTAATCTGATAGAATATGTGCTTGTTTCTGTGTTTGTGGAGTAGCATTGTTATACCAGGGTTGGTTTTGATGCCGAGAAGAAAGCGCTTCTTGTGTTCCCATTTTCAGAGAGGCCTCCAACTGAGCAGGATTAGTGTAGCAATGTGTAAAGGCGTGAGAGTTGGCCTCGAAAACAGCGGAGTGCAATGCGATGGGTTCTCCTAATCTGATAGAATATGTGCTTGTTTCTGTGTTTGTGGAGTAGCATTGTTATACCAGGATTGGTTCTGATGCCGAGAAGGAATCGTTCCTTGTGTTTCCATTTTCGGAGAGGCCTCCAACTGAGCAGGATTAGTGTAGCAATGTGTAAAGGCGTGAGAGTAGGCCTCGAAAACAGCGGAGTGCAATGCGATGGGTTCTCATAATCTGATAGAATATGTGCTTGTTTCTGTGTTTGTGGAGTAGCATTGTTATACCAGGGTTGGTTCTGATGCCGAGAAGGAAGCGTTCCTTCTGTTTCCATTTTCAGAGAGGCCTCCAACTGAGCAGGAATAGTGTAGCAATGTGTAAAGGCGTAAGAGTGGGCCTCGAAAACAGCGGAGTGCAATGCGATGGGTTCTCCTAATCTGATAGAATATGTGCTTGTTTCTGTGTTTGTGGAGTAGCATTGTTATACCAGGGTTGGTTCTGATGCCGAGAAGGAAGCGTTCCTTGTGTTTCCATTTTCGGAGAGGCCTCCAACTGAGCAGGATTAGTGTAGCAATGTGTAAAGGCGTGAGAGTGGGCCTCGAAAACAGCGGAGTGCGATGCGATGGGTTCTCCTAATCTGATAGAATATGTGCTTGTTTCTGTGTTTGTGGAGTAGCATTGTTATACCAGGGTTAATTGTGATGCCGAGAAGGAAGCGTTCCTTGTGTTTCCATTTTCAGAGAGGCCTCCAACTGAGCAGGATTAGTGTAGCAATGTGTAAAGGCGTGAGAGTTGGCCTCGAAAACAGCGGAGTGCAATGCGATGGGTTCTCCTAATCTGATAGAATATGTGCTTGTTTCTGTGTTTGTGGAGTAGCATTGTTATACCAGGGTTGGTTCTGATGCCGAGAAGGAAGCGTTCCTTGTGTTTCAATTTTCGGAGAGGCCTCCAACTGAGCAGGATTAGTGTAGCAATGTGTAAAGGCGTGAGAGTGGGCCTCGAAAACAGCGGAGTGCAATGCGATGGGTTCTCCTAATCTGATAGAATATGTGCTTGTTTCTGTGTTTGTGGAGTAGCATTGTTATACCAGGGTTGGTTTTGATGCCGAGAAGAAAGCGTTTCTTGTGTTTCCATTTTCAGAGAGGCCTCCAACTGAGCAGGATTAGTGTAGCAATGTGTAAAGGCGTGAGAGTTGGCCTCGAAAACAGCGGAGTGCAATGCGATGGGTTCTCCTAATCTGATAGAATATGTGCTTGTTTCTGTGTTTGTGGAGTAGCATTGTTATACCAGGGTTGGTTCTGATGCCGAGAAGGAAGCGTTCCTTGTGTTTCCATTTTCGGAGAGGCCTCCAACTGAGCAGGATTAGTGTAGCAATGTGTAAAGGCGTGAGAGTAGGCCTCGAAAACAGCGGAGTGCAATGCGATGGGTTCTCCTAATCTGATAGAATATGTGCTTGTTTCTGTGTTTGTGGAGTAGCATTGTTATACCAGGGTTGGTTCTGATGCCGAGAAGGAAGCGTTCCTTGTGTTTCCATTTTCGGAGAGGCCTCCAACTGAGCAGGATTAGTGTAGCAATGTGTAAAGGCATGAGAGTGGGCCTCGAAAACAGCGGAGTGGGATGCGATGGGTTCTCCTAATCTGATAGAATATGTGCTTGTTTCTGTGTTTGTGGAGTAGCATTGTTATGCCAGGGTTGGTTCTGATGCCGAGAAGGAAGCGTTCCTTGTGTTTCCATTTTCAGAGAGGCCTCCAACTGAGCAGGATTAGTGTAGCAATGTGTAAAGGCGTAAGAGTGGGCCTCGAAAACAGCGGAGTGCAATGCGATGGGTTCTCCTAATCTGATAGAATATGTGCTTGTTTCTGTGTTTGTGGAGTAGCATTGTTATACCAGGGTTGGTTCTGATGCCGAGAAGGAAGCGTTCCTTGTGTTTCCATTTTCGGAGAGGCCTCCAACTGAGCAGGATTAGTGTAGCAATGTGTAAAGGCGTGAGAGTGGGCCTCGAAAACAGCGGAGTGCGATGCGATGGGTTCTCCTAATCTGATAGAATATGTGCTTGTTTCTGTGTTTGTGGAGTAGCATTGTTATACCAGGGTTAATTCTGATGCCGAGAAGGAAGCGTTCCTTGTGTTTCCATTTTCAGAGAGGCCTCCAACTGAGCAGGATTAGTGTAGCAATGTGTAAAGGCGTGAGAGTTGGCCTCGAAAACAGCGGAGTGCAATGCGATGGGTTCTCCTAATCTGATAGAATATGTGCTTGTTTCTGTGTTTGTGGAGTAGCATTGTTATACCAGGGTTGGTTCTGATGCCGAGAAGGAAGCGTTCCTTGTGTTTCAATTTTCGGAGAGGCCTCCAACTGAGCAGGATTAGTGTAGCAATGTGTAAAGGCGTGAGAGTAGGCCTCGAAAACAGCGGAGTGCAATGCGATGGGTTCTCCTAATCTGATAGAATATGTGCTTGTTTCTGTGTTTGTGGAGTAGCATTGTTATACCAGGGTTGGTTCTGATGCCGAGAAGAAAGCGTTTCTTGTGTTTCCATTTTCAGAGAGGCCTCCAACTGAGCAGGATTAGTGTAGCAATGTGTAAAGGCGTGAGAGTTGGCCTCGAAAACAGCGGAGTGCAATGCGATGGGTTCTCCTAATCTGATAGAATATGTGCTTGTTTCTGTGTTTGTGGAGTAGCATTGTTATACCAGGGTTGGTTCTGATGCCGAGAAGGAATCGTTCCTTGTGTTTCCATTTTCGGAGAGGCCTCCAACTGAGCAGGATTAGTGTAGCAATGTGTAAAGGCGTGAGAGTAGGCCTCGAAAACAGCGGAGTGCAATGCGATGGGTTCTCCTAATGTGATAGAATATGTGCTTGTTTCTGTGTTTGTGGAGTAGCATTGTTATACCAGGGTTGGTTCTGATGCCGAGAAGGAAGCGTTCCTTGTGTTTCCATTTTCGTAGAGGCCTCCAACTGAGCAGGATTAGTGTAGCAATGTGTAAAGGCGTGAGAGTGGGCCTCGAAAACAGCGGAGTGCGATGCGATGGGTTCTCCTAATCTGATAGAATATGTGCTTGTTTCTGTGTTTGTGGAGTAGCATTGTTATACCAGGGTTGGTTCTGATGCCGAGAAGGAAGCGTTCCTTGTGTTTCCATTTTCAGAGAGGCCTCCAACTGAGCAGGATTAGTGTAGCAATGTGTAAAGGCGTAAGAGTGGGCCTCGAAAACAGCGGAGTGCAATGCGATGGGTTCTCCTAATCTGATAGAATATGTGCTTGTTTCTGTGTTTGTGGAGTAGCATTGTTATACCAGGGTTGGTTCTGATGCCGAGAAGGAAGCGTTCCTTGTGTTTCCATTTTCGGAGAGGCCTCCAACTGAGCAGGATTAGTGTAGCAATGTGTAAAGGCGTGAGAGTGGGCCTCGAAAACAGCGGAGTGCGATGCGATGGGTTCTCCTAATCTGATAGAATATGTGCTTGTTTCTGTGTTTGTGGAGTAGCATTGTTATACCAGGGTTAATTCTGATGCCGAGAAGGAAGCGTTCCTTGTGTTTCCATTTTCAGAGAGGCCTCCAACTGAGCAGGATTAGTGTAGCAATGTGTAAAGGCGTGAGAGTTGGCCTCGAAAACAGCGGAGTGCAATGCGATGGGTTCTCCTAATCTGATAGAATATGTGCTTGTTTCTGTGTTTGTGGAGTAGCATTGTTATACCAGGGTTGGTTCTGATGCCGAGAAGGAAGCGTTCCTTGTGTTTCCATTTTCGGAGAGGCCTCCAACTGAGCAGGATTAGTGTAGCAATGTGTAAAGGCGTGAGAGTGGGCCTCGAAAACAGCGGAGTGCGATGCGATGGGTTCTCCTAATCTGATAGAATATGTGCTTGTTTCTGTGTTTGTGGAGTAGCATTGTTATACCAGGGTTGGTTCTGATGCCGAGAAGGGAGCGTTCCTTGTGTTTCCATTTTCAGAGAGGCCTCCAACTGAGCAGGTTTAGTGTAGCAATGTGTAAAGGCGTGAGAGTGGGCCTCGAAAACAGCGGAGTGCAATGCGATGGGTTCTCCTAATCTGATAGAATATGTGCTTGTTTCTGTGTTTGTGGAGTAGCATTGTTATACCAGGGTTGGTTCTGATGCCGAGAAGAAAGCGTTTCCTGTGTTTCCATTTTCGGAGAGGCCTCCAACTGAGCAGGATTAGTGTAGCAATGTGTAAAGGCGTGAGAGTGGGCCTCGAAAACAGCGGAGTGCAATGCGATGGGTTCTCCTAATCTGATAGAATATGTGCTTGTTTCTGTGTTTGTGGAGTAGCATTGTTATACCAGGGTTGGTTTTGATGCCGAGAAGGAAGAGTTTCTTGTGTTTCCATTTTCGGAGAGGCCTCCAACTGAGCAGGATTAGTGTAGCAATGTGTAAAGGCGTGAGAGTGGGCCTCGAAAACACCGGAGTGCAATGCGATGGGTTCTCCTAATCTGATAGAATATGTGCTTGTTTCTGTGTTTGTGGAGTAGCATTGTTATACCAGGGTTGGTTCTGATGCCGAGAAGGAAGCGTTCCTTGTGTTTCCATTTTCAGAGAGGCCTCCAACTGAGCAGGATTAGTGTAGCAATGTGTAAAGGCGTGAGAGTGGGCCTCGAAAACAGCGGAGTGCAATGCGATGGGTTCTCCTAATCTGATAGAATATGTGCTTGTTTCTGTGTTTGTGGAGTAGCATTGTTATACCAGGGTTGGTTCTGATGCCGAGAAGGGAGCGTTCCTTGTGTTTCCATTTTCAGAGAGGCCTCCAACTGAGCAGGTTTAGTGTAGCAATGTGTAAAGGCGTGAGAGTGGGCCTCGAAAACAGCGGAGTGCGATGCGATGGGTTCTCCTAATCTGATAGAATATGTGCTTGTTTCTGTGTTTGTGGAGTAGCATTGTTATACCAGGGTTAATTCTGATGCCGAGAAGGAAGCGTTTCTTGTGTTTCCATTTTCAGAGAGGCCTCCAACTGAGCAGGATTAGTGTAGCAATGTGTAAAGGCGTAAGAGTTGGCCTCGAAAACAGCGGAGTGCAATGCGATGGGTTCTCCTAATCTGATAGAATATGTGCTTGTTTCTGTGTTTGTGGAGTAGCATTGTTATACCAGGGTTGGTTCTGATGCCGAGAAGAAAGCGTTTCTTGTGTTTCCATTTTCAGAGAGGCCTCCAACTGAGCAGGATTAGTGTAGCAATGTGTAAAGGCGTGAGAGTTGGCCTCGAAAACAGCGGAGTGCAATGCGATGGGTTCTCCTAATCTGATAGAATATGTGCTTGTTTCTGTGTTTGTGGAGTAGCATTGTTATACCAGGGTTGGTTCTGATGCCGAGAAGGAATCGTTCCTTGTGTTTCCATTTTCGGAGAGGCCTCCAACTGAGCAGGATTAGTGTAGCAATGTGTAAAGGCGTGAGAGTAGGCCTCGAAAACAGCGGAGTGCAATGCGATGGGTTCTCCTAATGTGATAGAATATGTGCTTGTTTCTGTGTTTGTGGAGTAGCATTGTTATACCAGGGTTGGTTCTGATGCCGAGAAGGAAGCGTTCCTTGTGTTTCCATTTTCGGAGAGGCCTCCAACTGAGCAGGATTAGTGTAGCAATGTGTAAAGGCGTGAGAGTGGGCCTCGAAAACAGCGGAGTGCGATGCGATGGGTTCTCCTAATCTGATAGAATATGTGCTTGTTTCTGTGTTTGTGGAGTAGCATTGTTATACCAGGGTTGGTTCTGATGCCGAGAAGGAAGCGTTCCTTGTGTTTCCATTTTCAGAGAGGCCTCCAACTGAGCAGGATTAGTGTAGCAATGTGTAAAGGCGTAAGAGTGGGCCTCGAAAACAGCGGAGTGCAATGCGATGGGTTCTCCTAATCTGATAGAATATGTGCTTGTTTCTGTGTTTGTGGAGTAGCATTGTTATACCAGGGTTGGTTCTGATGCCGAGAAGGAAGCGTTCCTTGTGTTTCCATTTTCGGAGAGGCCTCCAACTGAGCAGGATTAGTGTAGCAATGTGTAAAGGCGTGAGAGTGGGCCTCGAAAACAGCGGAGTGCGATGCGATGGGTTCTCCTAATCTGATAGAATATGTGCTTGTTTCTGTGTTTGTGGAGTAGCATTGTTATACCAGGGTTAATTCTGATGCCGAGAAGGAAGCGTTCCTTGTGTTTCCATTTTCAGAGAGGCCTCCAACTGAGCAGGATTAGTGTAGCAATGTGTAAAGGCGTGAGAGTTGGCCTCGAAAACAGCGGAGTGCAATGCGATGGGTTCTCCTAATCTGATAGAATATGTGCTTGTTTCTGTGTTTGTGGAGTAGCATTGTTATACCAGGGTTGGTTCTGATGCCGAGAAGGAATCGTTCCTTGTGTTTCCATTTTCGGAGAGGCCTCCAACTGAGCAGGATTAGTGTAGCAATGTGTAAAGGCGTGAGAGTAGGCCTCGAAAACAGCGGAGTGCAATGCGATGGGTTCTCCTAATCTGATAGAATATGTGCTTGTTTCTGTGTTTGTGGAGTAGCATTGTTATACCAGGGTTGGTTCTGATGCCGAGAAGGAAGCGTTCCTTGTGTTTCCATTTTCGGAGAGGCCTCCAACTGAGCAGGATTAGTGTAGCAATGTGTAAAGGCGTGAGAGTGGGCCTCGAAAACAGCGGAGTGCGATGCGATGGGTTCTCCTAATCTGATAGAATATGTGCTTGTTTCTGTGTTTGTGGAGTAGCATTGTTATACCAGGGTTGGTTCTGATGCCGAGAAGGAAGCGTTCCTTGTGTTTCCATTTTCAGAGAGGCCTCCAACTGAGCAGGACTAGTGTAGCAATGTGTAAAGGCGTAAGAGTGGGCCTCGAAAACAGCGGAGTGCAATGCGATGGGTTCTCCTAATCTGATAGAATATGTGCTTGTTTCTGTGTTTGTGGAGTAGCATTGTTATACCAGGGTTGGTTCTGATGCCGAGAAGGAAGCGTTCCTTGTGTTTCCATTTTCGGAGAGGCCTCCAACTGAGCAGGATTAGTGTAGCAATGTGTAAAGGCGTGAGAGTGGGCCTCGAAAACAGCGGAGTGCGATGCGATGGGTTCTCCTAATCTGATAGAATATGTGCTTGTTTCTGTGTTTGTGGAGTAGCATGGTTATACCAGGGTTAATTCTGATGCCGAGAAGGAAGCGTTCCTTGTGTTTCCATTTTCGGAGAGGCCTCCAACTGAGCAGGATTAGTGTAGCAATGTGTAAAGGCGTGAGAGTGGGCCTCGAAAACAGCGGAGTGCAATGCGATGGGTTCTCCTAATCTGATAGAATATGTGCTTGTTTCTGTGTTTGTGGAGTAGCATTGTTATACCAGGGTTGGTTCTGATGCCGAGAAGGAAGCGTTCCTTGTGTTTCAATTTTCGGAGAGGCCTCCAACTGAGCAGGATTAGTGTAGCAATGTGTAAAGGCGTGAGAGTGGGCCTCGAAAACAGCGGAGTGCAATGCGATGGGTTCTCCTGATCTGATAGAATATGTGCTTGTTTCTGTGTTTGTGGAGTAGCATTGTTATACCAGGGTTGGTTCTGATGCCGAGAAGGAAGCGTTCCTTGTGTTTCCATTTTCGGAGAGGCCTCCAACTGAGCAGGATTAGTGTAGCAATGTGTAAAGGCGTGAGAGTGGGCCTCGAAAACAGCGGAGTGCGATGCGATGGGTTCTCCTAATCTGATAGAATATGTGCTTGTTTCTGTGTTTGTGGAGTAGCATTGTTATACCAGGGTTGGTTCTGATGCCGAGAAGGGAGCGTTCCTTGTGTTTCCATTTTCAGAGAGGCCTCCAACTGAGCAGGTTTAGTGTAGCAATGTGTAAAGGCGTGAGAGTGGGCCTCGAAAACAGCGGAGTGCAATGCGATGGGTTCTCCTAATCTGATAGAATATGTGCTTGTTTCTGTGTTTGTGGAGTAGCATTGTTATACCAGGGTTGGTTCTGATGCCGAGAAGAAAGCGTTTCCTGTGTTTCCATTTTCGGAGAGGCCTCCAACTGAGCAGGATTAGTGTAGCAATGTGTAAAGGCGTGAGAGTGGGCCTCGAAAACAGCGGAGTGCAATGCGATGGGTTCTCCTAATCTGATAGAATATGTGCTTGTTTCTGTGTTTGTGGAGTAGCATTGTTATACCAGGGTTGGTTTTGATGCCGAGAAGGAAGAGTTTCTTGTGTTTCCATTTTCGGAGAGGCCTCCAACTGAGCAGGATTAGTGTAGCAATGTGTAAAGGCGTGAGAGTGGGCCTCGAAAACACCGGAGTGCAATGCGATGGGTTCTCCTAATCTGATAGAATATGTGCTTGTTTCTGTGTTTGTGGAGTAGCATTGTTATACCAGGGTTGGTTCTGATGCCGAGAAGGAAGCGTTCCTTGTGTTTCCATTTTCAGAGAGGCCTCCAACTGAGCAGGATTAGTGTAGCAATGTGTAAAGGCGTGAGAGTGGGCCTCGAAAACAGCGGAGTGCAATGCGATGGGTTCTCCTAATCTGATAGAATATGTGCTTGTTTCTGTGTTTGTGGAGTAGCATTGTTATACCAGGGTTGGTTCTGATGCCGAGAAGGGAGCGTTCCTTGTGTTTCCATTTTCAGAGAGGCCTCCAACTGAGCAGGTTTAGTGTAGCAATGTGTAAAGGCGTGAGAGTGGGCCTCGAAAACAGCGGAGTGCGATGCGATGGGTTCTCCTAATCTGATAGAATATGTGCTTGTTTCTGTGTTTGTGGAGTAGCATTGTTATACCAGGGTTAATTCTGATGCCGAGAAGGAAGCGTTTCTTGTGTTTCCATTTTCAGAGAGGCCTCCAACTGAGCAGGATTAGTGTAGCAATGTGTAAAGGCGTAAGAGTTGGCCTCGAAAACAGCGGAGTGCAATGCGATGGGTTCTCCTAATCTGATAGAATATGTGCTTGTTTCTGTGTTTGTGGAGTAGCATTGTTATACCAGGGTTGGTTCTGATGCCGAGAAGGAAGCGTTCCTTGTGTTTCAATTTTCGGAGAGGCCTCCAACTGAGCAGGATTAGTGTAGCAATGTGTAAAGGCGTGAGAGTGGGCCTCGAAAACAGCGGAGTGCAATGCGATGGGTTCTCCTAATCTGATAGAATATGTGCTTGTTTCTGTGTTTGTGGAGTAGCATTGTTATACCAGGGTTGGTTTTGATGCCGAGAAGAAAGCGTTTCTTGTGTTTCCATTTTCAGAGAGGCCTCCAACTGAGCAGGATTAGTGTAGCAATGTGTAAAGGCGTGAGAGTTGGCCTCGAAAACAGCGGAGTGCAATGCGATGGGTTCTCCTAATCTGATAGAATATGTGCTTGTTTCTGTGTTTGTGGAGTAGCATTGTTATACCAGGGTTGGTTCTGATGCCGAGAAGGAAGCGTTCCTTGTGTTTCCATTTTCGGAGAGGCCTCCAACTGAGCAGGATTAGTGTAGCAATGTGTAAAGGCGTGAGAGTAGGCCTCGAAAACAGCGGAGTGCAATGCGATGGGTTCTCCTAATCTGATAGAATATGTGCTTGTTTCTGTGTTTGTGGAGTAGCATTGTTATACCAGGGTTGGTTCTGATGCCGAGAAGGAAGCGTTCCTTGTGTTTCCATTTTCGGAGAGGCCTCCAACTGAGCAGGATTAGTGTAGCAATGTGTAAAGGCGTGAGAGTGGGCCTCGAAAACAGCGGAGTGCGATGCGATGGGTTCTCCTAATCTGATAGAATATGTGCTTGTTTCTGTGTTTGTGGAGTAGCATTGTTATACCAGGGTTAATTCTGATGCCGAGAAGGAAGCGTTCCTTGTGTTTCCATTTTCAGAGAGGCCTCCAACTGAGCAAGATTAGTGTAGCAATGTGTAAAGGCGTAAGAGTGGGCCTCGAAAACAGCGGAGTGCAATGCGATGGGTTCTCCTAATCTGATAGAATATGTGCTTGTTTCTGTGTTTGTGGAGTAGCATTGTTATACCAGGGTTGGTTCTGATGCCGAGAAGGAAGCGTTCCTTGTGTTTCCATTTTCGGAGAGGCCTCCAACTGAGCAGGATTAGTGTAGCAATGCGTAAAGGCGTGAGAGTGGGCCTCGAAAACAGCGGAGTGCGATGCGATGGGTTCTCCTAATCTGATAGAATATGTGCTTGTTTCTGTGTTTGTGGAGTAGCATTGTTATACCAGGGTTAATTCTGATGCCGAGAAGGAAGCGTTCCTTGTGTTTCCATTTTCAGAGAGTCCTCCAACTGAGCAGGATTAGTGTAGCAATGTGTAAAGGCGTGAGAGTTGGCCTCGAAAACAGCGGAGTGCAATGCGATGGGTTCTCCTAATCTGATAGAATATGTGCTTGTTTCTGTGTTTGTGGAGTAGCATTGTTATACCAGGGTTGGTTCTGATGCCGAGAAGGAAGCGTTCCTTGTGTTTCAATTTTCGGAGAGGCCTCCAACTGAGCAGGATTAGTGTAGCAATGTGTAAAGGCGTGAGAGTAGGCCTCGAAAACAGCGGAGTGCAATGCGATGGGTTCTCCTAATCTGATAGAATATGTGCTTGTTTCTGTGTTTGTGGAGTAGCATTGTTATACCAGGGTTGGTTCTGATGCCGAGAAGGAAGCGTTCCTTGTGTTTCCATTTTCGGAGAGGCCTCCAACTGAGCAGGATTAGTGTAGCAATGTGTAAAGGCGTGAGAGTGGGCCTCGAAAACAGCGGAGTGCGATGCGATGGGTTCTCCTAATCTGATAGAATATGTGCTTGTTTCTGTGTTTGTGGAGTAGCATTGTTATACCAGGGTTGGTTCTGATGCCGAGAAGGAAGCGTTCCTTGTGTTTCTATTTTCAGACAGGCCTCTAACTGAGCAGGATTAGTGTAGCAATGTGTAAAGGCGTAAGAGTGGGCCTCGAAAACAGCAGAGTGCAATGCGATGGGTTCTCCTAATCTGATAGAATATGTGCTTGTTTCTGTGTTTGTGGAGTAGCATTGTTATACCAGGGTTGGTTCTGATGCCGAGAAGAAAGCGTTTCTTGTGTTTCCATTTTCGGAGAGGCCTCCAACTGAGCAGGATTAGTGTAGCAATGTGTAAAGGCGTGAGAGTGGGCCTCGAAAACAGCGGAGTGCAATGCGATGGGTTCTCCTAATCTGATAGAATATGTGCTTGTTTCTGTGTTTGTGGAGTAGCATTGTTATACCAGGGTTGGTTTTGATGCCGAGAAGGAAGAGTTTCTTGTGTTTCCATTTTCGGAGAGGCCTCCAACTGAGCAGGATTAGTGTAGCAATGTGTAAAGGCGTGAGAGTGGGCCTCGAAAACACCGGAGTGCAATGCGATGGGTTCTCCTAATCTGATAGAATATGTGCTTGTTTCTGTGTTTGTGGAGTAGCATTGTTATACCAGGGTTGGTTCTGATGCCGAGAAGGAAGCGTTCCTTGTGTTTCCATTTTCAGAGAGGCCTCCAACTGAGCAGGATTAGTGTAGCAATGTGTAAAGGCGTGAGAGTGGGCCTCGAAAACAGCGGAGTGCAATGCGATGGGTTCTCCTAATCTGATAGAATATGTGCTTGTTTCTGTGTTTGTGGAGTAGCATTGTTATACCAGGGTTGGTTCTGATGCCGAGAAGGGAGCGTTCCTTGTGTTTCCATTTTCAGAGAGGCCTCCAACTGAGCAGGATTAGTGTAGCAATGTGTAAAGGCGTAAGAGTGGGCCTCGAAAACAGCGGAGTGCAATGCGATGGGTTCTCCTAATCTGATAGAATATGTGCTTGTTTCTGTGTTTGTGGAGTAGCATTGTTATACCAGGGTTGGTTCTGATGCCGAGAAGGAAGCGTTCCTTGTGTTTCCATTTTCGGAGAGGCCTCCAACTGAGCAGGATTAGTGTAGCAATGTGTAAAGGCGTGAGAGTGGGCCTCGAAAACAGCGGAGTGCGATGCGATGGGTTCTCCTAATCTGATAGAATATGTGCTTGTTTCTGTGTTTGTGGAGTAGCATTGTTATACCAGGGTTGGTTCTGATGCCGAGAAGGAAGCGTTCCTTGTGTTTCCATTTTCAGAGAGGCCTCCAACTGAGCAGGATTAGTGTAGCAATGTGTAAAGGCGTAAGAGTGGGCCTCGAAAACAGCGGAGTGCAATGCGATGGGTTCTCCTAATCTGATAGAATATGTGCTTGTTTCTGTGTTTGTGGAGTAGCATTGTTATACCAGGGTTGGTTCTGATGCCGAGAAGGAAGCGTTCCTTGTGTTTCCATTTTCGGAGAGGCCTCCAACTGAGCAGGATTAGTGTAGCAATGTGTAAAGGCGTGAGAGTGGGCCTCGAAAACAGCGGAGTGCGATGCGATGGGTTCTCCTAATCTGATAGAATATGTGCTTGTTTCTGTGTTTGTGGAGTAGCATTGTTATACCAGGGTTAATTCTGATGCCGAGAAGGAAGCGTTCCTTGTGTTTCCATTTTCAGAGAGGCCTCCAACTGAGCAGGATTAGTGTAGCAATGTGTAAAGGCGTGAGAGTTGGCCTCGAAAACAGCGGAGTGCAATGCGATGGGTTCTCCTAATCTGATAGAATATGTGCTTGTTTCTGTGTTTGTGGAGTAGCATTGTTATACCAGGGTTGGTTCTGATGCCGAGAAGGAAGCGTTCCTTGTGTTTCCATTTTCGGAGAGGCCTCCAACTGAGCAGGATTAGTGTAGCAATGTGTAAAGGCGTGAGAGTGGGCCTCGAAAACAGCGGAGTGCGATGCGATGGGTTCTCCTAATCTGATAGAATATGTGCTTGTTTCTGTGTTTGTGGAGTAGCATTGTTATACCAGGGTTGGTTCTGATGCCGAGAAGGGAGCGTTCCTTGTGTTTCCATTTTCAGAGAGGCCTCCAACTGAGCAGGTTTAGTGTAGCAATGTGTAAAGGCGTGAGAGTGGGCCTCGAAAACAGCGGAGTGCAATGCGATGGGTTCTCCTAATCTGATAGAATATGTGCTTGTTTCTGTGTTTGTGGAGTAGCATTGTTATACCAGGGTTGGTTCTGATGCCGAGAAGAAAGCGTTTCCTGTGTTTCCATTTTCGGAGAGGCCTCCAACTGAGCAGGATTAGTGTAGCAATGTGTAAAGGCGTGAGAGTGGGCCTCGAAAACAGCGGAGTGCAATGCGATGGGTTCTCCTAATCTGATAGAATATGTGCTTGTTTCTGTGTTTGTGGAGTAGCATTGTTATACCAGGGTTGGTTTTGATGCCGAGAAGGAAGAGTTTCTTGTGTTTCCATTTTCGGAGAGGCCTCCAACTGAGCAGGATTAGTGTAGCAATGTGTAAAGGCGTGAGAGTGGGCCTCGAAAACACCGGAGTGCAATGCGATGGGTTCTCCTAATCTGATAGAATATGTGCTTGTTTCTGTGTTTGTGGAGTAGCATTGTTATACCAGGGTTGGTTCTGATGCCGAGAAGGAAGCGTTCCTTGTGTTTCCATTTTCAGAGAGGCCTCCAACTGAGCAGGATTAGTGTAGCAATGTGTAAAGGCGTGAGAGTGGGCCTCGAAAACAGCGGAGTGCAATGCGATGGGTTCTCCTAATCTGATAGAATATGTGCTTGTTTCTGTGTTTGTGGAGTAGCATTGTTATACCAGGGTTGGTTCTGATGCCGAGAAGGGAGCGTTCCTTGTGTTTCCATTTTCAGAGAGGCCTCCAACTGAGCAGGTTTAGTGTAGCAATGTGTAAAGGCGTGAGAGTGGGCCTCGAAAACAGCGGAGTGCGATGCGATGGGTTCTCCTAATCTGATAGAATATGTGCTTGTTTCTGTGTTTGTGGAGTAGCATTGTTATACCAGGGTTAATTCTGATGCCGAGAAGGAAGCGTTTCTTGTGTTTCCATTTTCAGAGAGGCCTCCAACTGAGCAGGATTAGTGTAGCAATGTGTAAAGGCGTAAGAGTTGGCCTCGAAAACAGCGGAGTGCAATGCGATGGGTTCTCCTAATCTGATAGAATATGTGCTTGTTTCTGTGTTTGTGGAGTAGCATTGTTATACCAGGGTTGGTTCTGATGCCGAGAAGAAAGCGTTTCTTGTGTTTCCATTTTCAGAGAGGCCTCCAACTGAGCAGGATTAGTGTAGCAATGTGTAAAGGCGTGAGAGTTGGCCTCGAAAACAGCGGAGTGCAATGCGATGGGTTCTCCTAATCTGATAGAATATGTGCTTGTTTCTGTGTTTGTGGAGTAGCATTGTTATACCAGGGTTGGTTCTGATGCCGAGAAGGAATCGTTCCTTGTGTTTCCATTTTCGGAGAGGCCTCCAACTGAGCAGGATTAGTGTAGCAATGTGTAAAGGCGTGAGAGTAGGCCTCGAAAACAGCGGAGTGCAATGCGATGGGTTCTCCTAATGTGATAGAATATGTGCTTGTTTCTGTGTTTGTGGAGTAGCATTGTTATACCAGGGTTGGTTCTGATGCCGAGAAGGAAGCGTTCCTTGTGTTTCCATTTTCGGAGAGGCCTCCAACTGAGCAGGATTAGTGTAGCAATGTGTAAAGGCGTGAGAGTGGGCCTCGAAAACAGCGGAGTGCGATGCGATGGGTTCTCCTAATCTGATAGAATATGTGCTTGTTTCTGTGTTTGTGGAGTAGCATTGTTATACCAGGGTTGGTTCTGATGCCGAGAAGGAAGCGTTCCTTGTGTTTCCATTTTCAGAGAGGCCTCCAACTGAGCAGGATTAGTGTAGCAATGTGTAAAGGCGTAAGAGTGGGCCTCGAAAACAGCGGAGTGCAATGCGATGGGTTCTCCTAATCTGATAGAATATGTGCTTGTTTCTGTGTTTGTGGAGTAGCATTGTTATACCAGGGTTGGTTCTGATGCCGAGAAGGAAGCGTTCCTTGTGTTTCCATTTTCGGAGAGGCCTCCAACTGAGCAGGATTAGTGTAGCAATGTGTAAAGGCGTGAGAGTGGGCCTCGAAAACAGCGGAGTGCGATGCGATGGGTTCTCCTAATCTGATAGAATATGTGCTTGTTTCTGTGTTTGTGGAGTAGCATTGTTATACCAGGGTTAATTCTGATGCCGAGAAGGAAGCGTTCCTTGTGTTTCCATTTTCAGAGAGGCCTCCAACTGAGCAGGATTAGTGTAGCAATGTGTAAAGGCGTGAGAGTTGGCCTCGAAAACAGCGGAGTGCAATGCGATGGGTTCTCCTAATCTGATAGAATATGTGCTTGTTTCTGTGTTTGTGGAGTAGCATTGTTATACCAGGGTTGGTTCTGATGCCGAGAAGGAATCGTTCCTTGTGTTTCCATTTTCGGAGAGGCCTCCAACTGAGCAGGATTAGTGTAGCAATGTGTAAAGGCGTGAGAGTAGGCCTCGAAAACAGCGGAGTGCAATGCGATGGGTTCTCCTAATCTGATAGAATATGTGCTTGTTTCTGTGTTTGTGGAGTAGCATTGTTATACCAGGGTTGGTTCTGATGCCGAGAAGGAAGCGTTCCTTGTGTTTCCATTTTCGGAGAGGCCTCCAACTGAGCAGGATTAGTGTAGCAATGTGTAAAGGCGTGAGAGTGGGCCTCGAAAACAGCGGAGTGCGATGCGATGGGTTCTCCTAATCTGATAGAATATGTGCTTGTTTCTGTGTTTGTGGAGTAGCATTGTTATACCAGGGTTGGTTCTGATGCCGAGAAGGAAGCGTTCCTTGTGTTTCCATTTTCAGAGAGGCCTCCAACTGAGCAGGACTAGTGTAGCAATGTGTAAAGGCGTAAGAGTGGGCCTCGAAAACAGCGGAGTGCAATGCGATGGGTTCTCCTAATCTGATAGAATATGTGCTTGTTTCTGTGTTTGTGGAGTAGCATTGTTATACCAGGGTTGGTTCTGATGCCGAGAAGGAAGCGTTCCTTGTGTTTCCATTTTCGGAGAGGCCTCCAACTGAGCAGGATTAGTGTAGCAATGTGTAAAGGCGTGAGAGTGGGCCTCGAAAACAGCGGAGTGCGATGAGATGGGTTCTCCTAATCTGATAGAATATGTGCTTGTTTCTGTGTTTGTGGAGTAGCATGGTTATACCAGGGTTAATTCTGATGCCGAGAAGGAAGCGTTCCTTGTGTTTCCATTTTCGGAGAGGCCTCCAACTGAGCAGGATTAGTGTAGCAATGTGTAAAGGCGTGAGAGTGGGCCTCGAAAACAGCGGAGTGCAATGCGATGGGTTCTCCTAATCTGATAGAATATGTGCTTGTTTCTGTGTTTGTGGAGTAGCATTGTTATACCAGGGTTGGTTCTGATGCCGAGAAGGAAGCGTTCCTTGTGTTTCAATTTTCGGAGAGGCCTCCAACTGAGCAGGATTAGTGTAGCAATGTGTAAAGGCGTGAGAGTGGGCCTCGAAAACAGCGGAGTGCAATGCGATGGGTTCTCCTGATCTGATAGAATATGTGCTTGTTTCTGTGTTTGTGGAGTAGCATTGTTATACCAGGGTTGGTTCTGATGCCGAGAAGGAAGCGTTCCTTGTGTTTCCATTTTCGGAGAGGCCTCCAACTGAGCAGGATTAGTGTAGCAATGTGTAAAGGCGTGAGAGTGGGCCTCGAAAACAGCGGAGTGCGATGCGATGGGTTCTCCTAATCTGATAGAATATGTGCTTGTTTCTGTGTTTGTGGAGTAGCATTGTTATACCAGGGTTGGTTCTGATGCCGAGAAGGGAGCGTTCCTTGTGTTTCCATTTTCAGAGAGGCCTCCAACTGAGCAGGTTTAGTGTAGCAATGTGTAAAGGCGTGAGAGTGGGCCTCGAAAACAGCGGAGTGCAATGCGATGGGTTCTCCTAATCTGATAGAATATGTGCTTGTTTCTGTGTTTGTGGAGTAGCATTGTTATACCAGGGTTGGTTCTGATGCCGAGAAGAAAGCGTTTCCTGTGTTTCCATTTTCGGAGAGGCCTCCAACTGAGCAGGATTAGTGTAGCAATGTGTAAAGGCGTGAGAGTGGGCCTCGAAAACAGCGGAGTGCAATGCGATGGGTTCTCCTAATCTGATAGAATATGTGCTTGTTTCTGTGTTTGTGGAGTAGCATTGTTATACCAGGGTTGGTTTTGATGCCGAGAAGGAAGAGTTTCTTGTGTTTCCATTTTCGGAGAGGCCTCCAACTGAGCAGGATTAGTGTAGCAATGTGTAAAGGCGTGAGAGTGGGCCTCGAAAACACCGGAGTGCAATGCGATGGGTTCTCCTAATCTGATAGAATATGTGCTTGTTTCTGTGTTTGTGGAGTAGCATTGTTATACCAGGGTTGGTTCTGATGCCGAGAAGGAAGCGTTCCTTGTGTTTCCATTTTCAGAGAGGCCTCCAACTGAGCAGGATTAGTGTAGCAATGTGTAAAGGCGTGAGAGTGGGCCTCGAAAACAGCGGAGTGCAATGCGATGGGTTCTCCTAATCTGATAGAATATGTGCTTGTTTCTGTGTTTGTGGAGTAGCATTGTTATACCAGGGTTGGTTCTGATGCCGAGAAGGGAGCGTTCCTTGTGTTTCCATTTTCAGAGAGGCCTCCAACTGAGCAGGTTTAGTGTAGCAATGTGTAAAGGCGTGAGAGTGGGCCTCGAAAACAGCGGAGTGCGATGCGATGGGTTCTCCTAATCTGATAGAATATGTGCTTGTTTCTGTGTTTGTGGAGTAGCATTGTTATACCAGGGTTAATTCTGATGCCGAGAAGGAAGCGTTTCTTGTGTTTCCATTTTCAGAGAGGCCTCCAACTGAGCAGGATTAGTGTAGCAATGTGTAAAGGCGTAAGAGTTGGCCTCGAAAACAGCGGAGTGCAATGCGATGGGTTCTCCTAATCTGATAGAATATGTGCTTGTTTCTGTGTTTGTGGAGTAGCATTGTTATACCAGGGTTGGTTCTGATGCCGAGAAGGAAGCGTTCCTTGTGTTTCAATTTTCGGAGAGGCCTCCAACTGAGCAGGATTAGTGTAGCAATGTGTAAAGGCGTGAGAGTGGGCCTCGAAAACAGCGGAGTGCAATGCGATGGGTTCTCCTAATCTGATAGAATATGTGCTTGTTTCTGTGTTTGTGGAGTAGCATTGTTATACCAGGGTTGGTTTTGATGCCGAGAAGAAAGCGTTTCTTGTGTTTCCATTTTCAGAGAGGCCTCCAACTGAGCAGGATTAGTGTAGCAATGTGTAAAGGCGTGAGAGTTGGCCTCGAAAACAGCGGAGTGCAATGCGATGGGTTCTCCTAATCTGATAGAATATGTGCTTGTTTCTGTGTTTGTGGAGTAGCATTGTTATACCAGGGTTGGTTCTGATGCCGAGAAGGAAGCGTTCCTTGTGTTTCCATTTTCGGAGAGGCCTCCAACTGAGCAGGATTAGTGTAGCAATGTGTAAAGGCGTGAGAGTAGGCCTCGAAAACAGCGGAGTGCAATGCGATGGGTTCTCCTAATCTGATAGAATATGTGCTTGTTTCTGTGTTTGTGGAGTAGCATTGTTATACCAGGGTTGGTTCTGATGCCGAGAAGGAAGCGTTCCTTGTGTTTCCATTTTCGGAGAGGCCTCCAACTGAGCAGGATTAGTGTAGCAATGTGTAAAGGCGTGAGAGTGGGCCTCGAAAACAGCGGAGTGCGATGCGATGGGTTCTCCTAATCTGATAGAATATGTGCTTGTTTCTGTGTTTGTGGAGTAGCATTGTTATACCAGGGTTAATTCTGATGCCGAGAAGGAAGCGTTCCTTGTGTTTCCATTTTCAGAGAGGCCTCCAACTGAGCAAGATTAGTGTAGCAATGTGTAAAGGCGTAAGAGTGGGCCTCGAAAACAGCGGAGTGCAATGCGATGGGTTCTCCTAATCTGATAGAATATGTGCTTGTTTCTGTGTTTGTGGAGTAGCATTGTTATACCAGGGTTGGTTCTGATGCCGAGAAGGAAGCGTTCCTTGTGTTTCCATTTTCGGAGAGGCCTCCAACTGAGCAGGATTAGTGTAGCAATGCGTAAAGGCGTGAGAGTGGGCCTCGAAAACAGCGGAGTGCGATGCGATGGGTTCTCCTAATCTGATAGAATATGTGCTTGTTTCTGTGTTTGTGGAGTAGCATTGTTATACCAGGGTTAATTCTGATGCCGAGAAGGAAGCGTTCCTTGTGTTTCCATTTTCAGAGAGTCCTCCAACTGAGCAGGATTAGTGTAGCAATGTGTAAAGGCGTGAGAGTTGGCCTCGAAAACAGCGGAGTGCAATGCGATGGGTTCTCCTAATCTGATAGAATATGTGCTTGTTTCTGTGTTTGTGGAGTAGCATTGTTATACCAGGGTTGGTTCTGATGCCGAGAAGGAAGCGTTCCTTGTGTTTCAATTTTCGGAGAGGCCTCCAACTGAGCAGGATTAGTGTAGCAATGTGTAAAGGCGTGAGAGTAGGCCTCGAAAACAGCGGAGTGCAATGCGATGGGTTCTCCTAATCTGATAGAATATGTGCTTGTTTCTGTGTTTGTGGAGTAGCATTGTTATACCAGGGTTGGTTCTGATGCCGAGAAGGAAGCGTTCCTTGTGTTTCCATTTTCGGAGAGGCCTCCAACTGAGCAGGATTAGTGTAGCAATGTGTAAAGGCGTGAGAGTGGGCCTCGAAAACAGCGGAGTGCGATGCGATGGGTTCTCCTAATCTGATAGAATATGTGCTTGTTTCTGTGTTTGTGGAGTAGCATTGTTATACCAGGGTTGGTTCTGATGCCGAGAAGGAAGCGTTCCTTGTGTTTCTATTTTCAGACAGGCCTCTAACTGAGCAGGATTAGTGTAGCAATGTGTAAAGGCGTAAGAGTGGGCCTCGAAAACAGCAGAGTGCAATGCGATGGGTTCTCCTAATCTGATAGAATATGTGCTTGTTTCTGTGTTTGTGGAGTAGCATTGTTATACCAGGGTTGGTTCTGATGCCGAGAAGAAAGCGTTTCTTGTGTTTCCATTTTCGGAGAGGCCTCCAACTGAGCAGGATTAGTGTAGCAATGTGTAAAGGCGTGAGAGTGGGCCTCGAAAACAGCGGAGTGCAATGCGATGGGTTCTCCTAATCTGATAGAATATGTGCTTGTTTCTGTGTTTGTGGAGTAGCATTGTTATACCAGGGTTGGTTTTGATGCCGAGAAGGAAGAGTTTCTTGTGTTTCCATTTTCGGAGAGGCCTCCAACTGAGCAGGATTAGTGTAGCAATGTGTAAAGGCGTGAGAGTGGGCCTCGAAAACACCGGAGTGCAATGCGATGGGTTCTCCTAATCTGATAGAATATGTGCTTGTTTCTGTGTTTGTGGAGTAGCATTGTTATACCAGGGTTGGTTCTGATGCCGAGAAGGAAGCGTTCCTTGTGTTTCCATTTTCAGAGAGGCCTCCAACTGAGCAGGATTAGTGTAGCAATGTGTAAAGGCGTGAGAGTGGGCCTCGAAAACAGCGGAGTGCAATGCGATGGGTTCTCCTAATCTGATAGAATATGTGCTTGTTTCTGTGTTTGTGGAGTAGCATTGTTATACCAGGGTTGGTTCTGATGCCGAGAAGGGAGCGTTCCTTGTGTTTCCATTTTCAGAGAGGCCTCCAACTGAGCAGGATTAGTGTAGCAATGTGTAAAGGCGTAAGAGTGGGCCTCGAAAACAGCGGAGTGCAATGCGATGGGTTCTCCTAATCTGATAGAATATGTGCTTGTTTCTGTGTTTGTGGAGTAGCATTGTTATACCAGGGTTGGTTCTGATGCCGAGAAGGAAGCGTTCCTTGTGTTTCCATTTTCGGAGAGGCCTCCAACTGAGCAGGATTAGTGTAGCAATGTGTAAAGGCGTGAGAGTGGGCCTCGAAAACAGCGGAGTGCGATGCGATGGGTTCTCCTAATCTGATAGAATATGTGCTTGTTTCTGTGTTTGTGGAGTAGCATTGTTATACCAGGGTTAATTCTGATGCCGAGAAGGAAGCGTTTCTTGTGTTTCCATTTTCAGAGAGGCCTCCAACTGAGCAGGATTAGTGTAGCAATGTGTAAAGGCGTAAGAGTTGGCCTCGAAAACAGCGGAGTACAATGCGATGGGTTCTCCTAATCTGATAGAATATGTGCTTGTTTCTGTGTTTGTGGAGTAGCATTGTTATACCAGGGTTGGTTCTGATGCCGAGAAGGAAGCGTTCCTTGTGTTTCAATTTTCGGAGAGGCCTCCAACTGAGCAGGATTAGTGTAGCAATGTGTAAAGGCGTGAGAGTGGGCCTCGAAAACAGCGGAGTGCAATGCGATGGGTTCTCCTAATCTGATAGAATATGTGCTTGTTTCTGTGTTTGTGGAGTAGCATTGTTATACCAGGGTTGGTTTTGATGCCGAGAAGAAAGCGTTTCTTGTGTTTCCATTTTCAGAGAGGCCTCCAACTGAGCAGGATTAGTGTAGCAATGTGTAAAGGCGTGAGAGTTGGCCTCGAAAACAGCGGAGTGCAATGCGATGGGTTCTCCTAATCTGATAGAATATGTGCTTGTTTCTGTGTTTGTGGAGTAGCATTGTTATACCAGGGTTGGTTCTGATGCCGAGAAGGAAGCGTTCCTTGTGTTTCCATTTTCGGAGAGGCCTCCAACTGAGCAGGATTAGTGTAGCAATGTGTAAAGGCGTGAGAGTAGGCCTCGAAAACAGCGGAGTGCAATGCGATGGGTTCTCCTAATCTGATAGAATATGTGCTTGTTTCTGTGTTTGTGGAGTAGCATTGTTATACCAGGGTTGGTTCTGATGCCGAGAAGGAAGCGTTCCTTGTGTTTCCATTTTCGGAGAGGCCTCCAACTGAGCAGGATTAGTGTAGCAATGTGTAAAGGCGTGAGAGTGGGCCTCGAAAACAGCGGAGTGCGATGCGATGGGTTCTCCTAATCTGATAGAATATGTGCTTGTTTCTGTGTTTGTGGAGTAGCATTGTTATACCAGGGTTAATTCTGATGCCGAGAAGGAAGCGTTCCTTGTGTTTCCATTTTCAGAGAGGCCTCCAACTGAGCAAGATTAGTGTAGCAATGTGTAAAGGCGTAAGAGTGGGCCTCGAAAACAGCGGAGTGCAATGCGATGGGTTCTCCTAATCTGATAGAATATGTGCTTGTTTCTGTGTTTGTGGAGTAGCATTGTTATACCAGGGTTGGTTCTGATGCCGAGAAGGAAGCGTTCCTTGTGTTTCCATTTTCGGAGAGGCCTCCAACTGAGCAGGATTAGTGTAGCAATGTGTAAAGGCGTGAGAGTGGGCCTCGAAAACAGCGGAGTGCGATGCGATGGGTTCTCCTAATCTGATAGAATATGTGCTTGTTTCTGTGTTTGTGGAGTAGCATTGTTATACCAGGGTTAATTCTGATGCCGAGAAGGAAGCGTTCCTTGTGTTTCCATTTTCAGAGAGTCCTCCAACTGAGCAGGATTAGTGTAGCAATGTGTAAAGGCGTGAGAGTTGGCCTCGAAAACAGCGGAGTGCAATGCGATGGGTTCTCCTAATCTGATAGAATATGTGCTTGTTTCTGTGTTTGTGGAGTAGCATTGTTATACCAGGGTTGGTTCTGATGCCGAGAAGGAAGCGTTCCTTGTGTTTCAATTTTCGGAGAGGCCTCCAACTGAGCAGGATTAGTGTAGCAATGTGTAAAGGCGTGAGAGTAGGCCTCGAAAACAGCGGAGTGCAATGCGATGGGTTCTCCTAATCTGATAGAATATGTGCTTGTTTCTGTGTTTGTTGAGTAGCATTGTTATACCAGGGTTGGTTCTGATGCCGAGAAGGAAGCGTTCCTTGTGTTTCCATTTTCGGAGAGGCCTCCAACTGAGCAGGATTAGTGTAGCAATGTGTAAAGGCGTGAGAGTGGGCCTCGAAAACAGCGGAGTGCGATGCGATGGGTTCTCCTAATCTGATAGAATATGTGCTTGTTTCTGTGTTTGTGGAGTAGCATTGTTATACCAGGGTTGGTTCTGATGCCGAGAAGGAAGCGTTCCTTGTGTTTCCATTTTCAGACAGGCCTCTAACTGAGCAGGATTAGTGTAGCAATGTGTAAAGGCGTAAGAGTGGGCCTCGAAAACAGCGGAGTGCAATGCGATGGGTTCTCCTAATCTGATAGAATATGTGCTTGTTTCTGTGTTTGTGGAGTAGCATTGTTATACCAGGGTTGGTTCTGATGCCGAGAAGAAAGCGTTTCTTGTGTTTCCATTTTCGGAGAGGCCTCCAACTGAGCAGGATTAGTGTAGCAATGTGTAAAGGCGTGAGAGTGGGCCTCGAAAACAGCGGAGTGCAATGCGATGGGTTCTCCTAATCTGATAGAATATGTGCTTGATTCTGTGTTTGTGGAGTAGCATTGTTATACCAGGGTTGGTTTTGATGCCGAGAAGGAAGAGTTTCTTGTGTTTCCATTTTCGGAGAGGCCTCCAACTGAGCAGGATTAGTGTAGCAATGTGTAAAGGCGTGAGAGTGGGCCTCGAAAACACCGGAGTGCAATGCGATGGGTTCTCCTAATCTGATAGAATATGTGCTTGTTTCTGTGTTTGTGGAGTAGCATTGTTATACCAGGGTTGGTTCTGATGCCGAGAAGGAAGCGTTCCTTGTGTTTCCATTTTCAGAGAGGCCTCCAACTGAGCAGGATTAGTGTAGCAATGTGTAAAGGCGTGAGAGTGGGCCTCGAAAACAGCGGAGTGCAATGCGATGGGTTCTCCTAATCTGATAGAATATGTGCTTGTTTCTGTGTTTGTGGAGTAGCATTGTTATACCAGGGTTGGTTCTGATGCCGAGAAGGGAGCGTTCCTTGTGTTTCCATTTTCAGAGAGGCCTCCAACTGAGCAGGATTAGTGTAGCAATGTGTAAAGGCGTAAGAGTGGGCCTCGAAAACAGCGGAGTGCAATGCGATGGGTTCTCCTAATCTGATAGAATATGTGCTTGTTTCTGTGTTTGTGGAGTAGCATTGTTATACCAGGTTTGGTTCTGATGCCGAGAAGGAAGCGTTCCTTGTGTTTCCATTTTCGGAGAGGTCTCCAACTGAGCAGGATTAGTGTAGCAATGTGTAAAGGCGTGAGAGTGGGCCTCGAAAACAGCGGAGTGCGATGCGATGGGTTCTCCTAATCTGATAGAATATGTGCTTGTTTCTGTGTTTGTGGAGTAGCATTGTTATACCAGGGTTAATTCTGATGCCGAGAAGGAAGCGTTTCTTGTGTTTCCATTTTCAGAGAGGCCTCCAACTGAGCAGGATTAGTGTAGCAATGTGTAAAGGCGTAAGAGTTGGCCTCGAAAACAGCGGAGTGCAATGCGATGGGTTCTCCTAATCTGATAGAATATGTGCTTGTTTCTGTGTTTGTGGAGTAGCATTGTTATACCAGGGTTGGTTCTGATGCCGAGAAGGAAGCGTTCCTTGTGTTTCAATTTTCGGAGAGGCCTCCAACTGAGCAGGATTAGTGTAGCAATGTGTAAAGGCGTGAGAGTGGGCCTCGAAAACAGCGGAGTGCAATGCGATGGGTTCTCCTAATCTGATAGAATATGTGCTTGTTTCTGTGTTTGTGGAGTAGCATTGTTATACCAGGGTTGGTTTTGATGCCGAGAAGAAAGCGTTTCTTGTGTTTCCATTTTCAGAGAGGCCTCCAACTGAGCAGGATTAGTGTAGCAATGTGTAAAGGCGTGAGAGTTGGCCTCGAAAACAGCGGAGTGCAATGCGATGGGTTCTCCTAATCTGATAGAATATGTGCTTGTTTCTGTGTTTGTGGAGTAGCATTGTTATACCAGGGTTGGTTCTGATGCCGAGAAGGAAGCGTTCCTTGTGTTTCCATTTTCGGAGAGGCCTCCAACTGAGCAGGATTAGTGTAGCAATGTGTAAAGGCGTGAGAGTAGGCCTCGAAAACAGCGGAGTGCAATGCGATGGGTTCTCCTAATCTGATAGAATATGTGCTTGTTTCTGTGTTTGTGGAGTAGCATTGTTATACCAGGGTTGGTTCTGATGCCGAGAAGGAAGCGTTCCTTGTGTTTCCATTTTCGGAGAGGCCTCCAACTGAGCAGGATTAGTGTAGCAATGTGTAAAGGCGTGAGAGTGGGCCTCGAAAACAGCGGAGTGCGATGCGATGGGTTCTCCTAATCTGATAGAATATGTGCTTGTTTCTGTGTTTGTGGAGTAGCATTGTTATACCAGGGTTGGTTCTGATGCCGAGAAGGAAGCGTTCCTTGTGTTTCCATTTTCAGAGAGGCCTCCAACTGAGCAGGATTAGTGTAGCAATGTGTAAAGGCGTAAGAGTGGGCCTCGAAAACAGCGGAGTGCAATGCGATGGGTTCTCCTAATCTGATAGAATATGTGCTTGTTTCTGTGTTTGTGGAGTAGCATTGTTATACCAGGGTTGGTTCTGATGCCGAGAAGGAAGCGTTCCTTGTGTTTCCATTTTCGGAGAGGCCTCCAACTGAGCAGGATTTGTGCAGCAATGTGTAAAGGCGTGAGAGTGGGCCTCGAAAACAGCGGAGTGCGATGCGATGGGTTCTCCTAATCTGATAGAATATGTGCTTGTTTCTGTGTTTGTGGAGTAGCATTGTTATACCAGGGTTAATTCTGATGCCGAGAAGGAAGCGTTCCTTGTGTTTCCATTTTCAGAGAGTCCTCCAACTGAGCAGGATTAGTGTAGCAATGTGTAAAGGCGTGAGAGTTGGCCTCGAAAACAGCGGAGTGCAATGCGATGGGTTCTCCTAATCTGATAGAATATGTGCTTGTTTCTGTGTTTGTGGAGTAGCATTGTTATACCAGGGTTGGTTCTGATGCCGAGAAGGAAGCGTTCCTTGTGTTTCAATTTTCGGAGAGGCCTCCAACTGAGCAGGATTAGTGTAGCAATGTGTAAAGGCGTGAGAGTAGGCCTCGAAAACAGCGGAGTGCAATGCGATGGGTTCTCCTAATCTGATAGAATATGTGCTTGTTTCTGTGTTTGTGAAGTAGCATTGTTATACCAGGGTTGGTTCTGATGCCGAGAAGAAAGCGTTTCTTGTGTTTCCATTTTTGGAGAGGCCTCCAACTGAGCAGGATTAGTGTAGCAATGTGTAAAGGCGTGAGAGTGGGCCTCGAGAACAGCGGAGTGCAATGCGATGGGTTCTCCTAATCTGATAGAATATGTGCTTGTTTCTGTGTTTGTGGAGTAGCATTGTTATACCAGGGTTGGTTCTGATGCCGAGAAGGAAGCGTTCCTTGTGTTTCCATTTTCGGAGAGGCCTCCAACTGAGCAGGATTAGTGTAGCAATGTGTAAAGGCGTGAGAGTGGGCCTCGAAAACACCGGAGTGCAATGCGATGGGTTCTCCTAATCTGATAGAATATGTGCTTGTTTCTGTGTTTGTGGAGTAGCATTGTTATACCAGGATTGGTTCTGATGCCGAGAAGGAAGCGTTCCTTGTGTTTCCATTTTCGGAGAGGCCTCCAACTGAGCAGGATTCGTGTAGCAATGTGTAAAGGCGTGAGAGTGGGCCTCGAGAACAGCGGAGTGCAATGCGATGGGTTCTCCTAATCTGATAGAATATGTGCTTGTTTCTGTGTTTGTGGAGTAGCATTGTTATACCAGGGTTGGTTCTGATGCCGAGAAGGAAGCGTTCCTTGTGTTTCCATTTTCAGAGAGGCCTCCAACTGAGCAGGATTAGTGTAGCAATGTGTAAAGGCGTGAGAGTGGGCCTCGAAAACAGCGGAGAGCAATGCGATGGGTTCTCCTAATCTGATAGAATATGTGCTTGTTTCTGTGTTTGTGGAGTAGCATTGTTATACCAGGGTTGGTTTTGATGCCGAGAAGGAAGCGTTCCTTGTGTTTCCATTTTCAGAGAGGCCTCTAACTGAGCAGGATTAGTGTAGCAATGTGTAAAGGCGTAAGAGTGGGCCTAGAAAACAGCGGAGTGCAATGCGATGGGTTCTCCTAATCTGATAGAATATGTGCTTGTTTCTGTGTTTGTGGAGTAGCATTGTTATACCAGGGTTGGTTCTGATGCCGAGAAGGAAGCGTTCCTTGTGTTTCCATTTTCAGAGAGGCCTCTAACTGAGCAGGATTAGTGTAGCAATGTGTAAAGGCGTAAGAGTGGGCCTCGAAAACAGCGGAGTGCAATGCGATGGGTTCTCCTAATCTGATAGAATATGTGCTTGTTTCTGTGTTTGTGGAGTAGCATTGTTATACCAGGGTTGGTTCTGATGCCGAGAAGGAAGCGTTCCTTGTGTTTCCATTTTCGGAGAGGCCTCCAACTGAGCAGGATTAGTGTAGCAATGTGTAAAGGCGTGAGAGTGGGCCTCGAAAATAGCGGAGTGCAATGCGATGGGTTCTCCTAATCTGATAGAATATGTGCTTGTTTCTGTGTTTGTGGAGTAGCATTGTTATACCAGGGTTGGTTCTGATGCCGAGAAGGAAGCGTTCCTTGTTTTTCCATTTTCAGAGAGGCCTCTAACTGAGCAGGATTAGTGTAGCAATGTGTAAAGGCGTAAGAGTGGGCCTCGAAAACAGCGGAGTGCAATGCGATGGGTTCTCCTAATCTGATAGAATATGTGCTTGTTTCTGTGTTTGTGGAGTAGCATTGTTATACCAGGGTTGGTTCTGATGCCGAGAAGGAAGCGTTCCTTGTGTTTCCATTTTTAGAGAGGCCTCCAACTGAGCAGGATTAGTGTAGCAATGTGTAAAGGCGTGAGAGTGGGCCTCGAAAACAGCGGAGTGCAATGCGATGGGTTCTCCTAATCTGATAGAATATGTGCTTGTTTCTGTGTTTGTGGAGTAGCATTGTTATACCAGGGTTGGTTCTGATGCCGAGAAGGAAGCGTTACTTGTGTTTCCATTTTCGGAGAGGCCTCCAACTGAGCAGGATTAGTGTAGCAATGTGTAAAGGCGTGAGAGTGGGCCTCGAAAACAGCGGAGTGCAATGCGATGGGTTCTCCTAATCTGATAGAATATGTGCTTGTTTCTGTGTTTTTGGAGTAGCATTGTTATACCAGGGTTGGTTTTGATGCCGAGAAGAAAGCGTTTCTTGTGTTTCCATTTTCGGAGAAGCCTCCAACTGAGCAGGATTAGTGTGAGCAATGTGTAAAGGCGTGAGAGTGGGCCTCGAAAACAGCGGAGTGCAATGCGATGGGTTCTCCTAATCTGATAGAATATGTGCTTGTTTCTGTGTTTGTGGAGTAGCATTGTTATACCAGGGTTGGTTCTGATGCCGAGAAGGAAGCGTTTCTTGTGTTTCCATTTTCAGAGAGGCCTCCAACTGAGCAGGATTAGTGTAGCAATGTGTAAAGGCGTGAGAGTGGGCCTCGAAAACAGCGGAGTGCAATGCGATGGGTTCTCCTAATCTGATAGAATATGTGCTTGTTTCTGTGTTTGTGGAGTAGCATTGTTATACCAGGGTTGGTTTTGATGCCGAGAAGGAAGCGTTTCTTGTGTTTCCATTTTCGGAGAGGCCTCCAACTGAGCAGGATTAGTGTAGCAATGTGTAAAGGCGTGAGAGTGGGCCTCGAAAACACCGGAGTGCAATGCGATGGGTTCTCCTAATCTGATAGAATATGTGCTTGTTTCTGTGTTTGTGGAGTAGCATTGTTATACCAGGGTTGGTTCTGATGCCGAGAAGGAAGCGTTCCTTGTGTTTCCATTTTCAGAGAGGCCTCCAACTGAGCAGGATTAGTGTAGCAATGTGTAAAGGCGTGAGAGTGGGCCTCGAAAACAGCGGAGTGCAATGCGATGGGTTCTCCTAATCTGATAGAATATGTGCTTGTTTCTGTGTTTGTGGAGTAGCATTGTTATACCAGGGTTGGTTCTGATGCCGAGAAGGGAGCGTTCCTTGTGTTTCCATTTTCAGAGAGGCCTCCAACTGAGCAGGATTAGTGTAGCAATGTGTAAAGGCGTGAGAGTGGGCCTCGAAAACAGCGGAGTGCAATGCGATGGGTTCTCCTAATCTGATAGAATATGTGCTTGTTTCTGTGTTTGTGGAGTAGCATTGTTATACCAGGGTTGGTTTTGATGCCGAGAAGAAAGCGTTTCTTGTGTTTCCATTTTCGGAGAGGCCTCCAACTGAGCAGGATTAGTGTAGCAATGTGTAAAGGCGTGAGAGTGGGCCTCGAAAACAGCGGAGTGCAATGCGATGGGTTCTCCTAATCTGATAGAATATGTGCTTGTTTCTGTGTTTGTGGAGTAGCATTGTTATACCAGGGTTGGTTCTGATGCCGAGAAGAAAGCGTTTCTTGTGTTTCCATTTTTGGAGAGGCCTCCAACTGAGCAGGATTAGTGTAGCAATGTGTAAAGGCGTGAGAGTGGGCCTCGAGAACAGCGGAGTGCAATGCGATGGGTTCTCCTAATCTGATAGAATATGTGCTTGTTTCTGTGTTTGTGGAGTAGCATTGTTATACCAGGGTTGGTTCTGATGCCGAGAAGGAAGCGTTCCTTGTGTTTCCATTTTCGGAGAGGCCTCCAACTGAGCAGGATTAGTGTAGCAATGTGTAAAGGCGTGAGAGTGGGCCTCGAAAACAGCGGAGTGCAATGCGATGGGTTCTCCTAATCTGATAGAATATGTGCTTGTTTCTGTGTTTGTGGAGTAGCATTGTTATACCAGGGTTGGTTTTGATGCCGAGAAGGAAGCGTTTCTTGTGTTTCCATTTTCGGAGAGGCCTCCAACTGAGCAGGATTAGTGTAGCAATGTGTAAAGGCGTGAGAGTGGGCCTCGAAAACACCGGAGTGCAATGCGATGGGTTCTCCTAATCTGATAGAATATGTGCTTGTTTCTGTGTTTGTGGAGTAGCATTGTTATACCAGGATTGGTTCTGATGCCGAGAAGGAAGCGTTCCTTGTGTTTCCATTTTCGGAGAGGCCTCCAACTGAGCAGGATTAGTGTAGCAATGTGTAAAGGCGTGAGAGTGGGCCTCGAGAACAGCGGAGTGCAATGCGATGGGTTCTCCTAATCTGATAGAATATGTGCTTGTTTCTGTGTTTGTGGAGTAGCATTGTTATACCAGGGTTGGTTCTGATGCCGAGAAGGAAGCGTTCCTTGTGTTTCCATTTTCGGAGAGGCCTCCAACTGAGCAGGATTAGTGTAGCAATGTGTAAAGGCGTGAGAGTGGGCCTCGAAAATAGCGGAGTGCAATGCGATGGGTTCTCCTAATCTGATAGAATATGTGCTTGTTTCTGTGTTTGTGGAGTAGCATTGTTATACCAGGGTTGGTTCTGATGCCGAGAAGGAAGCGTTCCTTGTTTTTCCATTTTCAGAGAGGCCTCTAACTGAGCAGGATTAGTGTAGCAATATGTAAAGGCGTAAGAGTGGCCCTCGAAAACAGCGGAGTGCAATGCGATGGGTTCTCCTAATCTGATAGAATATGTGCTTGTTTCTGTGTTTGTGGAGTAGCATTGTTATACCAGGGTTGGTTCTGATGCCGAGAAGGAAGCGTTTCTTGTGTTTCCATTTTCAGAGAGGCCTCCAACTGAGCAGGATTAGTGTAGCAATGTGTAAAGGCGTGAGAGTGGGCCTCGAAAACAGCGGAGTGCAATGCGATGGGTTCTCCTAATCTGATAGAATATGTGCTTGTTTCTGTGTTTGTGGAGTAGCATTGTTATACCAGGGTTGGTTCTGATGCCGAGAAGGAAGCGTTCCTTGTGTTTCCATTTTTAGAGAGGCCTCCAACTGAGCAGGATTAGTGTAGCAATGTGTAAAGGCGTGAGAGTGGGCCTCGAAAACAGCGGAGTGCAATGCGATGGGTTCTCCTAATCTGATAGAATATGTGCTTGTTTCTGTGTTTGTGGAGTAGCATTGTTATACCAGGGTTGGTTCTGATGCCGAGAAGGAAGCGTTTCTTGTGTTTCCATTTTCGGAGAGGCCTCCAACTGAGCAGGATTAGTGTAGCAATGTGTAAAGGCGTGAGAGTGGGCCTCGAAAACAGCGGAGTGCAATGCGATGGGTTCTCCTAATCTGATAGAATATGTGCTTGTTTCTGTGTTTTTGGAGTAGCATTGTTATACCAGGGTTGGTTTTGATGCCGAGAAGAAAGCGTTTCTTGTGTTTCCATTTTCGGAGAAGCCTCCAACTGAGCAGGATTAGTGTGAGCAATGTGTAAAGGCGTGAGAGTGGGCCTCGAAAACAGCGGAGTGCAATGCGATGGGTTCTCCTAATCTGATAGAATATGTGCTTGTTTCTGTGTTTGTGGAGTAGCATTGTTATACCAGGGTTGGTTCTGATGCCGAGAAGGAAGCGTTTCTTGTGTTTCCATTTTCAGAGAGGCCTCCAACTGAGCAGGATTAGTGTAGCAATGTGTAAAGGCGTGAGAGTGGGCCTCGAAAACAGCGGAGTGCAATGCGATGGGTTCTCCTAATCTGATAGAATATGTGCTTGTTTCTGTGTTTGTGGAGTAGCATTGTTATACCAGGGTTGGTTCTGATGCCGAGAAGGAAGCGTTCCTTGTGTTTCCATTTTCAGAGAGGCCTCCAACTGAGCAGGATTAGTGTAGCAATGTGTAAAGGCGTGAGTGGGCCTCGAAAACACCGGAGTGCAATGCGATGGGTTCTCCTAATCTGATAGAATATGTGCTTGTTTCTGTGTTTGTGGAGTAGCATTGTTATACCAGGGTTGGTTCTGATGCCGAGAAGGAAGCGTTCCTTGTGTTTCTATTTTCGGAGAGGCCTCCAACTGAGCAGGATTAGTGTAGCAATGTGTAAAGGCGTGAGAGTGGGGCTCGAAAACAGCGGAGTCCGATGCGATGGGTTCTCCTAATCTGATAGAATATGTGCTTGTTTCTGTGTTTGTGGAGTAGCATTGTTATACCAGGGTTGGTTCTGATGCCGAGAAGGAAGCGTTCCTTGTGTTTCCATTTTCAGAGAGGCCTCTAACTGAGCAGGATTAGTGTAGCAATGTGTAAAGGCGTAAGAGTGGGCCTCGAAAACAGCGGAGTGCAATGCGATGGGATCTCCTAATCTGATAGAATATGTGCTTGTTTCTGTGTTTGTGGAGTAGCATTGTTATACCAGGGTTGGTTCTGATGCCGAGAAGAAAGCGTTTCTTGTGTTTCCATTTTCGGAGAGGCCTCCAACTGAGCAGGATTAGTGTAGCAATGTGTAAAGGCGTGAGAGTGGGCCTCGAGAACAGCGGAGTGCAATGCGATGGGTTCTCCTAATCTGATAGAATATGTGCTTGTTTCTGTGTTTGTGGAGTAGCATTGTTATACCAGGGTTGGTTCTGATGCCGAGAAGAAAGCGTTTCTTGTGTTTCCATTTTCGGAGAAGCCTCCAACTGAGCAGGATTAGTGTGAGCAATGTGTAAAGGCGTGAGAGTGGGCCTCGAAAACAGCGGAGTGCAATGCGATGGGTTCTCCTAATCTGATAGAATATGTGCTTGTTTCTGTGTTTGTGGAGTAGCATTGTTATACCAGGGTTGGTTCTGATGCCGAGAAGGAAGCGTTTCTTGTGTTTCCATTTTCAGAGAGGCCTCCAACTGAGCAGGATTAGTGTAGCAATGTGTAAAGGCGTGAGAGTGGGCCTCGAAAACAGCGGAGTGCAATGCGATGGGTTCTCCTAATCTGATAGAATATGTGCTTGTTTCTGTGTTTGTGGAGTAGCATTGTTATACCAGGGTTGGTTTTGATGCCGAGAAGGAAGCGTTTCTTGTGTTTCCATTTTCGGAGAGGCCTCCAACTGAGCAGGATTAGTGTAGCAATGTGTAAAGGCGTGAGAGTGGGCCTCGAAAACACCGGAGTGCAATGCGATGGGTTCTCCTAATCTGATAGAATATGTGCTTGTTTCTGTGTTTGTGGAGTAGCATTGTTATACCAGGGTTGGTTCTGATGCCGAGAAGGAAGCGTTCCTTGTGTTTCCATTTTCAGAGAGGCCTCCAACTGAGCAGGATTAGTGTAGCAATGTGTAAAGGCGTGAGAGTGGGCCTCGAAAACAGCGGAGTGCAATGCGATGGGTTCTCCTAATCTGATAGAATATGTGCTTGTTTCTGTGTTTGTGGAGTAGCATTGTTATACCAGGGTTGGTTCTGATGCCGAGAAGGGAGCGTTCCTTGTGTTTCCATTTTCAGAGAGGCCTCCAACTGAGCAGGATTAGTGTAGCAATGTGTAAAGGCGTGAGAGTGGGCCTCGAAAACAGCGGAGTGCAATGCGATGGGTTCTCCTAATCTGATAGAATATGTGCTTGTTTCTGTGTTTGTGGAGTAGCATTGTTATACCAGGGTTGGTTTTGATGCCGAGAAGAAAGCGTTTCTTGTGTTTCCATTTTCGGAGAGGCCTCCAACTGAGCAGGATTAGTGTAGCAATGTGTAAAGGCGTGAGAGTGGGCCTCGAAAACAGCGGAGTGCAATGCGATGGGTTCTCCTAATCTGATAGAATATGTGCTTGTTTCTGTGTTTGTGGGGTAGCATTGTTATACCAGGGTTGGTTCTGATGCCGAGAAGAAAGCGTTTCTTGTGTTTCCATTTTTGGAGAGGCCTCCAACTGAGCAGGATTAGTGTAGCAATGTGTAAAGGCGTGAGAGTGGGCCTCGAGAACAGCGGAGTGCAATGCGATGGGTTCTCCTAATCTGATAGAATATGTGCTTGTTTCTGTGTTTGTGGAGTAGCATTGTTATACCAGGGTTGGTTCTGATGCCGAGAAGGAAGCGTTCCTTGTGTTTCCATTTTCGGAGAGGCCTCCAACTGAGCAGGATTAGTGTAGCAATGTGTAAAGGCGTGAGAGTGGGCCTCGAAAACAGCGGAGTGCAATGCGATGGGTTCTCCTAATCTGATAGAATATGTGCTTGTTTCTGTGTTTGTGGAGTAGCATTGTTATACCAGGGTTGGTTTTGATGCCGAGAAGGAAGCGTTTCTTGTGTTTCCATTTTCGGAGAGGCCTCCAACTGAGCAGGATTAGTGTAGCAATGTGTAAAGGCGTGAGAGTGGGCCTCGAAAACACCGGAGTGCAATGCGATGGGTTCTCCTAATCTGATAGAATATGTGCTTGTTTCTGTGTTTGTGGAGTAGCATTGTTATACCAGGATTGGTTCTGATGCCGAGAAGGAAGCGTTCCTTGTGTTTCCATTTTCGGAGAGGCCTCCAACTGAGCAGGATTAGTGTAGCAATGTGTAAAGGCGTGAGAGTGGGCCTCGAGAACAGCGGAGTGCAATGCGATGGGTTCTCCTAATCTGATAGAATATGTGCTTGTTTCTGTGTTTGTGGAGTAGCATTGTTATACCAGGGTTGGTTCTGATGCCGAGAAGGAAGCGTTCCTTGTGTTTCCATTTTCGGAGAGGCCTCCAACTGAGCAGGATTAGTGTAGCAATGTGTAAAGGCGTGAGAGTGGGCCTCGAAAATAGCGGAGTGCAATGCGATGGGTTCTCCTAATCTGATAGAATATGTGCTTGTTTCTGTGTTTGTGGAGTAGCATTGTTATACCAGGGTTGGTTCTGATGCCGAGAAGGAAGCGTTCCTTGTTTTTCCATTTTCAGAGAGGCCTCTAACTGAGCAGGATTAGTGTAGCAATATGTAAAGGCGTAAGAGTGGGCCTCGAAAACAGCGGAGTGCAATGCGATGGGTTCTCCTAATCTGATAGAATATGTGCTTGTTTCTGTGTTTGTGGAGTAGCATTGTTATACCAGGGTTGGTTCTGATGCCGAGAAGGAAGCGTTTCTTGTGTTTCCATTTTCAGAGAGGCCTCCAACTGAGCAGGATTAGTGTAGCAATGTGTAAAGGCGTGAGAGTGGGCCTCGAAAACAGCGGAGTGCAATGCGATGGGTTCTCCTAATCTGATAGAATATGTGCTTGTTTCTGTGTTTGTGGAGTAGCATTGTTATACCAGGGTTGGTTCTGATGCCGAGAAGGAAGCGTTCCTTGTGTTTCCATTTTTAGAGAGGCCTCCAACTGAGCAGGATTAGTGTAGCAATGTGTAAAGGCGTGAGAGTGGGCCTCGAAAACAGCGGAGTGCAATGCGATGGGTTCTCCTAATCTGATAGAATATGTGCTTGTTTCTGTGTTTGTGGAGTAGCATTGTTATACCAGGGTTGGTTCTGATGCCGAGAAGGAAGCGTTTCTTGTGTTTCCATTTTCGGAGAGGCCTCCAACTGAGCAGGATTAGTGTAGCAATGTGTAAAGGCGTGAGAGTGGGCCTCGAAAACAGCGGAGTGCAATGCGATGGGTTCTCCTAATCTGATAGAATATGTGCTTGTTTCTGTGTTTTTGGAGTAGCATTGTTATACCAGGGTTGGTTTTGATGCCGAGAAGAAAGCGTTTCTTGTGTTTCCATTTTCGGAGAAGCCTCCAACTGAGCAGGATTAGTGTGAGCAATGTGTAAAGGCGTGAGAGTGGGCCTCGAAAACAGCGGAGTGCAATGCGATGGGTTCTCCTAATCTGATAGAATATGTGCTTGTTTCTGTGTTTGTGGAGTAGCATTGTTATACCAGGGTTGGTTCTGATGCCGAGAAGGAAGCGTTTCTTGTGTTTCCATTTTCAGAGAGGCCTCCAACTGAGCAGGATTAGTGTAGCAATGTGTAAAGGCGTGAGAGTGGGCCTCGAAAACAGCGGAGTGCAATGCGATGGGTTCTCCTAATCTGATAGAATATGTGCTTGTTTCTGTGTTTGTGGAGTAGCATTGTTATACCAGGGTTGGTTCTGATGCCGAGAAGGAAGCGTTCCTTGTGTTTCCATTTTCAGAGAGGCCTCCAACTGAGCAGGATTAGTGTAGCAATGTGTAAAGGCGTGAGTGGGCCTCGAAAACACCGGAGTGCAATGCGATGGGTTCTCCTAATCTGATAGAATATGTGCTTGTTTCTGTGTTTGTGGAGTAGCATTGTTATACCAGGGTTGGTTCTGATGCCGAGAAGGAAGCGTTCCTTGTGTTTCTATTTTCGGAGAGGCCTCCAACTGAGCAGGATTAGTGTAGCAATGTGTAAAGGCGTGAGAATGGGGCTCGAAAACAGCGGAGTCCGATGCGATGGGTTCTCCTAATCTGATAGAATATGTGCTTGTTTCTGTGTTTGTGGAGTAGCATTGTTATACCAGGGTTGGTTCTGATGCCGAGAAGGAAGCGTTCCTTGTGTTTCCATTTTCAGAGAGGCCTCTAACTGAGCAGGATTAGTGTAGCAATGTGTAAAGGCGTAAGAGTGGGCCTCGAAAACAGCGGAGTGCAATGCGATGGGATCTCCTAATCTGATAGAATATGTGCTTGTTTCTGTGTTTGTGGAGTAGCATTGTTATACCAGGGTTGGTTCTGATGCCGAGAAGAAAGCGTTTCTTGTGTTTCCATTTTCGGAGAGGCCTCCAACTGAGCAGGATTAGTGTAGCAATGTGTAAAGGCGTGAGAGTGGGCCTCGAGAACAGCGGAGTGCAATGCGATGGGTTCTCCTAATCTGATAGAATATGTGCTTGTTTCTGTGTTTGTGGAGTAGCATTGTTATACCAGGGTTGGTTCTGATGCCGAGAAGGAAGCGTTCCTTGTGTTTCCATTTTCGGAGAGGCCTCCAACTGAGCAGGATTAGTGTAGCAATGTGTAAAGGCGTGAGAGTGGGCCTCGAAAACAGCGGAGTGCAATGCGATGGGTTCTCCTAATCTGATAGAATATGTGCTTGTTTCTGTGTTTGTGGAGTAGCATTGTTATACCAGGGTTGGTTTTGATGCCGAGAAGGAAGCGTTTCTTCTGTTTCCATTTTCGGAGAGGCCTCCAACTGAGCAGGATTAGTGTAGCAATGTGTAAAGGCGTGAGAGTGGGCCTCGAAAACACTGGAGTGCAATGCGATGGGTTCTCCTAATCTGATAGAATATGTGCTTGTTTCTGTGTTTGTGGAGTAGCATTGTTATACCAGGGTTGGTTCTGATGCCGAGAAGGAAGAGTTCCTTGTGTTTCCATTTTCGGAGAGGCCTCCAACTGAGCAGGATTAGTGTAGCAATGTGTAAAGGCGTGAGAGTGGGCCTCGAAAACAGCGGAGTCCGATGCGATGGGTTCTCCTAATCTGATAGAATATGTGCTTGTTTCTGTGTTTGTGGAGTAGCATTGTTATACCAGGGTTGGTTCTGATGCCGAGAAGGAAGCGTTCCTTGTGTTTCCATTTTCAGAGAGGCCTCCAACTGAGCAGGATTAGTGTAGCAATGTGTAAAGGCGTGAGAGTGGGCCTCGAAAACAGCGGAGTGCAATGCGATGGGTTCTCCTAATCTGATAGAATATGTGCTTGTTTCTGTGTTTGTGGAGTAGCATTGTTATACCAGGGTTGGTTCTGATGCCGAGAAGGAAGCGTTCCTCGTGTTTCCATTTTCGGAGAGGCCTCCAACTGAGCAGGATTAGTGTAGCAATGTGTAAAGGCGTGAGAGTGGGCCTCGAAAACAGCGGAGTGCAATGCGATGGGTTCTCCTAATCTGATAGAATATGTGCTTGTTTCTGTGTTTGTGGAGTAGCATTGTTATACCAGGTTTGGTTTTGATGCCGAGAAGGAAGCGTTTCTTGTGTTTCCATTTTCGGAGAGGCCTCCAACTGAGCAGGATTAGTGTAGCAATGTGTAAAGGCGTGAGAGTGGGCCTCGAAAACACCGGAGTGCAATGCGATGGGTTCTCCTAATCTGATAGAATATGTGCTTGTTTCTGTGTTTGTGGAGTAGCATTGTTATACCAGGGTTGGTTCTGATGCCGAGAAGGAAGCGTTCCTTGTGTTTCCATTTTCAGAGAGGCCTCCAACTGAGCAGGATTAGTGTAGCAATGTGTAAAGGCATGAGAGTGGGCCTCGAAAACAGCGGAGTGCAATGCGATGGGTTCTCCTAATCTGATAGAATATGTGCTTGTTTCTGTGTTTGTGGAGTAGCATTGTTATACCAGGGTTGGTTCTGATGCCGAGAAGGGAGCGTTCCTTGTGTTTCCATTTTCAGAGAGGCCTCCAACTGAGCAGGATTAGTGTAGCAATGTGTAAAGGTGTGAGAGTGGGCCTCGAAAACAGCGGAGTGCAATGCGATGGGTTCTCCTAATCTGATAGAATATGTGCTTGTTTCTGTGTTTGTGGAGTAGCATTGTTATACCAGGGTTGGTTTTGATGCCGAGAAGAAAGCGTTTCTTGTGTTTCCATTTTCGGAGAGGCCTCCAACTGAGCAGGATTAGTGTAGCAATGTGTAAAGGCGTGAGAGTGGGCCTCGAAAACAGCGGAGTGCAATGCGATGGGTTCTCCTAATCTGATAGAATATGTGCTTGTTTCTGTGTTTGTGGAGTAGCATTGTTATACCAGGGTTGGTTCTGATGCCGAGAAGGAAGCGTTTCTTGTGTTTCCATTTTCAGAGAGGCCTCCAACTGAGCAGGATTAGTGTAGCAATGTGTAAAGGCGTGAGAGTGGGCCTCGAAAACAGCGGAGTGCAATGCGATGGGTTCTCCTAATCTGATAGAATATGTGCTTGTTTCTGTGTTTGTGGAGTAGCATTGTTATACCAGGGTTGGTTCTGATGCCGAGAAGGAAGCGTTCCTTGTGTTTCCATTTTCAGAGAGGCCTCTAACTGAGCAGGATTAGTGTAGCAATGTGTAAAGGCGTAAGAGTGGGCCTCGAAAACAGCGGAGTGCAATGCGATGGGTTCTCCTAATCTGATAGAATATGTGCTTGTTTCTGTGTTTGTGGAGTAGCATTGTTATACCAGGGTTGGTTCTGATGCCGAGAAGAAAGCGTTTCTTGTGTTTCCATTTTCGGAGAGGCCTCCAACTGAGCAGGATTAGTGTAGCAATGTGTAAAGGCGTGAGAGTGGGCCTCGAGAACAGCGGAGTGCAATGCGATGGGTTCTCCTAATCTGATAGAATATGTGCTTGTTTCTGTGTTTGTGGAGTAGCATTGTTATACCAGGGTTGGTTCTGATGCCGAGAAGGAAGCGTTCCTTGTGTTTCCATTTTCGGAGAGGCCTCCAACTGAGCAGGATTAGTGTAGCAATGTGTAAAGGCGTGAGAGTGGGCCTCGAAAACAGCGGAGTGCAATGCGATGGGTTCTCCTAATCTGATAGAATATGTGCTTGTTTCTGTGTTTGTGGAGTAGCATTGTTATACCAGGGTTGGTTTTGATGCCGAGAAGGAAGCGTTTCTTGTGTTTCCATTTTCGGAGAGGCCTCCAACTGAGCAGGATTAGTGTAGCAATGTGTAAAGGCGTGAGAGTGGGCCTCGAAAACACTGGAGTGCAATGCGATGGGTTCTCCTAATCTGATAGAATATGTGCTTGTTTCTGTGTTTGTGGAGTAGCATTGTTATACCAGGGTTGGTTCTGATGCCGAGAAGGAAGAGTTCCTTGTGTTTCCATTTTCGGAGAGGCCTCCAACTGAGCAGGATTAGTGTAGCAATGTGTAAAGGCGTGAGAGTGGGCCTCGAAAACAGCGGAGTCCGATGCGATGGGTTCTCCTAATCTGATAGAATATGTGCTTGTTTCTGTGTTTGTGGAGTAGCATTGTTATACCAGGGTTGGTTCTGATGCCGAGAAGGAAGCGTTCCTTGTGTTTCCATTTTCAGAGAGGCCTCCAACTGAGCAGGATTAGTGTAGCAATGTGTAAAGGCGTGAGAGTGGGCCTCGAAAACAGCGGAGTGCAATGCGATGGGTTCTCCTAATCTGATAGAATATGTGCTTGTTTCTGTGTTTGTGGAGTAGCATTGTTATACCAGGGTTGGTTCTGATGCCGAGAAGGAAGCGTTCCTCGTGTTTCCATTTTCGGAGAGGCCTCCAACTGAGCAGGATTAGTGTAGCAATGTGTAAAGGCGTGAGAGTGGGCCTCGAAAACAGCGGAGTGCAATGCGATGGGTTCTCCTAATCTGATAGAATATGTGCTTGTTTCTGTGTTTGTGGAGTAGCATTGTTATACCAGGGTTGGTTCTGATGCCGAGAAGGAAGCGTTCCTTGTTTTTCCATTTTCAGAGAGGCCTCTAACTGAGCAGGATTAGTGTAGCAATGTGTAAAGGCGTAAGAGTGGGCCTCGAAAACAGCGGAGTGCAATGCGATGGGTTCTCCTAATCTGATAGAATATTTGCTTGTTTCTGTGTTTGTGGAGTAGCATTGTTATACCAGGGTTGGTTCTGATGCCGAGAAGGAAGCGTTCCTTGTGTTTCCATTTTCAGAGAGGCCTCCAACTGAGCAGGATTAGTGTAGCAATGTGTAAAGGCGTGAGAGTGGGCCTCGAAAACAGCGGAGTGCAATGCGATGGGTTCTCCTAATCTGATAGAATATGTGCTTGTTTCTGTGTTTGTGGAGTAGCATTGTTATACCAGGGTTTGTTCTGATGCCGAGAAGAAAGCGTTTCTTGTGTTTCCATTTTCGGAGAGGCCTCCAACTGAGCAGGATTAGTGTAGCAATGTGTAAAGGCGTGAGAGTGGGCCTCGAGAACAGCGGAGTGCAATGCGATGGGTTCTCCTAATCTGATAGAATATGTGCTTGTTTCTGTGTTTGTGGAGTAGCATTGTTATACCAGGGTTGGTTCTGATGCCGAGAAGGAAGCGTTCCTTGTGTTTCCATTTTCGGAGAGGCCTCCAACTGAGCAGGATTAGTGTAGCAATGTGTAAAGGCGTGAGAGTGGGCCTCGAAAACAGCGGAGTGCAATGCGATGGGTTCTCCTATTCTGATAGAATATGTGCTTGTTTCTGTGTTTGTGGAGTAGCATTGTTATACCAGGGTTGGTTTTGGTGCCGAGAAGGAAGCGTTTCTTGTGTTTCCATTTTCGGAGAGGCCTCCAACTGAGCAGGATTAGTGTAGCAATGTGTAAAGGCGTGAAAGTGGGCCTCGAAAACACTGGAGTGCAATGCGATGGGTTCTCCTAATCTGATAGAATATGTGCTTGTTTCTGTGTTTGTGGAGTAGCATTGTTATACCAGGGTTGGTTCTGATGCCGAGAAGGAAGAGTTCCTTGTGTTTCCATTTTCGGAGAGGCCTCCAACTGTGCAGGATTAGTGTAGCAATGTGTAAAGGCGTGAGAGTGGGCCTCGAAAACAGCGGAGTCCGATGCGATGGGTTCTCCTAATCTGATAGAATATGTGCTTGTTTCTGTGTTTGTGGAGTAGCATTGTTATACCAGGGTTGGTTCTGATGCCGAGAAGGAAGCGTTCCTTGTGTTTCCATTTTCGGAGAGGCCTCCAACTGAGCAGGATTAGTGTAGCAATGTGTAAAGGCGTGAGAGTGGGCCTCGAAAACAGCGGAGTGCAATGCGATGGGTTCTCCTAATCTGATAGAATATGTGCTTGTTTCTGTGTTTGTGGAGTAGCATTGTTATACCAGGGTTGGTTTTGATGCCGAGAAGGAAGCGTTTCTTGTGTTTCCATTTTCGGAGAGGCCTCCAACTGAGCAGGATTAGTGTAGCAATGTGTAAAGGCGTGAGAGTGGGCCTCGAAAACACCGGAGTGCAATGCGATGGGTTCTCCTAATCTGATAGAATATGTGCTTGTTTCTGTGTTTGTGGAGTAGCATTGTTATACCAGGGTTGGTTCTGATGCCGAGAAGGAAGCGTTCCTTGTGTTTCCATTTTCGGAGAGGCCTCCAACTGAGCAGGATTAGTGTAGCAATGTGTAAAGGCGTGAGAGTGGGCCTCGAAAACAGCGGAGTGCAATGCGATGGGTTCTCCTAATCTGATAGAATATGTGCTTGTTTCTGTGTTTGTGGAGTAGCATTGTTATACCAGGGTTGGTTCTGATGCCGAGAAGGAAGCGTTCCTTGTGTTTCTATTTTCAGAGAGGCCTCCAACTGAGCAGGATTAGTGTAGCAATGTGTAAAGGCGTGAGAGTGGGCCTCGAAAACAGCGGAGTGCAATGCGATGGGTTCTCCTAATCTGATAGAATATGTGCTTGTTTCTGTGTTTGTGGAGTAGCATTGTTATACCAGGGTTGGTTCTGATGCCGAGAAGGAAGCGTTCCTCGTGTTTCCATTTTCGGAGAGGCCTCCAACTGAGCAGGATTAGTGTAGCAATGTGTAAAGGCGTGAGAGTGGGCCTCGAAAACAGCGGAGTGCAATGCGATGGGTTCTCCTAATCTGATAGAATATGTGCTTGTTTCTGTGTTTGTGGAGTAGCATTGTTATACCAGGGTTGGTTCTGATGCCGAGAAGGAAGCGTTCCTTGTGTTTCTATTTTCAGAGAGGCCTCCAACTGAGCAGGATTAGTGTAGGAATGTGTAAAGGCGTGAGAGTGGGCCTCGAAAACAGCGGAGTGCAATGCGATGGGTTCTCCTAATCTGATAGAATATGTGCTTGTTTCTGTGTTTGTGGAGTAGCATTGTTATACCAGGGTTGGTTCTGATGCCGAGAAGGAAGCGTTCCTCGTGTTTCCATTTTCGGAGAGGCCTCCATCTGAGCAGGATTAGTGTAGCAATGTGTAAAGGCGTGAGAGTGGGCCTCGAAAACAGCGGAGTGCAATGCGATGGGTTCTCCTAATCTGATAGAATATGTGCTTGTTTCTGTGTTTGTGGAGTAGCATTGTTATACCAGGTTTGGTTTTGATGCCGAGAAGGAAGCGTTTCTTGTGTTTCCATTTTCGGAGAGGCCTCCAACTGAGCAGGATTAGTGTAGCAATGTGTAAAGGCGTGAGAGTGGGCCTCGAAAACACCGGAGTGCAATGCGATGGGTTCTCCTAATCTGATAGAATATGTGCTTGTTTCTGTGTTTGTCGAGTAGCATTGTTATACCAGGGTTGGTTCTGATGCCGAGAAGGAAGCGTTCCTTGTGTTTCCATTTTCAGAAAGGCCTCCAACTAAGCAGGATTAGTGTAGCAATGTGTAAAGGCGTGAGAGTGGGCCTCGAAAACAGCGGAGTGCAATGCGATGGGTTCTCCTAATCTGATAGAATATGTGCTTGTTTCTGTGTTTGTGGAGTAGCATTGTTATACCAGGGTTGGTTCTGATGCCGAGAAGGGAGCGTTCCTTGTGTTTCCATTTTCAGAGAGGCCTCCAACTGAGCAGGATTAGTGTAGCAATGTGTAAAGGCGTGAGAGTGGGCCTCGAAAACAGCGGAGTGCAATGCGATGGGTTCTCCTAATCTGATAGAATATGTGCTTGTTTCTGTGTTTGTGGAGTAGCATTGTTATACCAGGGTTGGTTTTGATGCCGAGAAGAAAGCGTTTCTTGTGTTTCCATTTTCGGAGAGGCCTCCAACTGAGCAGGATTAGTGTAGCAATGTGTAAAGGCGTGAGAGTGGGCCTCGAAAACAGCGGAGTGCAATGCGATGGGTTCTCCTAATCTGATAGAATATGTGCTTGTTTCTGTGTTTGTGGAGTAGCATTGTTATACCAGGGTTGGTTCTGATGCCGAGAAGGAAGCGTTCCTTGTGTTTCCATTTTCAGAGAGGCCTCCAACTGAGCAGGATTAGTGTAGCAATGTGTAAAGGCGTGAGAGTGGGCCTCGAAAACAGCGGAGTGCAATGCGATGGGTTCTCCTAATCTGATAGAATATGTGCTTGTTTCTGTGTTTGTGGAGTAGCATTGTTATACCAGGGTTGGTTTTGATGCCGAGAAGGAAGCGTTTCTTGTGTTTCCATTTTCGGAGAGGCCTCCAACTGAGCAGGATTAGTGTAGCAATGTGTAAAGGCGTGAGAGTGGGCCTCGAAAACACCGGAGTGCAATGCGATGGGTTCTCCTAATCTGATAGAATATGTGCTTGTTTCTGTGTTTGTGGAGTAGCATTGTTATACCAGGGTTGGTTCTGATGCCGAGAAGGAAGCGTTCCTTGTGTTTCCATTTTCGGAGAGGCCTCCAACTGAGCAGGATTAGTGTAGCAATGTGTAAAGGCGTGAGAGTGGGCCTCGAAAACAGCGGAGTGCAATGCGATGGGTTCTCCTAATCTGATAGAATATGTGCTTGTTTCTGTGTTTGTGGAGTAGCATTGTTATACCAGGGTTGGTTCTGATGCCGAGAAGGAAGCGTTCCTTGTGTTTCCATTTTCAGAAAGGCCTCCAACTGAGCAGGATTAGTGTAGCAATGTGTAAAGGCGTGAGAGTGGGCCTCGAAAACCGCGGAGTGCAATGCGATGGGTTCTCCTAATCTGATAGAATATGTGCTTGTTTCTGTGTTTGTGGAGTAGCATTGTTATACCAGGGTTGGTTCTGATGCCGAGAAGGGAGCGTTCCTTGTGTTTCCATTTTCAGAGAGGCCTCCAACTGAGCAGGATTAGTGTAGCAATGTGTAAAGGCGTGAGAGTGGGCCTCGAAAACAGCGGAGTGCAATGATATGGGTTCTCCTAATCTGATAGAATATGTGCTTGTTTCTGTGTTTGTGGAGTAGCATTGTTATACCAGGGTTGGTTTTGATGCCGAGAAGAAAGCGTTTCTTGTGTTTCCATTTTCGGAGAGGCCTCCAACTGAGCAGGATTAGTGTAGCAATGTGTAAAGGCGTGAGAGTGGGCCTCGAAAACAGCGGAGTGCAATGCGATGGGTTCTCCTAATCTGATAGAATATGTGCTTGTTTCTGTGTTTGTGGAGTAGCATTGTTATACCAGGGTTGGTTCTGATGCCGAGAAGGAAGCGTTCCTTGTGTTTCCATTTTCAGAGAGGCCTCCAACTGAGCAGGATTAGTGTAGCAATGTGTAAAGGCGTGAGAGTGGGCCTCGAAAACAGCGGAGTGCAATGCGATGGGTTCTCCTAATCTGATAGAATATGTGCTTGTTTCTGTGTTTGTGGAGTAGCATTGTTATACCAGGGTTGGTTCTGATGCCGAGAAGGAAGCGTTCCTTGTGTTTCCATTTTCAGAGAGGCCTCTAACTGAGCAGGATTAGTGTAGCAATGTGTAAAGGCGTAAGAGTGGGCCTAGAAAACAGCGGAGTGCAATGCGATGAGTTCTCCTAATCTGATAGAATATGTGCTTGTTTCTGTGTTTGTGGAGTAGCATTGTTATACCAGGGTTGGTTCTGATGCCGAGAAGGAAGCGTTCCTTGTGTTTCCATTTTCAGAGAGGCCTCTAACTGAGCAGGATTAGTGTAGCAATGTGTAAAGGCGTAAGAGTGGGCCTCAAAAACAGCGGAGTGCAATGCGATGGGTTCTCCTAATCTGATAGAATATGTGCTTGTTTCTGTGTTTGTGGAGTAGCATTGTTATACCAGGGTTGGTTCTGATGCCGAGAAGGAAGCGTTCCTTGTGTTTCCATTTTCGGAGAGGCCTCCAACTGAGCAGGATTAGTGTAGCAATGTGTAAAGGCGTGAGAGTGGGCCTCGAAAATAGCGGAGTGCAATGCGATGGGTTCTCCTAATCTGATAGAATATGTGCTTGTTTCTGTGTTTGTGGAGTAGCATTGTTATACCAGGGTTGGTTCTGATGCCGAGAAGGAAGCGTTCCTTGTTTTTCCATTTTCAGAGAGGCCTCTAACTGAGCAGGATTAGTGTAGCAATGTGTAAAGGCGTAAGAGTGGGCCTCGAAAACAGCGGAGTGCAATGCGATGGGTTCTCCTAATCTGATAGAATATGTGCTTGTTTCTGTGTTTGTGGAGTAGCATTGTTATACCAGGGTTGGTTCTGATGCCGAGAAGGAAGCGTTCCTTGTGTTTCCATTTTTAGAGAGGCCTCCAACTGAGCAGGATTAGTGTAGCAATGTGTAAAGGCGTGAGAGTGGGCCTCGAAAACAGCGGAGTGCAATGCGATGGGTTCTCCTAATCTGATAGAATATGTGCTTGTTTCTGTGTTTGTGGAGTAGCATTGTTATACCAGGGTTGGTTCTGATGCCGAGAAGGAAGCGTTTCTTGTGTTTCCATTTTCGGAGAGGCCTCCAACTGAGCAGGATTAGTGTAGCAATGTGTAAAGGCGTGAGAGTGGGCCTCGAAAACAGCGGAGTGCAATGCGATGGGTTCTCCTAATCTGATAGAATATGTGCTTGTTTCTGTGTTTTTGGAGTAGCATTGTTATACCAGGGTTGGTTTTGATGCCGAGAAGAAAGCGTTTCTTGTGTTTCTATTTTCGGAGAAGCCTCTAACTGAGCAGGATTAGTGTAGCAATGTGTAAAGGCGTAAGAGTGGGCCTAGAAAACAGCGGAGTGCAATGCGATGGGTTCTCCTAATCTGATAGAATATGTGCTTGTTTCTGTGTTTGTGGAGTAGCATTGTTATACCAGGGTTGGTTCTGATGCCGAGAAGGAAGCGTTCCTTGTGTTTCCATTTTCAGAGAGGCCTCTAACTGAGCAGGATTAGTGTAGCAATGTGTAAAGGCGTAAGAGTGGGCCTCAAAAACAGCGGAGTGCAATGCGATGGGTTCTCCTAATCTGATAGAATATGTGCTTGTTTCTGTGTTTGTGGAGTAGCATTGTTATACCAGGGTTGGTTCTGATGCCGAGAAGGAAGCGTTCCTTGTGTTTCCATTTTCGGAGAGGCCTCCAACTGAGCAGGATTAGTGTAGCAATGTGTAAAGGCGTGAGAGTGGGCCTCGAAAATAGCGGAGTGCAATGCGATGGGTTCTCCTAATCTGATAGAATATGTGCTTGTTTCTGTGTTTGTGGAGTAGCATTGTTATACCAGGGTTGGTTCTGATGCCGAGAAGGAAGCGTTCCTTGTTTTTCCATTTTCAGAGAGGCCTCTAACTGAGCAGGATTAGTGTAGCAATGTGTAAAGGCGTAAGAGTGGGCCTCGAAAACAGCGGAGTGCAATGCGATGGGTTCTCCTAATCTGATAGAATATGTGCTTGTTTCTGTGTTTGTGGAGTAGCATTGTTATACCAGGGTTGGTTCTGATGCCGAGAAGGAAGCGTTCCTTGTGTTTCCATTTTCAGAGAGGCCTCTAACTGAGCAGGATTAGTGTAGCAATGTGTAAAGGCGTAAGAGTGGGCCTCGAAAACAGCGGAGTGCAATGCGATGGGTTCTCCTAATCTGATAGAATATGTGCTTGTTTCTGTGTTTGTGGAGTAGCATTGTTATACCAGGGTTGGTTCTGATGCCGAGAAGGAAGCGTTTCTTGTGTTTCCATTTTCAGAGAGGCCTCCAACTGAGCAGGATTAGTGTAGCAATGTGTAAAGGCGTGAGAGTGGGCCTCGAAAACAGCGGAGTGCAATGCGATGGGTTCTCCTAATCTGATAGAATATGTGCTTGTTTCTGTGTTTGTGGAGTAGCATTGTTATACCAGGGTTGGTTCTGATGCCGAGAAGGAAGCGTTCCTTGTGTTTCCATTTTTAGAGAGGCCTCCAACTGAGCAGGATTAGTGTAGCAATGTGTAAAGGCGTGAGAGTGGGCCTCGAAAACAGCGGAGTGCAATGCGATGGGTTCTCCTAATCTGATAGAATATGTGCTTGTTTCTGTGTTTGTGGAGTAGCATTGTTATACCAGGGTTGGTTCTGATGCCGAGAAGGAAGCGTTTCTTGTGTTTCCATTTTCGGAGAGGCCTCCAACTGAGCAGGATTAGTGTAGCAATGTGTAAAGGCGTGAGAGTGGGCCTCGAAAACAGCGGAGTGCAATGCGATGGGTTCTCCTAATCTGATAGAATATGTGCTTGTTTCTGTGTTTTTGGAGTAGCATTGTTATACCAGGGTTGGTTTTGATGCCGAGAAGAAAGCGTTTCTTGTGTTTCTATTTTCGGAGAAGCCTCCAACTGAGCAGGATTAGTGTGAGCAATGTGTAAAGGCGTGAGAGTGGGCCTCTAAAACAGCGGAGTGCAATGCGATGGGTTCTCGTAATCTGATAGAATATGTGCTTGTTTCTGTGTTTGTGGAGTAGCATTGTTATACCAGGGTTGGTTCTGATGCCGAGAAGGAAGCGTTCCTTGTGTTTCCATTTTCAGAGAGGCCTCCAACTGAGCAGGATTAGTGTAGCAATGTGTAAAGGCGTAAGAGTGGGCCTCGAAAACAGCGGAGTGCAATGCGATGGGTTCTCCTAATCTGATAGAATATGTGCTTGTTTCTGTGTTTGTGGAGTAGCATTGTTATACCAGGGTTGGTTCTGATGCCGAGAAGGAAGCGTTTCTTGTGTTTCCATTTTCAGAGAGGCCTCCAACTGAGCAGGATTAGTGTAGCAATGTGTAAAGGCGTGAGAGTGGGCCTCGAAAACAGCGGAGTGCAATGCGATGGGTTCTCCTAATCTGATAGAATATGTGCTTGTTTCTGTGTTTGTGGAGTAGCATTGTTATACCAGGGTTGGTTCTGATGCCGAGAAGGAAGCGTTCCTTGTGTTTCCATTTTTAGAGAGGCCTCCAACTGAGCAGGATTAGTGTAGCAATGTGTAAAGGCGTGAGAGTGGGCCTCGAAAACAGCGGAGTGCAATGCGATGGGTTCTCCTAATCTGATAGAATATGTGCTTGTTTCTGTGTTTGTGGAGTAGCATTGTTATACCAGGGTTGGTTCTGATGCCGAGAAGGAAGCGTTCCTTGTGTTTCCATTTTCAGAGAGGCCTCTAACTGAGCAGGATTAGTGTAGCAATGTGTAAAGGCGTAAGAGTGGGCCTCGAAAACAGCGGAGTGCAATGCGATGGGTTCTCCTAATCTGATAGAATATGTGCTTGTTTCTGTGTTTGTGGAGTAGCATTGTTATACCAGGGTTGGTTCTGATGCCGAGAAGGAAGCGTTTCTTGTGTTTCCATTTTCAGAGAGGCCTCCAACTGAGCAGGATTAGTGTAGCAATGTGTAAAGGCGTGAGAGTGGGCCTCGAAAACAGCGGAGTGCAATGCGATGGGTTCTCCTAATCTGATAGAATATGTGCTTGTTTCTGTGTTTGTGGAGTAGCATTGTTATACCAGGGTTGGTTCTGATGCCGAGAAGGAAGCGTTCCTTGTGTTTCCATTTTTAGAGAGGCCTCCAACTGAGCAGGATTAGTGTAGCAATGTGTAAAGGCGTGAGAGTGGGCCTCGAAAACAGCGGAGTGCAATGCGATGGGTTCTCCTAATCTGATAGAATATGTGCTTGTTTCTGTGTTTGTGGAGTAGCATTGTTATACCAGGGTTGGTTCTGATGCCGAGAAGGAAGCGTTTCTTGTGTTTCCATTTTCGGAGAGGCCTCCAACTGAGCAGGATTAGTGTAGCAATGTGTAAAGGCGTGAGAGTGGGCCTCGAAAACAGCGGAGTGCAATGCGATGGGTTCTCCTAATCTGATAGAATATGTGCTTGTTTCTGTGTTTTTGGAGTAGCATTGTTATACCAGGGTTGGTTTTGATGCCGAGAAGAAAGCGTTTCTTGTGTTTCTATTTTCGGAGAAGCCTCCAACTGAGCAGGATTAGTGTGAGCAATGTGTAAAGGCGTGAGAGTGGGCCTCTAAAACAGCGGAGTGCAATGCGATGGGTTCTCGTAATCTGATAGAATATGTGCTTGTTTCTGTGTTTGTGGAGTAGCATTGTTATACCAGGGTTGGTTCTGATGCCGAGAAGGAAGCGTTCCTTGTGTTTCCATTTTCAGAGAGGCCTCCAACTGAGCAGGATTAGTGTAGCAATGTGTAAAGGCGTGAGAGTGGGCCTCGAAAACAGCGGAGTGCAATGCGATGGGTTCTCCTAATCTGATAGAATATGTGCTTGTTTCTGTGTTTGTGGAGTAGCATTGTTATACCAGGGTTGGTTCTGATGCCGAGAAGGAAGCGTTCCTTGTGTTTCCATTTTCAGAGAGGCCTCTAACTGAGCAGGATTAGTGTAGCAATGTGTAAAGGCGTAAGAGTGGGCCTCGAAAACAGCGGAGTGCAATGCGATGGGTTCTCCTAATCTGATAGAATATGTGCTTGTTTCTGTGTTTGTGGAGTAGCATTGTTATACCAGGGTTGGTTCTGATGCCGAGAAGGAAGCGTTCCTTGTTTTTCCATTTTCGGAGAGGCCTCCAACTGAGCAGGATTAGTGTAGCAATGTGTAAAGGCGTGAGAGTGGGCCTCGAAAATAGCGGAGTGCAATGCGATGAGTTCTCCTAATCTGATAGAATATGTGCTTGTTTCTGTGTTTGTGGAGTAGCATTGTTATACCAGGGTTGGTTCTGATGCCGAGAAGGAAGCGTTCCTTGTTTTTCCATTTTCAGAGAGGCCTCTAACTGAGCAGGATTAGTGTAGCAATGTGTAAAGGCGTAAGAGTGGGCCTCGAAAACAGCGGAGTGCAATGCGATGGGTTCTCCTAATCTGATAGAATATGTGCTTGTTTCTGTGTTTGTGGAGTAGCATTGTTATACCAGGGTTGGTTCTGATGCCGAGAAGGAAGCGTTCCTTGTGTTTCCATTTTCAGAGAGGCCTCTAACTGAGCAGGATTAGTGTAGCAATGTGTAAAGGCGTAAGAGTGGGCCTCGAAAACAGCGGAGTGCAATGCGATGGGTTCTCCTAATCTGATAGAATATGTGCTTGTTTCTGTGTTTGTGGAGTAGCATTGTTATACCAGGGTTGGTTCTGATGCCGAGAAGGAAGCGTTTCTTGTGTTTCCATTTTCAGAGAGGCCTCCAACTGAGCAGGAGTAGTGTAGCAATGTGTAAAGGCGTGAGAGTGGGCCTCGAAAACAGCGGAGTGCAATGCGATGGGTTCTCCTAATGTGATATAATATGTGCTTGTTTCTGTGTTTGTGGAGTAGCATTGTTATACCAGGGTTGGTTCTGATGCCGAGAAGGAAGCGTTCCTTGTGTTTCATTTTTAGAGAGGCCTCCAACTGAGCAGGATTAGTGTAGCAATGTGTAAAGGCGTGAGAGTGGGCCTCGAAAACAGCGGAGTGCAATGCGATGGGTTCTCCTAATCTGATAGAATATGTGCTTGTTTCTGTGTTTGTGGAGTAGCATTGTTATACCAGGGTTGGTTCTGATGCCGAGAAGGAAGCATTTCTTGTGTTTCCATTTTCGGAGAGGCCTCCAACTGAGCAGGATTAGTGTAGCAATGTGTAAAGGCGTGAGAGTGGGCCTCGAAAACAGCGGAGTGCAATGCGATGGGTTCTCCTAATCTGATAGAATATGTGCTTGTTTCTGTGTTTTTGGAGTAGCATTGTTATACCAGGGTTGGTTTTGATGCCGAGAAGAAAGCGTTTCTTGTGTTTCCATTTTCGGAGAAGCCTCCAACTGAGCAGGATTAGTGTGAGCAATGTGTAAAGGCGTGAGAGTGGCCCTCGAAAACAGCGGAGTGCAATGCGATGGGTTCTCCTAATCTGATAAAATATGTGCTTGTTTCTGTGTTTGTGGAGTAGCATTGTTATACCAGGGTTGGTTCTGATGCCGAGAAGGAAGCGTTCCTTGTGTTTCCATTTTCGGAGAGGCCTCCAACTGAGCAGGATTAGTGTAGCAATGTGTAAAGGCGTGAGAGTGGGCCTCGAAAACAGCGGAGTCCGATGCGATGGGTTCTCCTAATCTGATAGAATATGTGCTTGTTTCTGTGTTTGTGGAGTAGCATTGTTATACCAGGGTTGGTTCTGATGCCGAGAAGGAAGCGTTCCTTGTGTTTCCATTTTCAGAGAGGCCTCTAACTGAGCAGGATTAGTGTAGCAATGTGTAAAGGCATAAGAGTGGGCCTTGAAAACAGCGGAGTGCAATGCGATGGGATCTCCTAATCTGATAGAATATGTGCTTGTTTCTGTGTTTGTGGAGTAGCATTGTTATACCAGGGTTGGTTCTGATGCCGAGAAGAAAGCGTTTCTTGTGTTTCCATTTTCGGAGAGGCCTCCAACTGAGCAGGATTAGTGTAGCAATGTGTAAAGGCGTGAGAGTGGGCCTCGAGAACAGCGGAGTGCAATGCGATGGGTTCTCCTAATCTGATAGAATATGTGCTTGTTTCTGTGTTTGTGGAGTAGCATTGTTATACCAGGGTTGGTTCTGATGCCGAGAAGGAAGCGTTCCTTGTGTTTCCATTTTCGGAGAGGCCTCCAACTGAGCAGGATTAGTGTAGCAATGTGTAAAGGCGTGAGAGTGGGCCTCGAAAACAGCGGAGTGCAATGCGATGGGTTCTCCTAATCTGATAGAATATGTGCTTGTTTCTGTGTTTGTGGAGTAGCATTGTTATACCAGGGTTGGTTTTGGTGCCGAGAAGGAAGCGTTTCTTGTGTTTCCATTTTCGGAGAGGCCTCCAACTGAGCAGGATTAGTGTAGCAATGTGTAAAGGCGTGAGAGTGGGCCTCGAAAACACTGGAGTGCAATGCGATGGGTTCTCCTAATCTGATAGAATATGTGCTTGTTTCTGTGTTTGTGGAGTAGCATTGTTATACCAGGGTTGGTTCTGATGCCGAGAAGGAAGCGTTTCTTGTGTTTCCATTTTCGGAGAGGCCTCCAACTGAGCAGGATTAGTGTAGCAATGTGTAAAGGCGTGAGAGTGGGCCTCGAAAACAGCGGAGTGCAATGCGATGGGTTCTCCTAATCTGATAGAATATGTGCTTGTTTCTGTGTTTTTGGAGTAGCATTGTTATACCAGGGTTGGTTTTGATGCCGAGAAGAAAGCGTTTCTTGTGTTTCCATTTTCGGAGAAGCCTCCAACTGAGCAGGATTAGTGTGAGCAATGTGTAAAGGCGTGAGAGTGGGCCTCTAAAACAGCGGAGTGCAATGCGATGGGTTCTCCTAATCTGATAGAATATGTGCTTGTTTCTGTGTTTGTGGAGTAGCATTGTTATACCAGGGTTGGTTCTGATGCCGAGAAGGAAGCGTTCCTTGTGTTTTCATTTTCAGAGAGGCCTCCAACTGAGCAGGATTAGTGTAGCAATGTGTAAAGGCGTGAGAGTGGGCCTCGAAAACAGCGGAGTGCAATGCGATGGGTTCTCCTAATCTGATAGAATATGTGCTTGTTTCTGTGTTTGTGGAGTAGCATTGTTATACCAGGGTTGGTTCTGATGCCGAGAAGGAAGCGTTCCTTGTGTTTCCATTTTCAGAGAGGCCTCTAACTGAGCAGGATTAGTGTAGCAATGTGTAAAGGCGTAAGAGTGGGCCTCGAAAACAGCGGAGTGCAATGCGATGGGTTCTCCTAATCTGATAGAATATGTGCTTGTTTCTGTGTTTGTGGAGTAGCATTGTTATACCAGGGTTGGTTCTGATGCCGAGAAGGAAGCGTTCCTTGTTTTTCCATTTTCGGAGAGGCCTCCAACTGAGCAGGATTAGTGTAGCAATGTGTAAAGGCGTGAGAGTGGGCCTCGAAAATAGCGGAGTGCAATGCGATGGGTTCTCCTAATCTGATAGAATATGTGCTTGTTTCTGTGTTTGTGGAGTAGCATTGTTATACCAGGGTTGGTTCTGATGCCGAGAAGGAAGCGTTCCTTGTTTTTCCATTTTCAGAGAGGCCTCTAACTGAGCAGGATTAGTGTAGCAATGTGTAAAGGCGTAAGAGTGGGCCTCGAAAACAGCGGAGTGCAATGCGATGGGTTCTCCTAATCTGATAGAATATGTGCTTGTTTCTGTGTTTGTGGAGTAGCATTGTTATACCAGGGTTGGTTCTGATGCCGAGAAGGAAGCGTTCCTTGTGTTTCCATTTTCAGAGAGGCCTCCAACTGAGCAGGAGTAGTGTAGCAATGTGTAAAGGCGTGAGAGTGGGCCTCGAAAACAGCGGAGTGCAATGCGATGGGTTCTCCTAATCTGATATAATATGTGCTTGTTTCTGTGTTTGTGGAGTAGCATTGTTATACCAGGGTTGGTTCTGATGCCGAGAAGGAAGCGTTCCTTGTGTTTCCATTTTTAGAGAGGCCTCCAACTGAGCAGGATTAGTGTAGCAATGTGTAAAGGCGTGAGAGTGGGCCTCGAAAACAGCGGAGTGCAATGCGATGGGTTCTCCTAATCTGATAGAATATGTGCTTGTTTCTGTGTTTGTGGAGTAGCATTGTTATACCAGGGTTGGTTCTGATGCCGAGAAGGAAGCGTTTCTTGTGTTTCCATTTTCGGAGAGGCCTCCAACTGAGCAGGATTAGTGTAGCAATGTGTAAAGGCGTGAGAGTGGGCCTCGAAAACAGCGGAGTGCAATGCGATGGGTTCTCCTAATCTGATAGAATATGTGCTTGTTTCTGTGTTTTTGGAGTAGCATTGTTATACCAGGGTTGGTTTTGATGCCGAGAAGAAAGCGTTTCTTGTGTTTCCATTTTCGGAGAAGCCTCCAACTGAGCAGGATTAGTGTGAGCAATGTGTAAAGGCGTGAGAGTGGCCCTCGAAAACAGCGGAGTGCAATGCGATGGGTTCTCCTAATCTGATAAAATATGTGCTTGTTTCTGTGTTTGTGGAGTAGCATTGTTATACCAGGGTTGGTTCTGATGCCGAGAAGGAAGCGTTCCTTGTGTTTCCATTTTCGGAGAGGCCTCTAACTGAGCAGGATTAGTGTAGCAATGTGTAAAGGCGTGAGAGTGGGCCTCGAAAACAGCGGAGTCCGATGCGATGGGTTCTCCTAATCTGATAGAATATGTGCTTGTTTCTGTGTTTGTGGAGTAGCATTGTTATACCAGGGTTGGTTCTGATGCCGAGAAGGAAGCGTTCCTTGTGTTTCCATTTTCAGAGAGGCCTCTAACTGAGCAGGATTAGTGTAGCAATGTGTAAAGGCGTAAGAGTGGGCCTCGAAAACAGCGGAGTGCAATGCGATGGGATCTCCTAATCTGATAGAATATGTGCTTGTTTCTGTGTTTGTGGAGTAGCATTGTTATACCAGGGTTGGTTCTGATGCCGAGAAGAAAGCGTTTCTTGTGTTTCCATTTTCGGAGAGGCCTCCAACTGAGCAGGATTAGTGTAGCAATGTGTAAAGGCGTGAGAGTGGGCCTCGAGAACAGCGGAGTGCAATGCGATGGGTTCTCCTAATCTGATAGAATATGTGCTTGTTTCTGTGTTTGTGGAGTAGCATTGTTATACCAGGGTTGGTTCTGATGCCGAGAAGGAAGCGTTCCTTGTGTTTCCATTTTCGGAGAGGCCTCCAACTGAGCAGGATTAGTGTAGCAATGTGTAAAGGCGTGAGAGTGGGCCTCGAAAACAGCGGAGTGCAATGCGATGGGTTCTCCTAATCTGATATAATATGTGCTTGTTTCTGTGTTTGTGGAGTAGCATTGTTATACCAGGGTTGGTTCTGATGCCGAGAAGGAAGAGTTCCTTGTGTTTCCATTTTCGGAGAGGCCTCCAACTGAGCAGGATTAGTGTAGCAATGTGTAAAGGCGTGAGAGTGGGCCTCGAAAACAGCGGAGTCCGATGCGATGGGTTCTCCTAATCTGATAGAATATGTGCTTGTTTCTGTGTTTGTGGAGTAGCATTGTTATACCAGGGTTGGTTCTGATGCCGAGAAGGAAGCGTTCCTTGTGTTTCCATTTTCAGAGAGGCCTCCAACTGAGCAGGATTAGTGTAGCAATGTGTAAAGGCGTGAGAGTGGGCCTCGAAAACAGCGGAGTGCAATGCGATGGGTTCTCCTAATCTGATAGAATATGTGCTTGTTTCTGTGTTTGTGGAGTAGCATTGTTATACCAGGGTTGGTTCTGATGCCGAGAAGGAAGCGTTCCTCGTGTTTCCATTTTCGGAGAGGCCTCCAACTGAGCAGGATTAGTGTAGCAATGTGTAAAGGCGTGAGAGTGGGCCTCGAAAACAGCGGAGTGCAATGCGATGGGTTCTCCTAATCTGATAGAATATGTGCTTGTTTCTGTGTTTGTGGAGTAGCATTGTTATACCAGGTTTGGTTTTGATGCCGAGAAGGAAGCGTTTCTTGTGTTTCCATTTTCGGAGAGGCCTCCAACTGAGCAGGATTAGTGTAGCAATGTGTAAAGGCGTGAGAGTGGGCCTCGAAAACACCGGAGTGCAATGCGATGGGTTCTCCTAATCTGATAGAATATGTGCTTGTTTCTGTGTTTGTGGAGTAGCATTGTTATACCAGGGTTGGTTCTGATGCCGAGAAGGAAGCGTTCCTTGTGTTTCCATTTTCAGAGAGGCCTCCAACTGAGCAGGATTAGTGTAGCAATGTGTAAAGGCGTGAGAGTGGGCCTCGAAAACAGCGGAGTGCAATGCGATGGGTTCTCCTAATCTGATAGAATATGTGCTTGTTTGTGTGTTTGTGGAGTAGCATTGTTATACCAGGGTTGGTTCTGATGCCGAGAAGGGAGCGTTCCTTGTGTTTCCATTTTCAGAGAGGCCTCCAACTGAGCAGGATTAGTGTAGCAATGTGTAAAGGTGTGAGAGTGGGCCTCGAAAACAGCGGAGTGCAATGCGATGGGTTCTCCGAATCTGATAGAATATGTGCTTGTTTCTGTGTTTGTGGAGTAGCATTGTTATACCAGGGTTGGTTTTGATGCCGAGAAGAAAGCGTTTCTTGTGTTTCCATTTTCGGAGAGGCCTCCAACTGAGCAGGATTAGTGTAGCAATGTGTAAAGGCGTGAGAGTGGGCCTCGAAAACAGCGGAGTGCAATGCGATGGGTTCTCCTAATCTCATAGAATATGTGCTTGTTTCTGTGTTTGTGGAGTAGCATTGTTATACCAGGGTTGGTTCTGATGCCGAGAAGGGAGCGTTCCTTGTGTTTCCATTTTCGGAGAGGCCTCCAACTGAGCAGGATTAGTGTAGCAATGTGTAAAGGCGTGAGAGTGGGCCTCGAAAACACCGGAGTGCAATGCGATGGGTTCTCCTAATCTGATAGAATATGTGCTTGTTTCTGTGTTTGTGGAGTAGCATTGTTATACCAGGGTTGGTTTTGATGCCGAGAAGAAAGCGTTTCTTGTGTTTCCATTTTCAGAGAGGCCTCCAACTGAGCAGGATTAGTGTACCAATGTGTAAAGGCGTGAGAGTTGGCCTCGAAAACAGCGGAGTGCAATGCGATGGGTTCTCCTAATCTCATAGAATATGTGCTTGTTTCTGTGTTTGTGGAGTAGCATTGTTATACCAGGGTTGGTTCTGATGCCGAGAAGGAATCGTTCCTTGTGTTTCCATTTTCGGAGAGGCCTCCAACTGAGCAGGATTAGTGTAGCAATGTGTAAAGGCGTGAGAGTAGGCCTCGAAAACAGCGGAGTGCAATGCGATGGGTTCTCCTAATCTGATAGAATATGTGCTTGTTTCTGTGTTTGTGGAGTAGCATTGTTATACCAGGGTTGGTTCTGATGCCGAGAAGGAAGCGTTCCTTGTGTTTCCATTTTCGGAGAGGCCTCCAACTGAGCAGGATTAGTGTAGCAATGTGTAAAGGCGTGAGAGTGGGCCTCGAAAATAGCGGAGTGCGATGCGATGGGTTCTCCTAATCTGATAGAATATGTGCTTGTTTCTGTGTTTGTGGAGTAGCATTGTTATACCAGGGTTGGTTCTGATGCCGAGAAGGAAGCGTTCCTTGTGTTTCCATTTTCAGAGAGGCCTCCAACTGAGCAGGATTAGTGTAGCAATGTGTAAAGGCGTAAGAGTGGGCCTCGAAAACAGCGGAGTGCAATGCGATGGGTTCTCCTAATCTGATAGAATATGTGCTTGTTTCTGTGTTTGTGGAGTAGCATTGTTATACCAGGGTTGGTTCTGATGCCGAGAAGGAAGCGTTCCTTGTGTTTCCATTTTCGGAGAGGCCTCCAACTGAGCAGGATTAGTGTAGCAATGTGTAAAGGCGTGAGAGTGGGCCTCGAAAACAGCGGAGTGCGATGCGATGGGTTCTCCTAATCTGATAGAATATGTGCTTGTTTCTGTGTTTGTGGAGTAGCATTGTTATACCAGGGTTGGTTCTGATGCCGAGAAGGAAGCGTTCCTTGTGTTTCAATTTTCGGAGAGGCCTCCAACTGAGCAGGATTAGTGTAGCAATGTGTAAAGGCGTGAGAGTGGGCCTCGAAAACAGCGGAGTGCAATGCGATGGGTTCTCCTCATCTGATAGAATATGTGCTTGTTTCTGTGTTTGTGGAGTAGCATTGTTATACCAGGGTTGGTTTTGATGCCGAGAAGAAAGCGTTTCTTGTGTTTCCATTTTCAGAGAGGCCTCCACAACTGGGCAGGATTAGTGTAGCAATGTGTAAAGGCGTGAGAGTTGGCCTCGAAAACAGCGGAGTGCAATGCGATGGGTTCTCCTAATCTGATAGAATATGTGCTTGTTTCTGTGTTTGTGGAGTAGCATTGTTATACCAGGGTTGGTTCTGATGCCGAGAAGGAAGCGTTCCTTGTGTTTCCATTTTCGGAGAGGCCTCCAACTGAGCAGGATTAGTGTAGCAATGTGTAAAGGCGTGAGAGTAGGCCTCGAAAACAGCGGAGTGCAATGCGATGGGTTCTCCTAATCTGATAGAATATGTGCTTGTTTCTGTGTTTGTGGAGTAGCATTGTTATACCAGGGTTGGTTCTGATGCCGAGAAGGAAGCGTTCCTTGTGTTTCCATTTTCGGAGAGGCCTCCAACTGAGCAGGATTAGTGTAGCAATGTGTAAAGGCGTGAGAGTGGGCCTCGAAAACAGCGGAGTGCGATGCGATGGGTTCTCCTAATCTGATAGAATATGTGCTTGTTTCTGTGTTTGTGGAGTAGCATTGTTATACCAGGGTTGGTTCTGATGCCGAGAAGGAAGCGTTCCTTGTGTTTCCATTTTCAGAGAGGCCTCCAACTGAGCAGGATTAGTGTAGCAATGTGTAAAGGCGTAAGAGTGGGCCTCGAAAACAGCGGAGTGCAATGCGATGGGTTCTCCTAATCTGATAGAATATGTGCTTGATTCTGTGTTTGTGGAGTAGCATTGTTATACCAGGGTTGGTTCTGATGCCGAGAAGGAAGCGTTCCTTGTGTTTCCATTTTCGGAGAGGCCTCCAACTGAGCAGGATTAGTGTAGCAATGTGTAAAGGCGTGAGAGTGGGCCTCGAAAACAGCGGAGTGCGATGCGATGGGTTCTCCTAATCTGATAGAATATGTGCTTGTTTCTGTGTTTGTGGAGTAGCATTGTTATACCAGGGTTAATTCTGATGCCGAGAAGGAAGCGTTCCTTGTGTTTCCATTTTCAGAGAGGCCTCCAACTGAGCAGGATTAGTGTAGCAATGTGTAAAGGCATGAGAGTTGGCCTCGAAAACAGCGGAGTGCAATGCGATGGGTTCTCCTAATCTGATAGAATATGTGCTTGTTTCTGTGTTTGTGGAGTAGCATTGTTATACCAGGGTTGGTTCTGATGCCGAGAAGGAAGCGTTCCTTGTGTTTCAATTTTCGGAGAGGCCTCCAACTGAGCAGGATTAGTGTAGCAATGTGTAAAGGCGTGAGAGTAGGCCTCGAAAACAGCGGAGTGCAATGCGATGGGTTCTCCTAATCTGATAGAATATGTGCTTGTTTCTGTGTTTGTGGAGTAGCATTGTTATACCAGGGTTGGTTCTGATGCCGAGAAGGAAGCGTTCCTTGTGTTTCCATTTTCGGAGAGGCCTCAAACTGAGCAGGATTAGTGTAGCAATGTGTAAAGGCGTGAGAGTGGGCCTCGAAAACAGCGGAGTGCGATGCGATGGGTTCTCCTAATCTGATAGACTATGTGCTTGTTTCTGTGTTTGTGGAGTAGCATTGTTATACCAGGGTTGGTTCTGATGCCGAGAAGGAAGCGTTCCTTGTGTTTCCATTTTCAGACAGGCCTCTAACTGAGCAGGATTAGTGTAGCAATGTGTAAAGGCGTAAGAGTGGGCCTCGAAAACAGCGGAGTGCAATGCGATGGGTTCTCCTAATCTGATAGAATATGTGCTTGTTTCTGTGTTTGTGGAGTAGCATTGTTATACCAGGGTTGGTTCTGATGCCGAGAAGAAAGCGTTTCTTGTGTTTCCATTTTCGGAGAGGCCTCCAACTGAGCAGGATTAGTGTAGCAATGTGTAAAGGCGTGAGAGTGGGCCTCGAAAACAGCGGAGTGCAATGCGATGGGTTCTCCTAATCAGATAGAATATGTGCTTGTTTCTGTGTTTGTGGAGTAGCATTGTTATACCAGGGTTGGTTTTGATGCCGAGAAGGAAGCGTTTCTTGTGTTTCCATTTTCGGAGAGGCCTCCAACTGAGCAGGATTAGTGTAGCAATGTGTAAAGGCGTGAGAGTGGGCCTCGAAAACACCGGAGTGCAATGCGATGGGTTCTCCTAATCTGATAGAATATGTGCTTGTTTCTGTGTTTGTGGAGTAGCATTGTTATACCAGGGTTGGTTCTGATGCCGAGAAGGAAGCGTTCCTCGTGTTTCCATTTTCGGAGAGGCCTCCAACTGAGCAGGATTAGTGTAGCAATGTGTAAAGGCGTGAGAGTGGGCCTCGAAAACAGCGGAGTGCAATGCGATGGGTTCTCCTAATCTGATAGAATATGTGCTTGTTTCTGTGTTTGTGGAGTAGCATTGTTATACCAGGTTTGGTTTTGATGCCGAGAAGGAAGCGTTTCTTGTGTTTCCATTTTCGGAGAGGCCTCCAACTGAGCAGGATTAGTGTAGCAATGTGTAAAGGCGTGAGAGTGGGCCTCGAAAACACCGGAGTGCAATGCGATGGGTTCTCCTAATCTGATAGAATATGTGCTTGTTTCTGTGTTTGTGGAGTAGCATTGTTATACCAGGGTTGGTTCTGATGCCGAGAAGGAAGCGTTCCTTGTGTTTCCATTTTCAGAGAGGCCTCCAACTGAGCAGGATTAGTGTAGCAATGTGTAAAGGCGTGAGAGTGGGCCTCGAAAACAGCGGAGTGCAAGGCGATGGGTTCTCCTAATCTGATAGAATATGTGCTTGTTTCTGTGTTTGTGGAGTAGCATTGTTATACCAGGGTTGGTTCTGATGCCGAGAAGGGAGCGTTCCTTGTGTTTCCATTTTCAGAGAGGCCTCCAACTGAGCAGGATTAGTGTAGCAATGTGTAAAGGTGTGAGAGTGGGCCTCGAAAACAGCGGAGTGCAATGCGATGGGTTCTCCTAATCTGATAGAATATGTGCTTGTTTCTGTGTTTGTGGAGTAGCATTGTTATACCAGGGTTGGTTTTGATGCCGAGAAGAAAGCGTTTCTTGTGTTTCCATTTTCGGAGAGGCCTCCAACTGAGCAGGATTAGTGTAGCAATGTGTAAAGGCGTGAGAGTGGGCCTCGAAAACAGCGGAGTGCAATGCGATGGGTTCTCCTAATCTCATAGAATATGTGCTTGTTTCTGTGTTTGTGGAGTAGCATTGTTATACCAGGGTTGGTTCTGATGCCGAGAAGGGAGCGTTCCTTGTGTTTCCATTTTCGGAGAGGCCTCCAACTGAGCAGGATTAGTGTAGCAATGTGTAAAGGCGTGAGAGTGGGCCTCGAAAACACCGGAGTGCAATGCGATGGGTTCTCCTAATCTGATAGAATATGTGCTTGTTTCTGTGTTTGTGGAGTAGCATTGTTATACCAGGGTTGGTTTTGATGCCGAGAAGAAAGCGTTTCTTGTGTTTCCATTTTCAGAGAGGCCTCCAACTGAGCAGGATTAGTGTAGCAATGTGTAAAGGCGTGAGAGTTGGCCTCGAAAACAGCGGAGTGCAATGCGATGGGTTCTCCTAATCTCATAGAATATGTGCTTGTTTCTGTGTTTGTGGAGTAGCATTGTTATACCAGGGTTGGTTCTGATGCTGAGAAGGAATCGTTCCTTGTGTTTCCATTTTCGGAGAGGCCTCCAACTGAGCAGGATTAGTGTAGCAATGTGTAAAGGCGTGAGAGTAGGCCTCGAAAACAGCGGAGTGCAATGCGATGGGTTCTCCTAATCTGATAGAATATGTGCTTGTTTCTGTGTTTGTGGAGTAGCATTGTTATACCAGGGTTGGTTCTGATGCCGAGAAGGAAGCGTTCCTTGTGTTTCCATTTTCAGAGAGGCCTCCAACTGAGCAGGATTAGTGTAGCAATGTGTAAAGGCGTAAGAGTGGGCCTCGAAAACAGCGGAGTGCAATGCGATGGGTTCTCCTAATCTGATAGAATATGTGCTTGTTTCTGTGTTTGTGGAGTAGCATTGTTATACCAGGGTTGGTTCTGATGCCGAGAAGGAAGCGTTCCTTGTGTTTCCATTTTCGGAGAGGCCTCCAACTGAGCAGGATTAGTGTAGCAATGTGTAAAGGCGTGAGAGTGGGCCTCGAAAACAGCGGAGTGCGATGCGATGGGTTCTCCTAATCTGATAGAATATGTGCTTGTTTCTGTGTTTGTGGAGTAGCATTGTTATACCAGGGTTGGTTCTGATGCCGAGAAGGAAGCGTTCCTTGTGTTTCAATTTTCGGAGAGGCCTCCAACTGAGCAGGATTAGTGTAGCAATGTGTAAAGGCGTGAGAGTGGGCCTCGAAAACAGCGGAGTGCAATGCGATGGGTTCTCCTAATCTGATAGAATATGTGCTTGTTTCTGTGTTTGTGGAGTAGCATTGTTATACCAGGGTTGGTTTTGATGCCGAGAAGAAAGCGTTTCTTGTGTTTCCATTTTCAGAGAGGCCTCCACAACTGGGCAGGATTAGTGTAGCAATGTGTAAAGGCGTGAGAGTTGGCCTCGAAAACAGCGGAGTGCAATGCGATGGGTTCTCCTAATCTGATAGAATATGTGCTTGTTTCTGTGTTTGTGGAGTAGCATTGTTATACCAGGGTTGGTTCTGATGCCGAGAAGGAAGCGTTCCTTGTGTTTCCATTTTCGGAGAGGCCTCCAACTGAGCAGGATTAGTGTAGCAATGTGTAAAGGCGTGAGAGTAGGCCTCGAAAACAGCGGAGTGCAATGCGATGGGTTCTCCTAATCTGATAGAATATGTGCTTGTTTCTGTGTTTGTGGAGTAGCATTGTTATACCAGGGTTGGTTCTGATGCCGAGAAGGAAGCGTTCCTTGTGTTTCCATTTTCGGAGAGGCCTCCAACTGAGCAGGATTAGTGTAGCAATGTGTAAAGGCGTGAGAGTGGGCCTCGAAAACAGCGGAGTGCGATGCGATGGGTTCTCCTAATCTGATAGAATATGTGCTTGTTTCTGTGTTTGTGGAGTAGCATTGTTATACCAGGGTTGGTTCTGATGCCGAGAAGGAAGCGTTCCTTGTGTTTCCATTTTCAGAGAGGCCTCCAACTGAGCAGGATTAGTGTAGCAATGTGTAAAGGCGTAAGAGTGGGCCTCGAAAACAGCGGAGTGCAATGCGATGGGTTCTCCTAATCTGATAGAATATGTGCTTGATTCTGTGTTTGTGGAGTAGCATTGTTATACCAGGGTTGGTTCTGATGCCGAGAAGGAAGCGTTCCTTGTGTTTCCATTTTCGGAGAGGCCTCCAACTGAGCAGGATTAGTGTAGCAATGTGTAAAGGCGTGAGAGTGGGCCTCGAAAACAGCGGAGTGCGATGCGATGGGTTCTCCTAATCTGATAGAATATGTGCTTGTTTCTGTGTTTGTGGAGTAGCATTGTTATACCAGGGTTAATTCTGATGCCGAGAAGGAAGCGTTCCTTGTGTTTCCATTTTCAGAGAGGCCTCCAACTGAGCAGGATTAGTGTAGCAATGTGTAAAGGCATGAGAGTTGGCCTCGAAAACAGCGGAGTGCAATGCGATGGGTTCTCCTAATCTGATAGAATATGTGCTTGTTTCTGTGTTTGTGGAGTAGCATTGTTATACCAGGGTTGGTTCTGATGCCGAGAAGGAAGCGTTCCTTGTGTTTCAATTTTCGGAGAGGCCTCCAACTGAGCAGGATTAGTGTAGCAATGTGTAAAGGCGTGAGAGTAGGCCTCGAAAACAGCGGAGTGCAATGCGATGGGTTCTCCTAATCTGATAGAATATGTGCTTGTTTCTGTGTTTGTGGAGTAGCATTGTTATACCAGGGTTGGTTCTGATGCCGAGAAGGAAGCGTTCCTTGTGTTTCCATTTTCGGAGAGGCCTCAAACTGAGCAGGATTAGTGTAGCAATGTGTAAAGGCGTGAGAGTGGGCCTCGAAAACAGCGGAGTGCGATGCGATGGGTTCTCCTAATCTGATAGAATATGTGCTTGTTTCTGTGTTTGTGGAGTAGCATTGTTATACCAGGGTTGGTTCTGATGCCGAGAAGGAAGCGTTCCTTGTGTTTCCATTTTCAGACAGGCCTCTAACTGAGCAGGATTAGTGTAGCAATGTGTAAAGGCGTAAGAGTGGGCCTCGAAAACAGCGGAGTGCAATGCGATGGGTTCTCCTAATCTGATAGAATATGTGCTTGTTTCTGTGTTTGTGGAGTAGCATTGTTATACCAGGGTTGGTTCTGATGCCGAGAAGAAAGCGTTTCTTGTGTTTCCATTTTCGGAGAGGCCTCCAACTGAGCAGGATTAGTGTAGCAATGTGTAAAGGCGTGAGAGTGGGCCTCGAAAACAGCGGAGTGCAATGCGATGGGTTCTCCTAATCAGATAGAATATGTGCTTGTTTCTGTGTTTGTGGAGTAGCATTGTTATACCAGGGTTGGTTTTGATGCCGAGAAGGAAGCGTTTCTTGTGTTTCCATTTTCGGAGAGGCCTCCAACTGAGCAGGATTAGTGTAGCAATGTGTAAAGGCGTGAGAGTGGGCCTCGAAAACACCGGAGTGCAATGCGATGGGTTCTCCTAATCTGATAGAATATGTGCTTGTTTCTGTGTTTGTGGAGTAGCATTGTTATACCAGGGTTGGTTCTGATTCCGAGAAGGAAGCGTTCCTGGTGTTTCCATTTTCAGAGAGGCCTCCAACTGAGCAGGATTAGTGTAGCAATGTGTAAAGGCGTGAGAGTGGGCCTCGAAAACAGCGGAGTGCAATGCGATGGGTTCTCCTAATCTGATAGAATATGTGCTTGTTTCTGTGTTTGTGGAGTAGCATTGTTATACCAGGGTTGGTTCTGATGCCGAGAAGGGAGCGTTCCTTGTGTTTCCATTTTCAGAGAGGCCTCCAACTGAGCAGGATTAGTGTAGCAATGTGTAAAGGCGTGAGAGTGGGCCTCGAAAACAGCGGAGTGCAATGCGATGGGTTCTCCTAATCTGATAGAATATGTGCTTGTTTCTGTGTTTGTGGAGTAGCATTGTTATACCAGGGTTGGTTTTGATGCCGAGAAGAAAGCGTTTCTTGTGTTTCCATTTTCGGAGAGGCCTCCAACTGAGCAGGATTAGTGTAGCAATGTGTAAAGGCGTGAGAGTGGGCCTCGAAAACAGCGGAGTGCAATGCGATGGGTTCTCCTAATCTGATAGAATATGTGCTTGTTTCTGTGTTTGTGGAGTAGCATTGTTATACCAGGGTTGGTTCTGATGCCGAGAAGAAAGCGTTTCTTGCGTTTCCATTTTTGGAGAGGCCTCCAACTGAGCAGGATTAGTGTAGCAATGTGTAAAGGCGTGAGAGTGGGCCTCGAGAACAGCGGAGTGCAATGCGATGGGTTCTCCTAATCTGATAGAATATGTGCTTGTTTCTGTGTTTGTGGAGTAGCATTGTTATACCAGGGTTGGTTCTGATGCCGAGAAGGAAGCGTTCCTTGTGTTTCCATTTTCGGAGAGGCCTCCAACTGAGCAGGATTAGTGTAGCAATGTGTAAAGGCGTGAGAGTGGGCCTCGAAAACAGCGGAGTGCAATGCGATGGGTTCTCCTAATCTGATAGAATATGTGCTTGTTTCTGTGTTTGTGGAGTAGCATTGTTATACCAGGGTTGGTTTTGATGCCGAGAAGGAAGCGTTTCTTGTGTTTCCATTTTCGGAGAGGCCTCCAACTGAGCAGGATTAGTGTAGCAATGTGTAAAGGCGTGAGAGTGGGCCTCGAAAACACCGGAGTGGAATGCGATGGGTTCTCCTAATCTGATAGAATATGTGCTTGTTTCTGTGTTTGTGGAGTAGCATTGTTATACCAGGGTTGGTTCTGATGCCGAGAAGGAAGCGTTCCTTGTGTTTCCATTTTCGGAGAGGCCTCCAACTGAGCAGGATTAGTGTAGCAATGTGTAAAGGCGTGAGAGTGGGCCTCGAAAACAGCGGAGTCCGATGCGATGGGTTCTCCTAATCTGATAGAATATGTGCTTGTTTCTGTGTTTGTGGAGTAGCATTGTTATACCAGGGTTGGTTCTGATGCCGAGAAGGAAGCGTTCCTCGTGTTTCCATTTTCGGAGAGGCCTCCAACTGAGCAGGATTAGTGTAGCAATGTGTAAAGGCGTGAGAGTGGGCCTCGAAAACAGCGGAGTGCAATGCGATGGGTTCTCCTAATCTGATAGAATATGTGCTTGTTTCTGTGTTTGTGGAGTAGCATTGTTATACCAGGTTTGGTTTTGATGCCGAGAAGGAAGCGTTTCTTGTGTTTCCATTTTCGGAGAGGCCTCCAACTGAGCAGGATTAGTGTAGCAATGTGTAAAGGCGTGAGAGTGGGCCTCGAAAACACCGGAGTGCAATGCGATGGGTTCTCCTAATCTGATAGAATATGTGCTTGTTTCTGTGTTTGTGGAGTAGCATTGTTATACCAGGGTTGGTTCTGATGCCGAGAAGGAAGCGTTCCGTGTGTTTCCATTTTCAGAGAGGCCTCCAACTGAGCAGGATTAGTGTAGCAATGTGTAAAGGCGTGAGAGTGGGCCTCGAAAACAGCGGAGTGCAATGCGATGGGTTCTCCTAATCTGATAGAATATGTGCTTGTTTCTGTGTTTGTGGAGTAGCATTGTTATACCAGGGTTGGTTCTGATGCCGAGAAGGGAGCGTTCCTTGTGTTTCCATTTTCAGAGAGGCCTCCAACTGAGCAGGATTAGTGTAGCAATGTGTAAAGGCGTGAGAGTGGGCCTCGAAAACACCGGAGTGCAATGCGATGGGTTCTCCTAATCTGATAGAATATGTGCTTGTTTCTGTGTTTGTGGAGTAGCATTGTTATACCAGGGTTGGTTCTGATGCCGAGAAGAAAGCGTTTCTTGTGTTTCCATTTTTGGAGAGGCCTCCAACTGAGCAGGATTAGTGTAGCAATGTGTAAAGGCGTGAGAGTGGGGCTCGAGAACAGCGGAGTGCAATGCGATGGGTTCTCCTAATCTGATAGAATATGTGCTTGTTTCTGTGTTTGTGGAGTAGCATTGTTATACCAGGGTTGGTTCTGATGCCGAGAAGGAAGCGTTCCTTGTGTTTCCATTTTCGGAGAACCTCCAACTGAGCAGGATTAGTGTAGCAATGTGTAAAGGCGTGAGAGTGGGCCTCGAAAACAGCGGAGTGCAATGCGATGGGTTCTCCTAATCTGATAGAATATGTGCTTGTTTCTGTGTTTGTGGAGTAGCATTGTTATACCAGGGTTGGTTTTGATGCCGAGAAGGAAGCGTTTCTTGTGTTTCCATTTTCGGAGAGGCCTCCAACTGAGCAGGATAAGTGTAGCAATGTGTAAAGGCGTGAGAGTGGGCCTCGAAAACACCGGAGTGCAATGCGATCGGTTCTCCTAATCTGATAGAATATGTGCTTGTTTCTGTGTTTGTGGAGTAGCATTGTTATACCAGGGTTGGTTCTGATGCCGAGAAGGAAGCGTTCCTTGTGTTTCCATTTTCGGAGAGGCCTCCAACTGAGCAGGATTAGTGTAGCAATGTGTAAAGGCGTGAGAGTGGGCCTCGAAAATAGCGGAGTCCGATGCGATGGGTTCTCCTAATCTGATAGAATATGTGCTTGTTTCTGTGTTTGTGGAGTAGCATTGTTATACCAGGGTTGGTTCTGATGCCGAGAAGGAAGCGTTCCTTGTGTTTCCATTTTCAGAGAGGCCTCCAACTGAGCAGGATTAGTGTAGCAATGTGTAAAGGCGTGAGAGTGGGCCTCGAAAACAGCGGAGTGCAATGCGATGGGTTCTCCTAATCTGATAGAATATGTGCTTGTTTCTGTTTTTGTGGAGTAGCATTGTTATACCAGGGTTGGTTCTGATGCCGAGAAGGAAGCGTTCCTCGTGTTTCCATTTTCGGAGAGGCCTCCAACTGAGCAGGATTAGTGTAGCAGTGTGTAAAGGCGTGAGAGTGGGCCTCGAAAACAGCGGAGTGCAATGCGATGGGTTCTCCTAATCTGATAGAATATGTGCTTGTTTCTGTGTTTGTGGAGTAGCATTGTTATACCAGGTTTGGTTTTGATGCCGAGAAGGAAGCGTTTCTTGGGTTTCCATTTTCGGAGAGGGCTCCAACTGAGCAGGATTAGTGTAGCAATGTGTAAAGGCGTGAGGGTGGGCCTCGAAAACACCGGAGTGCAATGCGATGGGTTCTCCTAATCTGATAGAATAGGTGCTTGTTTCTGTGTTTGTGGAGTAGCATTGTTATACCAGGGTTGGTTCTGATGCCGAGAAGGAAGCATTCCTTGTGTTTCCATTTTCAGAGAGGCCTCCAACTGAGCAGGATTAGTGTAGCAATGTGTAAAGGCGTGAGAGTTGGCCTCGAAAACAGCGGAGTGCAATGCGATGGGTTCTCCTAATCTGATAGAATATGTGCTTGTTTCTGTGTTTGTGGAGTAGCATTGTTATACCAGGGTTGGTTCTGATGCCGAGAAGGAAGCGTTCCTTGTGTTTCCATTTTCGGAGAGACCTCCAACTGAGCAGGATTAGTGTAGCAATGTGTAAAGGCGTGAGAGTAGGCCTCGAAAACAGCGGAGTGCAATGCGATGGGTTCTCCTAATCTGATAGAATATGTGCTTGTTTCTGTGTTTGTGGAGTAGCATTGTTATACCAGGGTTGGTTCTGATGCCGAGAAGGAAGCGTTCCTTGTGTTTCCATTTTCGGAGAGGCCTCCAACTGAGCAGGATTAGTGTAGCAATGTGTAAAGGCGTGAGAGTGGGCCTCGAAAACAGCGGAGTGCGATGCGATGGGTTCTCCTAATCTGATAGAATATGTGCTTGTTTCTGTGTTTGTGGAGTAGCATTGTTATACCAGGGTTGGTTCTGATGCCGAGAAGGAAGCGTTCCTTGTGTTTCCATTTTCAGAGAGGCCTCCAACTGAGCAGGATTAGTGTAGCAATGTGTAAAGGCGTAAGAGTGGGCCTCGAAAACAGCGGAGTGCAATGCGATGGGTTCTCCTAATCTGATAGAATATGTGCTTGTTTCTGTGTTTGTGGAGTAGCATTGTTATACCAGGGTTGGTTCTGATGCCGAGAAGGAAGCGTTCCTTGTGTTTCCATTTTCAGAGAGGCCTCCAACTGAGCAGGATTAGTGTAGCAATGTGTAAAGGCGTGAGAGTGGGCCTCGAAAACAGCGGAGTGCAATGCGATGGGTTCTCCTAATCTGATAGAATATGTGCTTGTTTCTGTGTTTGTGGAGTAGCATTGTTATACCAGGGTTGGTTCTGATGCCGAGAAGGAAGCGTTCCTCGTGTTTCCATTTTCGGAGAGGCCTCCAACTGAGCAGGATTAGTGTAGCAATATGTAAAGGCGTGAGAGTGGGCCTCGAAAACAGCGGAGTGCAATGCGATGGGTTCTCCTAATCTGATAGAATATGTGCTTGTTTCTGTGTTTGTGGAGTAGCATTGTTATACCAGGTTTGGTTTTGATGCCGAGAAGGAAGCGTTTCTTGTGTTTCCATTTTCGGAGAGGCCTCCAACTGAGCAGGATTAGTGTAGCAATGTGTAAAGGCGTGAGAGTGGGCCTCGAAAACACCGGAGTGCAATGCGATGGGTTCTCCTAATCTGATAGAATATGTGCTTGTTTCTGTGTTTGTGGAGTAGCATTGTTATACCAGGGTTGGTTCTGATGCCGAGAAGGAAGCGTTCCTTGTGTTTCCATTTTCAGAGAGGCCTCCAACTGAGCAGGATTAGTGTAGCAATGTGTAAAGGCGTGAGAGTGGGCCTCGAAAACAGCGGAGTGCAATGCGATGGGTTCTCCTAATCTGATAGAATATGTGCTTGTTTCTGTGTTTGTGGAGTAGCATTGTTATACCAGGGTTGGTTCTGATGCCGAGAAGGGAGCGTTCCTTGTGTTTCCATTTTCAGAGAGGCCTCCAACTGAGCAGGATTAGTGTAGCAATGTGTAAAGGCGTGAGAGTGGGCCTCGAAAACAGCGGAGTGCAATGCGATGGGTTCTCCTAATCTGATAGAATATGTGCTTGTTTCTGTGTTTGTGGAGTAGCATTGTTATACCAGGGTTGGTTTTGATGCCGAGAAGAAAGCGTTTCTTGTGTTTCCATTTTCGGAGAGGCCTCCAACTGAGCAGGATTAGTGTAGCAATGTGTAAAGGCGTGAGAGTGGGCCTCGAAAACAGCGGAGTGCAATGCGATGGGTTCTCCTAATCTGATAGAATATGTGCTTGTTTCTGTGTTTGTGGAGTAGCATTGTTATACCAGGGTTGGTTCTGATGCCGAGAAGGGAGCGTTCCTTGTGTTTCCATTTTCGGAGAGGCCTCCAACTGAGCAGGATTAGTGTAGCAATGTGTAAAAGCGTGAGAGTGGGCCTCGAAAACACCGGAGTGCAATGCGATGGGTTCTCCTAATCTGATAGAATATGTGCTTGTTTCTGTGTTTGTGGAGTAGCATTGTTATACCAGGGTTGGTTTTGATGCCGAGAAGAAAGCGTTTCTTGTGTTTCCATTTTCAGAGAGGCCTCCAACTGAGCAGGATTAGTGTAGCAATGTGTAAAGGCGTGAGAGTTGGCCTCGAAAACAGCGGAGTGCAATGCGATGGGTTCTCCTAATCTGATAGAATATGTGCTTGTTTCTGTGTTTGTGGAGTAGCATTGTTATACCAGGGTTGGTTCTGATGCCGAGAAGGAAGCGTTCCTTGTGTTTCCATTTTCGGAGAGGCCTCCAACTGAGCAGGATTAGTGTAGCAATGTGTAAAGGCGTGAGAGTAGGCCTCGAAAACAGCGGAGTGCAATGCGATGGGTTCTCCTAATCTGATAGAATATGTGCTTGTTTCGGTGTTTGTGGAGTAGCATTGTTATACCAGGGTTGGTTCTGATGCCGAGAAGGAAGCGTTCCTTGTGTTTCCATTTTCGGAGAGGCCTCCAACTGAGCAGGATTAGTGTAGCAATGTGTAAAGGCGTGAGAGTGGGCCTCGAAAACAGCGGAGTGCGATGCGATGGGTTCTCCTAATCTGATAGAATATGTGCTTGTTTCTGTGTTTGTGGAGTAGCATTGTTATACCAGGGTTGGTTCTGATGCCGAGAAGGAAGCGTTCCTTGTGTTTCCATTTTCAGAGAGGCCTCCAACTGAGCAGGATTAGTGTAGCAATGTGTAAAGGCGTAAGAGTGGGCCTCGAAAACAGCGGAGTGCAATGCGATGGGTTCTCCTAATCTGATAGAATATGTGCTTGTTTCTGTGTTTGTGGAGTAGCATTGTTATACCAGGGTTGGTTCTGATGCCGAGAAGGAAGCGTTCCTTGTGTTTCCATTTTCAGAGAGGCCTCCAACTGAGCAGGATTAGTGTAGCAATGTGTAAAGGCGTGAGAGTGGGCCTCGAAAACAGCGGAGTGCAATGCGATGGGTTCTCCTAATCTGATAGAATATGTGCTTGTTTCTGTGTTTGTGGAGTAGCATTGTTATACCAGGGTTGGTTCTGATGCCGAGAAGGAAGCGTTCCTCGTGTTTCCATTTTCGGAGAGGCCTCCAACTGAGCAGGATTAGTGTAGCAATGTGTAAAGGCGTGAGAGTGGGCCTCGAAAACAGCGGAGTGCAATGCGATGGGTTCTCCTAATCTGACAGAATATGTGCTTGTTTCTGTGTTTGTGGAGTAGCATTGTTATACCAGGTTTGGTTTTGATGCCGAGAAGGAAGCGTTTCTTGTGTTTCCATTTTCGGAGAGGCCTCCAACTGAGCAGGATTAGTGTTGCAATGTGTAAAGGCGTGAGAGTGGGCCTCGAAAACACCGGAGTGCAATGCGATGGGTTCTCCTAATCTGATAGAATATGTGCTTGTTTCTGTGTTTGTGGAGTAGCATTGTTATACCAGGGTTGGTTCTGATGCCGAGAAGGAAGCGTTCCTTGTGTTTCCATTTTCAGAGAGGCCTCCAACTGAGCAGGATTAGTGTAGCAATGTGTAAAGGCGTGAGAGTGGGCCTCGAAAACAGCGGAGTGCAATGCGATGGGTTCACCTAATCTGATAGAATATGTGCTTGTTTCTGTGTTTGTGGAGTAGCATTGTTATACCAGGGTTGGTTCTGATGCCGAGAAGGGAGCGTTCCTTGTGTTTCCATTTTCAGAGAGGCCTCCAACTGAGCAGGATTAGTGTAGCAATGTGTAAAGGCGTGAGAGTGGGCCTCGAAAACAGCGGAGTGCAATGCGATGGGTTCTCCTAATCTGATAGAATATGTGCTTGTTTCTGTGTTTGTGGAGTAGCATTGTTATACCAGGGTTGGTTTTGATGCCGAGAAGAAAGCGTTTCTTGTGTTTCCATTTTCGGAGAGGCCTCCAACTGAGCAGGATTAGTGTAGCAATGTGTAAAGGCGTGAGAGTGGGCCTCGAAAACAGCGGAGTGCAATGCGATGGGTTCTCCTAATCTGATAGAATATGTGCTTGTTTCTGTGTTTGTGGAGTAGCATTGTTATACCAGGGTTGGTTCTGATGCCGAGAAGGGAGCGTTCCTTGTGTTTCCATTTTCGGAGAGGCCTCCAACTGAGCAGTATTAGTGTAGCAATGTGTAAAGGCGTGAGAGTGGGCCTCGAAAACACTGGAGTGCAATGCGATGGGTTCTCCTAATCTGATAGAATATGTGCTTGTTTCTGTGTTTGTGGAGTAGCATTGTTATACCAGGGTTGGTTCTGATGCCGAGAAGGAAGAGTTCCTTGTGTTTCCATTTTCGGAGAGGCCTCCAACTGAGCAGGATTAGTGTAGCAATGTGTAAAGGCGTGAGAGTGGGCCTCGAAAACAGCGGAGTCCGATGCGATGGGTTCTCCTAATCTGATAGAATATGTGCTTGTTTCTGTGTTTGTGGAGTAGCATTGTTATACCAGGGTTGGTTCCGATGCCGAGAAGGAAGCGTTCCTTGTGTTTCCATTTTCAGAGAGGCCTCCAACTGAGCAGGATTAGTGTAGCAATGTGTAAAGGCGTGAGAGTGGGCCTCGAAAACAGCGGAGTGCAATGCGATGGGTTCTCCTAATCTGATAGAATATGTGCTTGTTTCTGTGTTTGTGGAGTAGCATTGTTATACCAGGGTTGGTTCTGATGCCGAGAAGGAAGCGTTCCTCGTGTTTCCATTTTCGGAGAGGCCTCCAACTGAGCAGGATTAGTGTAGCAATGTGTAAAGGCGTGAGAGTGGGCCTCGAAAACAGCGGAGTGCAATGCGATGGGTTCTCCTAATCTGATAGAATATGTGCTTGTTTCTGTGTTTGTGGAGTAGCATTGTTATACCAGGTTTGGTTTTGATGCCGAGAAGGAAGCGTTTCTTGTGTTTCCATTTTCGGAGAGGCCTCCAACTGAGCAGGATTAGTGTAGCAATGTGTAAAGGCGTGAGAGTGGGCCTCGAAAACACCGGAGTGCAATGCGATGGGTTCTCCTAATCTGATAGAATATGTGCTTGTTTCTGTGTTTGTGGAGTAGCATTGTTATACCAGGGTTGGTTCTGATGCCGAGAAGGAAGCGTTCCTTGTGTTTCCATTTTCAGAGAGGCCTCCAACTGAGCAGGATTAGTGTAGCAATGTGTAAAGGCGTGAGAGTGGGCCTCGAAAACAGCGGAGTGCAATGCGATGGGTTCTCCTAATCTGATCGAATATGTGCTTGTTTCTGTGTTTGTGGAGTAGCATTGTTATACCAGGGTTGGTTCTGATGCCGAGAAGGGAGCGTTCCTTGTGTTTCCATTTTCAGAGAGGCCTCCAACTGAGCAGGATTAGTGTAGCAATGTGTAAAGGTGTGAGAGTGGGCCTCGAAAACAGCGGAGTGCAATGCGATGGGTTCTCCTAATCTGATAGAATATGTGCTTGTTTCTGTGTTTGTGGAGTAGCATTGTTATACCAGGGTTGGTTTTGATGCCGAGAACAAAGCGTTTCTTGTGTTTCCATTTTCGGAGAGGCCTCCAACTGAGCAGGATTAGTGTAGCAATGTGTAAAGGCGTGAGAGTGGGCCTCGAAAACAGCGGAGTGCAATGCGATGGGTTCTCCTAATCTCATAGAATATGTGCTTGTTTCTGTGTTTGTGGAGTAGCATTGTTATACCAGGGTTGGTTCTGATGCCGAGAAGGGAGCGTTCCTTGTGTTTCCATTTTCGGAGAGGCCTCCAACTGAGCAGGATTAGTGTAGCAATGTGTAAAGGCGTGAGAGTGGGCCTCGAAAACACCGGAGTGCAATGCGATGGGTTCTCCTAATCTGATAGAATATGTGCTTGTTTCTGTGTTTGTGGAGTAGCATTGTTATACCAGGATTGGTTTTGATGCCGAGAAGAAAGCGTTTCTTGTGTTTCCATTTTCAGAGAGGCCTCCAACTGAGCAGGATTAGTGTAGCAATGTGTAAAGGCGTGAGAGTTGGCCTCGAAAACAGCGGAGTGCAATGCGATGGGTTCTCCTAATCTCATAGAATATGTGCTTGTTTCTGTGTTTGTGGAGTAGCATTGTTATACCAGGGTTGGTTCTGATGCCGAGAAGGAATCGTTCCTTGTGTTTCCATTTTCGGAGAGGCCTCCAACTGAGCAGGATTAGTGTAGCAATGTGTAAAGGCGTGAGAGTAGGCCTCGAAAACAGCGGAGTGCAATGCGATGGGTTCTCCTAATCTGATAGAATATGTGCTTGTTTCTGTGTTTGTGGAGTAGCATTGTTATACCAGGGTTGGTTCTGATGCCGAGAAGGAAGCGTTCCTTGTGTTTCCATTTTCGGAGAGGCCTCCAACTGAGCAGGATTAGTGTAGCAATGTGTAAAGGCGTGAGAGTGGGCCTCGAAAATAGCGGAGTGCGATGCGATGGGTTCTCCTAATCTGATAGAATATGTGCTTGTTTCTGTGTTTGTGGAGTAGCATTGTTATACCAGGGTTGGTTCTGATGCCGAGAAGGAAGCGTTCCTTGTGTTTCCATTTTCAGAGAGGCCTCCAACTGAGCAGGATTAGTGTAACAATGTGTAAAGGCGTAAGAGTGGGCCTCGAAAACAGCGGAGTGCAATGCGATGGGTTCTCCTAATCTGATAGAATATGTGCTTGTTTCTGTGTTTGTGGAGTAGCATTGTTATACCAGGGTTGGTTCTGATGCCGAGAAGGAAGCGTTCCTTGTGTTTCCATTTTCGGAGAGGCCTCCAACTGAGCAGGATTAGTGTAGCAATGTGTAAAGGCGTGAGAGTGGGCCTCGAAAACAGCGGAGTGCGATGCGATGGGTTCTCCTAATCTGATAGAATATGTGCTTGTTTCTGTGTTTGTGGAGTAGCATTGTTATACCAGGGTTGGTTCTGATGCCGAGAAGGAAGCGTTCCTTGTGTTTCAATTTTCGGAGAGGCCTCCAACTGAGCAGGATTAGTGTAGCAATGTGTAAAGGCGTGAGAGTGGGCCTCGAAAACAGCGGAGTGCAATGCGATGGGTTCTCCTAATCTGATAGAATATGTGCTTGTTTCTGTGTTTGTGGAGTAGCATTGTTATACCAGGGTTGGTTTTGATGCTTAGAAGAAAGCGTTTCTTGTGTTTCCATTTTCAGAGAGGCCTCCAACTGAGCAGGATTAGTGTAGCAATGTGTAAAGGCGTGAGAGTTGGCCTCGAAAACAGCGGAGTGCAATGCGATGGGTTCTCCTAATCTGATAGAATATGTGCTTGTTTCTGTGTTTGTGGAGTAGCATTGTTATACCAGGGTTGGTTCTGATGCCGAGAAGGAAGCGTTCCTTGTGTTTCCATTTTCGGAGAGGCCTCCAACTGAGCAGGATTAGTGTAGCAATGTGTAAAGGCGTGAGAGTAGGCCTCGAAAACAGCGGAGTGCAATGCGATGGGTTCTCCTAATCTGATAGAATATGTGCTTGTTTCTGTGTTTGTGGAGTAGCATTGTTATACCAGGGTTGGTTTTGATGCTTAGAAGAAAGCGTTTCTTGTGTTTCCATTTTCAGAGAGGCCTCCAACTGAGCAGGATTAGTGTAGCAATGTGTAAAGGCGTGAGAGTTGGCCTCGAAAACAGCGGAGTGCAATGCGATGGGTTCTCCTAATCTGATAGAATATGTGCTTGTTTCTGTGTTTGTGGAGTAGCATTGTTATACCAGGGTTGGTTCTGATGCCGAGAAGGAAGCGTTCCTTGTGTTTCCATTTTCGGAGAGGCCTCCAACTGAGCAGGATTAGTGTAGCAATGTGTAAAGGCGTGAGAGTAGGCCTCGAAAACAGCGGAGTGCAATGCGATGGGTTCTCCTAATCTGATAGAATATGTGCTTGTTTCTGTGTTTGTGGAGTAGCATTGTTATACCAGGGTTGGTTCTGATGCCGAGAAGGAAGCGTTCCTTGTGTTTCCATTTTCGGAGAGGCCTCCAACTGAGCAGGATTAGTGTAGCAATGTGTAAAGGCGTGAGAGTGGGCCTCGAAAACAGCGGAGTGCGATGCGATGGGTTCTCCTAATCTGATAGAATATGTGCTTGTTTCTGTGTTTGTGGAGTAGCATTGTTATACCAGGGTTGGTTCTGATGCCGAGAAGGAAGCGTTCCTTGTGTTTCCATTTTCAGAGAGGCCTCCAACTGAGCAGGATTAGTGTAGCAATGTGTAAAGGCGTAAGAGTGGGCCTCGAAAACAGCGGAGTGCAATGCGATGGGTTCTCCTAATCTGATAGAATATGTGCTTGATTCTGTGTTTGTGGAGTAGCATTGTTATACCAGGGTTGGTTCTGATGCCGAGAAGGAAGCGTTCCTTGTGTTTCCATTTTCGGAGAGGCCTCCAACTGAGCAGGATTAGTGTAGCAATGTGTAAAGGCGTGAGAGTGGGCCTCGAAAACAGCGGAGTGCGATGCGATGGGTTCTCCTAATCTGATAGAATATGTGCTTGTTTCTGTGTTTGTGGAGTAGCATTGTTATACCAGGGTTAATTCTGATGCCGAGAAGGAAGCGTTCCTTGTGTTTCCATTTTCAGAGAGGCCTCCAACTGAGCAGGATTAGTGTAGCAATGTGTAAAGGCATGAGAGTTGGCCTCGAAAACAGCGGAGTGCAATGCGATGGGTTCTCCTAATCTGATAGAATATGTGCTTGTTTCTGTGTTTGTGGAGTAGCATTGTTATACCAGGGTTGGTTCTGATGCCGAGAAGGAAGCGTTCCTTGTGTTTCAATTTTCGGAGAGGCCTCCAACTGAGCAGGATTAGTGTAGCAATGTGTAAAGGCGTGAGAGTAGGCCTCGAAAACAGCGGAGTGCAATGCGATGGGTTCTCCTAATCTGATAGAATATGTGCTTGTTTCTGTGTTTGTGGAGTAGCATTGTTATACCAGGGTTGGTTCTGATGCCGAGAAGGAAGCGTTCCTTGTGTTTCCATTTTCGGAGAGGCCTCAAACTGAGCAGGATTAGTGTAGCAATGTGTAAAGGCGTGAGAGTGGGCCTCGAAAACAGCGGAGTGCGATGCGATGGGTTCTCCTAATCTGATAGAATATGTGCTTGTTTCTGTGTTTGTGGAGTAGCATTGTTATACCAGGGTTGGTTCTGATGCCGAGAAGGAAGCGTTCCTTGTGTTTCCATTTTCAGACAGGCCTCTAACTGAGCAGGATTAGTGTAGCAATGTGTAAAGGCGTAAGAGTGGGCCTCGAAAACAGCGGAGTGCAATGCGATGGGTTCTCCTAATCTGATAGAATATGTGCTTGTTTCTGTGTTTGTGGAGTAGCATTGTTATACCAGGGTTGGTTCTGATGCCGAGAAGAAAGCGTTTCTTGTGTTTCCATTTTCGGAGAGGCCTCCAACTGAGCAGGATTAGTGTAGCAATGTGTAAAGGCGTGAGAGTGGGCCTCGAAAACAGCGGAGTGCAATGCGATGGGTTCTCCTAATCAGATAGAATATGTGCTTGTTTCTGTGTTTGTGGAGTAGCATTGTTATACCAGGGTTGGTTTTGATGCCGAGAAGGAAGCGTTTCTTGTGTTTCCATTTTCGGAGAGGCCACCAACTGAGCAGGATTAGTGTAGCAATGTGTAAAGGCGTGAGAGTGGGCCTCGAAAACACCGGAGTGCAATGCGATGGGTTCTCCTAATCTGATAGAATATGTGCTTGTTTCTGTGTTTGTGGAGTAGCATTGTTATACCAGGGTTGGTTCTGATTCCGAGAAGGAAGCGTTCCTGGTGTTTCCATTTTCAGAGAGGCCTCCAACTGAGCAGGATTAGTGTAGCAATGTGTAAAGGCGTGAGAGTGGGCCTCGAAAACAGCGGAGTGCAATGCGATGGGTTCTCCTAATCTGATAGAATATGTGCTTGTTTCTGTGTTTGTGGAGTAGCATTGTTATACCAGGGTTGGTTCTGATGCCGAGAAGGGAGCGTTCCTTGTGTTTCCATTTTCAGACAGGCCTCCAACTGAGCAGGATTAGTGTAGCAATGTGTAAAGGCGTGAGAGTGGGCCTCGAAAACAGCGGAGTGCAATGCGATGGGTTCTCCTAATCTGATAGAATATGTGCTTGTTTCTGTGTTTGTGGAGTAGCATTGTTATACCAGGGTTGGTTTTGATGCCGAGAAGAAAGCGTTTCTTGTGTTTCCATTTTCGGAGAGGCCTCCAACTGAGCAGGATTAGTGTAGCAATGTGTAAAGGCGTGAGAGTGGGCCTCGAAAACAGCGGAGTGCAATGCGATGGGTTCTCCTAATCTGATAGAATATGTGCTTGTTTCTGTGTTTGTGGAGTAGCATTGTTATACCAGGGTTGGTTCTGATGCCGAGAAGAAAGCGTTTCTTGTGTTTCCATTTTTGGAGAGGCCTCCAACTGAGCAGGATTAGTGTAGCAATGTGTAAAGGCGTGAGAGTGGGCCTCGAGAAAAGCGGAGTGCAATGCGATGGGTTCTCCTAATCTGATAGAATATGTGCTTGTTTCTGTGTTTGTGGAGTAGCATTGTTATACCAGGGTTGGTTCTGATGCCGAGAAGGAAGCGTTCCTTGTGTTTCCATTTTCGGAGAGGCCTCCAACTGAGCAGGATTAGTGTAGCAATGTGTAAAGGCGTGAGAGTGGGCCTCGAAAACAGCGGAGTGCAATGCGATGGGTTCTCCTAATCTGATAGAATATGTGCTTGTTTCTGTGTTTGTGGAGTAGCATTGTTATACCAGGGTTGGTTCTGATGCCGAGAAGGAAGCGTTCCTTGTGTTTCAATTTTCGGAGAGGCCTCCAACTGAGCAGGATTAGTGTAGCAATGTGTAAAGGCGTGAGAGTGGGCCTCGAAAACAGCGGAGTGCAATGCGATGGGTTCTCCTAATCTGATAGAATATGTGCTTGTTTCTGTGTTTGTGGAGTAGCATTGTTATACCAGGGTTGGTTTTGATGCCGAGAAGAAAGCGTTTCTTGTGTTTCCATTTTCAGAGAGGCCTCCAACTGAGCAGGATTAGTGTAGCAATGTGTAAAGGCGTGAGAGTTGGCCTCGAAAACAGCGGAGTGCAATGCGATGGGTTCTCCTAATCTGATAGAATATGTGCTTGTTTCTGTGTTTGTGGAGTAGCATTGTTATACCAGGGTTGGTTCTGATGCCGAGAAGGAAGCGTTCCTTGTGTTTCCATTTTCGGAGAGGCCTCCAACTGAGCAGGATTAGTGTAGCAATGTGTAAAGGCGTGAGAGTAGGCCTCGAAAACAGCGGAGTGCAATGCGATGGGTTCTCCTAATCTGATAGAATATGTGCTTGTTTCTGTGTTTGTAAAGTAGCATTGTTATACCAGGGTTGGTTCTGATGCCGAGAAGGAAGCGTTCCTCGTGTTTCCATTTTCGGAGAGGCCTCCAACTGAGCAGGATTAGTGTAGCAATGTGTAAAGGCGTGAGAGTGGGCCTCGAAAACAGCGGAGTGCGATGCGATGGGTTCTCCTAATCTGATAGAATATGTGCTTGTTTCTGTGTTTGTGGAGTAGCATTGTTATACCAAGTTTGGTTTTGATGCCGAGAAGGAAGCGTTTCTTGTGTTTCCATTTTCGGAGAGGCCTCCAACTGAGCAGGATTAGTGTAGCAATGTGTAAAGGCGTGAGAGTGGGCCTCGAAAACACCGGAGTGCAATGCGATGGGTTCTCCTAATCTGATAGAATATGTGCTTGTTTCTGTGTTTGTGGAGTAGCATTGTTATACCAGGGTTGGTTCTGATGCCGAGAAGGAAGCGTTCCTTGTGTTTCCATTTTCAGAGAGGCCTCCAACTGAGCAGGATTAGTGTAGCAATGTGTAAAGGCGTGAGAGTGGGCCTCGAAAACAGCGGAGTGCAATGCGATGGGTTCTCCTAATCTGATAGAATATGTGCTTGTTTCTGTGTTTGTGGAGTAGCATTGTTATACCAGGGTTGGTTCTGATGCCGAGAAGGGAGCGTTCCTTGTGTTTCCATTTTCAGAGAGGCCTCCAACTGAGCAGGATTAGTGTAGCAATGTGTAAAGGCGTGAGAGTGGGCCTCGAAAACACCGGAGTGCAATGCGATGGGTTCTCCTAATCTGATAGAATATGTGCTTGTTTCTGTGTTTGTGGAGTAGCATTGTTATACCAGGGTTGGTTCTGATGCCGAGAAGAAAGCGTTTCTTGTGTTTCCATTTTTGGAGAGGCCTCCAACTGAGCAGGATTAGTGTAGCAATGTGTAAAGGCGTGAGAGTGGGGCTCGAGAACAGTGGAGTGCAATGCGATGGGTTCTCCTAATCTGATAGAATATGTGCTTGTTTCTGTGTTTGTGGAGTAGCATTGTTATACCAGGGTTGGTTCTGATGCCGAGAAGGAAGCGTTCCTTGTGTTTCCATTTTCGGAGAACCTCCAACTGAGCAGGATTAGTGTAGCAATGTGTAAAGGCGTGAGAGTGGGCCTCGAAAACAGCGGAGTGCAATGCGATGGGTTCTCCTAATCTGATAGAATATGTGCTTGTTTCTGTGTTTGTGGAGTAGCATTGTTATACCAGGGTTGGTTTTGATGCCGAGAAGAAAGCGTTTCTTGTGTTTCCATTTTCAGAGAGGCCTCCAACTGAGCAGGATTAGTGTAGCAATGTGTAAAGGCGTGAGAGTTGGCCTCGAAAACAGCGGAGTGCAATGCGATGGGTTCTCCTAATCTGATAGAATATGTGCTTGTTTCTGTGTTTGTGGAGTAGCATTGTTATACCAGGGTTGGTTCTGATGCCGAGAAGGAAGCGTTCCTTGTGTTTCCATTTTCGGAGAGGCCTCCAACTGAGCAGGATTAGTGTAGCAATGTGTAAAGGCGTGAGAGTAGGCCTCGAAAACAGCGGAGTGCAATGCGATGGGTTCTCCTAATCTGATAGAATATGTGCTTGTTTCTGTGTTTGTGGAGTAGCATTGTTATACCAGGGTTGGTTCTGATGCCGAGAAGGAAGCGTTCCTTGTGTTTCCATTTTCGGAGAGGCCTCCAACTGAGCAGGATTAGTGTAGCAATGTGTAAAGGCGTGAGAGTGGGCCTCGAAAATAGCGGAGTCCGATGCGATGGGTTCTCCTAATCTGATAGAATATGTGCTTGTTTCTGTGTTTGTGGAGTAGCATTGTTATACCAGGGTTGGTTCTGATGCCGAGAAGGAAGCGTTCCTTGTGTTTCCATTTTCAGAGAGGCCTCCAACTGAGCAGGATTAGTGTAGCAATGTGTAAAGGCGTGAGAGTGGGCCTCAAAAACAGCGGAGTGCAATGCGATGGGTTCTCCTAATCTGATAGAATATGTGCTTGTTTCTGTTTTTGTGGAGTAGCATTGTTATACCAGGGTTGGTTCTGATGCCGAGAAGGAAGCGTTCCTCGTGTTTCCATTTTCGGAGAGGCCTCCAACTGAGCAGGATTAGTGTAGCAATGTGTAAAGGCGTGAGAGTGGGCCTCGAAAACAGCGGAGTGCAATGCGATGGGTTCTCCTAATCTGATAGAATATCTGCTTGTTTCTGTGTTTGTGGAGTAGCATTGTTATACCAGGTTTGGTTTTGATGCCGAGAAGGAAGCGTTTCTTGGGTTTCCATTTTCGGAGAGGCCTCCAACTGAGCAGGATTAGTGTAGCAATGTGTAAAGGCGTGAGAGTGGGCCTCGAAAACACCGGAGTGCAATGCGATGGGTTCTCCTAATCTGATAGAATATGTGCTTGTTTCTGTGTTTGTGGAGTAGCATTGTTATACCAGGGTTGGTTCTGATGCCGAGAAGGAAGCATTCCTTGTGTTTCCATTTTCAGAGAGGCCTCCAACTGAGCAGGATTAGTGTAGCAATGTGTAAAGGCGTGAGAGTGGGCCTCGAAAACAGCGGAGTGCAATGCGATGGGTTCTCCAAATCTGATAGAATATGTGCTTGTTTCTGTGTTTGTGGAGTAGCATTGTTATACCAGGGTTGGTTCTGATGCCGAGAAGGGAGCGTTCCTTGTGTTTCCATTTTCAGAGAGGCCTCCAACTGAGCAGGATTAGTGTAGCAATGTGTAAAGGCGTGAGAGTGGGCCTCGAAAACAGCGGAGTGCAATGCGATGGGTTCTCCTAATCTGATAGAATATGTGCTTGTTTCTGTGTTTGTGGAGTAGCATTGTTATACCAGGGTTGGTTCTGATGCCGAGAAGGGAGCGTTCCTTGTGTTTCCATTTTCGGAGAGGCCTCCAACTGAGCAGGATTAGTGTAGCAATGTGTAAGGGCGTGAGAGTGGGCCTCGAAAACACCGGAGTGCAATGCGATGGGTTCTCCTAATCTGATAGAATATGTGCTTGTTTCTGTGTTTGTGGAGTAGCATTGTTATACCAGGGTTGGTTTTGATGCCGAGAAGAAAGCGTTTCTTGTGTTTCCATTTTCAGAGAGGCCTCCAACTGAGCAGGATTAGTGTAGCAATGTGTAAAGGCGTGAGAGTTGGCCTCGAAAACAGCGGAGTGCAATGCGATGGGTTCTCCTAATCTGATAGAATATGTGCTTGTTTCTGTGTTTGCAGGGTTGGTTCTGATGCCGAGAAGGAAGCGTTCCTTGTGTTTCCATTTTCGGAGAGGCCTCCAGCTGAGCAGGATTAGTGTAGCAATGTGTAAAGGCGTGAGAGTAGGCCTCGAAAACAGCGGAGTGCAATGCGATGGGTTCTCCTAATCTGATAGAATATGTGCTTGTTTCTGTGTTTGTGGAGTAGCATTGTTATACCAGGGTTGGTTCTGATGCCGAGAAGGAAGCGTTCCTTGTGTTTCCATTTTCAGAGAGGCCTCCAACTGAGCAGGATTAGTGTAGCAATGTGTAAAGGCGTAAGAGTGGGCCTCGAAAACAGCGGAGTGCAATGCGATGGGTTCTCCTAATCTGATAGAATATGTGCTTGTTTCTGTGTTTGTGGAGTAGCATTGTTATACCAGGGTTGGTTCTGATGCCGAGAAGGAAGCGTTCCTTGTGTTTCCATTTTCAGAGAGGCCTCCAACTGAGCAGGATTAGTGTAGCAATGTGTAAAGGCGTGAGAGTGGGCCTCGAAAACAGCGGAGTGCAATGCGATGGGTTCTCCTAATCTGATAGAATATGTGCTTGTTTCTGTGTTTGTGGAGTAGCATTGTTATACCAGGGTTGGTTCTGATGCCGAGAAGGAAGCGTTCCTCGTGTTTCCATTTTCGGAGAGGCCTCCAACTGAGCAGGATTAGTGTAGCAATGTGTAAAGGCGTGAGAGTGGGCCTCGAAAACAGCGGAGTGCAATGCGATGGGTTCTCCTAATCTGATAGAATATGTGCTTGTTTCGGTGTTTGTGGAGTAGCATTGTTATACCAGGGTTGGTTCTGATGCCGAGAAGGGAGCGTTCCTTGTGTTTCCATTTTCAGAGAGGCCTCCAACTGAGCAGGATTAGTGTAGCAATGTGTAAAGGCGTGAGAGTGGGCCTCGAAAACAGCGGAGTGCAATGCGATGGGTTCTCCTAATCTGATAGAATATGTGCTTGTTTCTGTGTTTGTGGAGTAGCATTGTTATACCAGGGTTGGTTCTGATGCCGAGAAGGGAGCGTTCCTTGTGTTTCCATTTTCAGAGAGGCCTCCAACTGAGCAGGATTAGTGTAGCAATGTGTAAAGGCGTGAGAGTGGGCCTCGAAAACAGCGGAGTGCAATGCGATGGGTTCTCCTAATCTGATAGAATATGTGCTTGTTTCTGTGTTTGTGGAGTAGCATTGTTATACCAGGGTTGGTTCTGATGCCGAGAAGGGAGCGTTCCTTGTGTTTCCATTTTCGGAGAGGCCTCCAACTGAGCAGGATTAGTGTAGCAATGTGTAAGGGCGTGAGAGTGGGCCTCGAAAACACCGGAGTGCAATGCGATGGGTTCTCCTAATCTGATAGAATATGTGCTTGTTTCTGTGTTTGTGGAGTAGCATTGTTATACCAGGGTTGGTTTTGATGCCGAGAAGAAAGCGTTTCTTGTGTTTCCATTTTCAGAGAGGCCTCCAACTGAGCAGGATTAGTGTAGCAATGTGTAAAGGCGTGAGAGTTGGCCTCGAAAACAGCGGAGTGCAATGCGATGGGTTCTCCTAATCTGATAGAATATGTGCTTGTTTCTGTGTTTGCAGGGTTGGTTCTGATGCCGAGAAGGAAGCGTTCCTTGTGTTTCCATTTTCGGAGAGGCCTCCAGCTGAGCAGGATTAGTGTAGCAATGTGTAAAGGCGTGAGAGTAGGCCTCGAAAACAGCGGAGTGCAATGCGATGGGTTCTCCTAATCTGATAGAATATGTGCTTGTTTCTGTGTTTGTGGAGTAGCATTGTTATACCAGGGTTGGTTCTGATGCCGAGAAGGAAGCGTTCCTTGTGTTTCCATTTTCAGAGAGGCCTCCAACTGAGCAGGATTAGTGTAGCAATGTGTAAAGGCGTGAGAGTGGGCCTCGAAAACAGCGGAGTGCAATGCGATGGGTTCTCCTAATCTGATAGAATATGTGCTTGTTTCTGTGTTTGTGGAGTAGCATTGTTATACCAGGGTTGGTTCTGATGCCGAGAAGGAAGCGTTCCTTGTGTTTCCATTTTCAGAGAGGCCTCCAACTGAGCAGGATTAGTGTAGCAATGTGTAAAGGCGTGAGAGTGGGCCTCGAAAACAGCGGAGTGCAATGCGATGGGTTCTCCTAATCTGATAGAATATGTGCTTGTTTCTGTGTTTGTGGAGTAGCATTGTTATACCAGGGTTGGTTCTGATGCCGAGAAGGAAGCGTTCCTCGTGTTTCCATTTTCGGAGAGGCCTCCAACTGAGCAGGATTAGTGTAGCAATGTGTAAAGGCGTGAGAGTGGGCCTCGAAAACAGCGGAGTGCAATGCGATGGGTTCTCCTAATCTGATAGAATATGTGCTTGTTTCGGTGTTTGTGGAGTAGCATTGTTATACCAGGTTTGGTTTTGATGCCGAGAAGGAAGCGTTTCTTGTGTTTCCATTTTCGGAGAGGCCTCCAACTGAGCAGGATTAGTGTAGCAATGTGTAAAGGCGTGAGAGTGGGCCTCGAAAACACCGGAGTGCAATGCGATGGGTTCTCCTAATCTGATAGAATATGTGCTTGTTTCTGTGTTTGTGGAGTAGCATTGTTATACCAGGGTTGGTTCTGATGCCGAGAAGGAAGCGTTCCTTGTGTTTCCATTTTCAGAGAGGCCTCCAACTGAGCAGGATTAGTGTAGCAATGTGTAAAGGCGTGAGAGTGGGCCTCAAAAACAGCGGAGTGCAATGCGATGGGTTCTCCTAATCTGATAGAATATGTGCTTGTTTCTGTGTTTGTGGAGTAGCATTGTTATACCAGGGTTGGTTCTGATGCCGAGAAGGGAGCGTTCCTTGTGTTTCCATTTTCAGAGAGGCCTCCAACTGAGCAGGATTAGTGTAGCAATGTGTAAAGGCGTGAGAGTGGGCCTCGAAAACAGCGGAGTGCAATGCGATGGGTTCTCCTAATCTGATAGAATATGTGCTTGTTTCTGTGTTTGTGGAGTAGCATTGTTATACCAGGGTTGGTTTTGATGCCGAGAAGAAAGCGTTTCTTGTGTTTCCATTTTCGGAGAGGCCTCCAACTGAGCAGGATTCGTGTAGCAATGTGTAAAGGCGTGAGAGTGGGCCTCGAAAACAGCGGAGTGCAATGCGATGGGTTCTCCTAATCTGATAGAATATGTGCTTGTTTCTGTGTTTGTGGAGTAGCATTGTTATACCAGGGTTGGTTCTGATGCCGAGAAGGGAGCGTTCCTTGTGTTTCCATTTTCGGAGAGGCCTCCAACTGAGCAGGATTAGTGTAGCAATGTGTAAAGGCGTGAGAGTGGGCCTCGAAAACACCGGAGTGCAATGCGATGGGTTCTCCTAATCTGATAGAATATGTGCTTGTTTCTGTGTTTGTGGAGTAGCATTGTTATACCAGGGTTGGTTCTGATGCCGAGAAGGAAGCGTTCCTTGTGTTTCCATTTTCAGAGAGGCCTCCAACTGAGCAGGATTAGTGTAGCAATGTGTAAAGGCGTGAGAGTGGGCCTCGAAAACAGCGGAGTGCAATGCGATGGGTTCTCCTAATCTGATAGAATATGTGCTTGTTTCTGTGTTTGTGGAGTAGCATTGTTATACCAGGGTTGGTTCTGATGCCGAGAAGGAAGCGTTCCTCGTGTTTCCATTTTCGGAGAGGCCTCCAACTGAGCAGGATTAGTGTAGCAATGTGTAAAGGCGTGAGAGTGGGCCTCGAAAACAGCGGAGTGCAATGCGATGGGTTCTCCTAATCTGATAGAATATGTGCTTGTTTCGGTGTTTGTGGAGTAGCATTGTTATACCAGGTTTGGTTTTGATGCCGAGAAGGAAGCGTTTCTTGTGTTTCCATTTTCGGAGAGGCCTCCAACTGAGCAGGATTAGTGTAGCAATGTGTAAAGGCGTGAGAGTGGGCCTCGAAAACACCGGAGTGCAATGCGATGGGTTCTCCTAATCTGATAGAATATGTGCTTGTTTCTGTGTTTGTGGAGTAGCATTGTTATACCAGGGTTGGTTCTGATGCCGAGAAGGGAGCGTTCCTTGTGTTTCCATTTTCAGAGAGGCCTCCAACTGAGCAGGATTAGTGTAGCAATGTGTAAAGGCGTGAGAGTGGGCCTCAAAAACAGCGGAGTGCAATGCGATGGGTTCTCCTAATCTGATAGAATATGTGCTTGTTTCTGTGTTTGTGGAGTAGCATTGTTATACCAGGGTTGGTTCTGATGCCGAGAAGGGAGCGTTCCTTGTGTTTCCATTTTCAGAGAGGCCTCCAACTGAGCAGGATTAGTGTAGCAATGTGTAAAGGCGTGAGAGTGGGCCTCGAAAACAGCGGAGTGCAATGCGATGGGTTCTCCTAATCTGATAGAATATGTGCTTGTTTCTGTGTTTGTGGAGTAGCATTGTTATACCAGGGTTGGTTTTGATGCCGAGAAGAAAGCGTTTCTTGTGTTTCCATTTTCGGAGAGGCCTCCAACTGAGCAGGATTCGTGTAGCAATGTGTAAAGGCGTGAGAGTGGGCCTCGAAAACAGCGGAGTGCAATGCGATGGGTTCTCCTAATCTGATAGAATATGTGCTTGTTTCTGTGTTTGTGGAGTAGCATTGTTATACCAGGGTTGGTTCTGATGCCGAGAAGGGAGCGTTCCTTGTGTTTCCATTTTCGGAGAGGCCTCCAACTGAGCAGGATTAGTGTAGCAATGTGTAAAGGCGTGAGAGTGGGCCTCGAAAACACCGGAGTGCAATGCGATGGGTTCTCCTAATCTGATAGAATATGTGCTTGTTTCTGTGTTTGTGGAGTAGCATTGTTATACCAGGGTTGGTTTTGATGCCGAGAAGAAAGCGTTTCTTGTGTTTCCATTTTCAGAGAGGCCTCCAACTGAGCAGGATTAGTGTAGCAATGTGTAAAGGCGTGAGAGTTGGCCTCGAAAACAGCGGAGTGCAATGCGATGGGTTCTCCTAATCTGATAGAATATGTGCTTGTTTCTGTGTTTGTGGAGTAGCATTGTTATACCAGGGTTGGTTCTGATGCCGAGAAGGAAGCGTTCCTGGTGTTTCCATTTTCGGAGAGGCCTCCAACTGAGCAGGATTAGTGTAGCAATGTGTAAAGGCGTGAGAGTAGGCCTCGAAAACAGCGGAGTGCAATGCGATGGGTTCTCCTAATCTGATAGAATATGTGCTTGTTTCTGTGTTTGTGGAGTAGCATTGTTATACCAGGGTTGGTTCTGATGCCGAGAAGGAAGCGTTCCTTGTGTTTCCATTTTCGGAGAGGCCTCCAACTGAGCAGGATTAGTGTAGCAATGTGTAAAGGCGTGAGAGTGGGCCTCGAAAACAGCGGAGTGCGATGCGATGGGTTCTCCTAATCTGATAGAATATGTGCTTGTTTCTGTGTTTGTGGAGTAGCATTGTTATACCAGGGTTGGTTCTGATGCCGAGAAGGAAGCGTTCCTTGTGTTTCCATTTTCGGAGAGGCCTCCAACTGAGCAGGATTAGTGTAGCAATGTGTAAAGGCGTGAGAGTAGGCCTCGAAAACAGCGGAGTGCAATGCGATGGGTTCTCCTAATCTGATAGAATATGTGCTTGTTTCTGTGTTTGTGGAGTAGCATTGTTATACCAGGGTTGGTTCTGATGCCGAGAAGGGAGCGTTCCTTGTGTTTCCATTTTCAGAGAGGCCTCCAACTGAGCAGGATTAGTGTAGCAATGTGTAAAGGCGTGAGAGTGGGCCTCGAAAACACCGGAGTGCAATGCGATGGGTTCTCCTAATCTGATAGAATATGTGCTTGTTTCTGTGTTTGTGGAGTAGCATTGTTATACCAGGGTTGGTTCTGATGCCGAGAAGAAAGCGTTCCTTGTGTTTCCATTTTCGGAGAACCTCCAACTGAGCAGGATTAGTGTAGCAATGTGTAAAGGCGTGAGAGTGGGCCTCGAAAACAGCGGAGTGCAATGCGATGGGTTCTCCTAATCTGATAGAATATGTGCTTGTTTCTGTGTTTGTGGAGTAGCATTGTTATACCAGGGTTGGTTTTGATGCCGAGAAGAAAGCGTTTCTTGTGTTTCCATTTTCAGAGAGGCCTCCAACTGAGCAGGATTAGTGTAGCAATGTGTAAAGGCGTGAGAGTTGGCCTCGAAAACAGCGGAGTGCAATGCGATGGGTTCTCCTAATCTGATAGAATATGTGCTTGTTTCTGTGTTTGTGGAGTAGCATTGTTATACCAGGGTTGGTTCTGATGCCGAGAAGGAAGCGTTCCTTGTGTTTCCATTTTCGGAGAGGCCTCCAACTGAGCAGGATTAGTGTAGCAATGTGTAAAGGCGTGAGAGTAGGCCTCGAAAACAGCGGAGTGCAATGCGATGGGTTCTCCTAATCTGATAGAATATGTGCTTGTTTCTGTGTTTGTGGAGTAGCATTGTTATACCAGGGTTGGTTCTGATGCCGAGAAGGAAGCGTTCCTTGTGTTTCCATTTTCGGAGAGGCCTCCAACTGAGCAGGATTAGTGTAGCAATGTGTAAAGGCGTGAGAGTGGGCCTCGAAAATAGCGGAGTCCGATGCGATGGGTTCTCCTAATCTGATAGAATATGTGCTTGTTTCTGTGTTTGTGGAGTAGCATTGTTATACCAAGGTTGGTTCTGATGCCGAGAAGGAAGCGTTCCTTGTGTTTCCATTTTCAGAGAGGCCTCCAACTGAGCAGGATTAGTGTAGCAATGTGTAAAGGCGTGAGAGTGGGCCTCAAAAACAGCGGAGTGCAATGCGATGGGTTCTCCTAATCTGATAGAATATGTGCTTGTTTCTGTTTTTGTGGAGTAGCATTGTTATACCACGGTTGGTTCTGATGCCGAGAAGGAAGCGTTCCTCGTGTTTCCATTTTCGGAGAGGCCTCCAACTGAGCAGGATTAGTGTAGCAATGTGTAAAGGCGTGAGAGTGGGCCTCGAAAACAGCGGAGTGCAATGCGATGGGTTCTCCTAATCTGATAGAATATCTGCTTGTTTCTGTGTTTGTGGAGTAGCATTGTTATACCAGGTTTGGTTTTGATGCCGAGAAGGAAGCGTTTCTTGGGTTTCCATTTTCGGAGAGGCCTCCAACTGAGCAGGATTAGTGTAGCAATGTGTAAAGGCGTGAGAGTGGGCCTCGAAAACACCGGAGTGCAATGCGATGGGTTCTCCTAATCTGATAGAATATGTGCTTGTTTCTGTGTTTGTGGAGTAGCATTGTTATACCAGGGTTGGTTCTGATGCCGAGAAGGAAGCATTCCTTGTGTTTCCATTTTCAGAGAGGCCTCCAACTGAGCAGGATTAGTGTAGCAATGTGTAAAGGCGTGAGAGTGGGCCTCGAAAACAGCGGAGTGCAATGCGATGGGTTCTCCTAATCTGATAGAATATGTGCTTGTTTCTGTGTTTGTGGAGTAGCATTGTTATACCAGGGTTGGTTCTGATGCCGAGAAGGGAGCGTTCCTTGTGTTTCCATTTTCAGAGAGGCCTCCAACTGAGCAGGATTAGTGTAGCAATGTGTAAAGGCGTGAGAGTGGGCCTCGAAAACAGCGGAGTGCAATGCGATGGGTTCTCCTAATCTGATAGAATATGTGCTTGTTTCTGTGTTTGTGGAGTAGCATTGTTATACCAGGGTTGGTTCTGATGCCGAGAAGGGAGCGTTCCTTGTGTTTCCATTTTCGGAGAGGCCTCCAACTGAGCAGGATTAGTGTAGCAATGTGTAAGGGCGTGAGAGTGGGCCTCGAAAACACCGGAGTGCAATGCGATGGGTTCTCCTAATCTGATAGAATATGTGCTTGTTTCTGTGTTTGTGGAGTAGCATTGTTATACCAGGGTTGGTTTTGATGCCGAGAAGAAAGCGTTTCTTGTGTTTCCATTTTCAGAGAGGCCTCCAACTGAGCAGGATTAGTGTAGCAATGTGTAAAGGCGTGAGAGTTGGCCTCGAAAACAGCGGAGTGCAATGCGATGGGTTCTCCTAATCTGATAGAATATGTGCTTGTTTCTGTGTTTGCAGGGTTGGTTCTGATGCCGAGAAGGAAGCGTTCCTTGTGTTTCCATTTTCGGAGAGGCCTCCAGCTGAGCAGGATTAGTGTAGCAATGTGTAAAGGCGTGAGAGTAGGCCTCGAAAACAGCGGAGTGCAATGCGATGGGTTCTCCTAATCTGATAGAATATGTGCTTGTTTCTGTGTTTGTGGAGTAGCATTGTTATACCAGGGTTGGTTCTGATGCCGAGAAGGAAGCGTTCCTTGTGTTTCCATTTTCAGAGAGGCCTCCAACTGAGCAGGATTAGTGTAGCAATGTGTAAAGGCGTAAGAGTGGGCCTCGAAAACAGCGGAGTGCAATGCGATGGGTTCTCCTAATCTGATAGAATATGTGCTTGTTTCTGTGTTTGTGGAGTAGCATTGTTATACCAGGGTTGGTTCTGATGCCGAGAAGGAAGCGTTCCTTGTGTTTCCATTTTCGGAGAGGCCTCCAACTGAGCAGGATTAGTGTAGCAATGTGTAAAGGCGTGAGAGTGGGCCTCGAAAACACCGGAGTGCAATGCGATGGGTTCTCCTAATCTGATAGAATATGTGCTTGTTTCTGTGTTTGTGGAGTAGCATTGTTATACCAGGGTTGGTTCTGATGCCGAGAAGGAAGCGTTCCTTGTGTTTCCATTTTCAGAGAGGCCTCCAACTGAGCAGGATTAGTGTAGCAATGTGTAAAGGCGTGAGAGTGGGCCTCAAAAACAGCGGAGTGCAATGCGATGGGTTCTCCTAATCTGATAGAATATGTGCTTGTTTCTGTGTTTGTGGAGTAGCATTGTTATACCAGGGTTGGTTCTGATGCCGAGAAGGGAGCGTTCCTTGTGTTTCCATTTTCAGAGAGGCCTCCAACTGAGCAGGATTAGTGTAGCAATGTGTAAAGGCGTGAGAGTGGGCCTCGAAAACAGCGGAGTGCAATGCGATGGGTTCTCCTAATCTGATAGAATATGTGCTTGTTTCTGTGTTTGTGGAGTAGCATTGTTATACCAGGGTTGGTTTTGATGCCGAGAAGAAAGCGTTTCTTGTGTTTCCATTTTCGGAGAGGCCTCCAACTGAGCAGGATTCGTGTAGCAATGTGTAAAGGCGTGAGAGTGGGCCTCGAAAACAGCGGAGTGCAATGCGATGGGTTCTCCTAATCTGATAGAATATGTGCTTGTTTCTGTGTTTGTGGAGTAGCATTGTTATACCAGGGTTGGTTCTGATGCCGAGAAGGGAGCGTTCCTTGTGTTTCCATTTTCGGAGAGGCCTCCAACTGAGCAGGATTAGTGTAGCAATGTGTAAAGGCGTGAGAGTGGGCCTCGAAAACACCGGAGTGCAATGCGATGGGTTCTCCTAATCTGATAGAATATGTGCTTGTTTCTGTGTTTGTGGAGTAGCATTGTTATACCAGGGTTGGTTTTGATGCCGAGAAGAAAGCGTTTCTTGTGTTTCCATTTTCAGAGAGGCCTCCAACTGAGCAGGATTAGTGTAGCAATGTGTAAAGGCGTGAGAGTTGGCCTCGAAAACAGCGGAGTGCAATGCGATGGGTTCTCCTAATCTGATAGAATATGTGCTTGTTTCTGTGTTTGTGGAGTAGCATTGTTATACCAGGGTTGGTTCTGATGCCGAGAAGGAAGCGTTCCTGGTGTTTCCATTTTCGGAGAGGCCTCCAACTGAGCAGGATTAGTGTAGCAATGTGTAAAGGCGTGAGAGTAGGCCTCGAAAACAGCGGAGTGCAATGCGATGGGTTCTCCTAATCTGATAGAATATGTGCTTGTTTCTGTGTTTGTGGAGTAGCATTGTTATACCAGGGTTGGTTCTGATGCCGAGAAGGAAGCGTTCCTTGTGTTTCCATTTTCGGAGAGGCCTCCAACTGAGCAGGATTAGTGTAGCAATGTGTAAAGGCGTGAGAGTGGGCCTCGAAAACAGCGGAGTGCGATGCGATGGGTTCTCCTAGTCTGATAGAATATGTGCTTGTTTCTGTGTTTGTGGAGTAGCATTGTTATACCAGGGTTGGTTCTGATGCCGAGAAGGAAGCGTTCCTTGTGTTTCCATTTTCAGAGAGGCCTCCAACTGAGCAGGATTAGTGTAGCAATGTGTAAAGGCGTAAGAGTGGGCCTCGAAAACAGCGGAGTGCAATGCGATGGGTTCTCCTAATCTGATAGAATATGTGCTTGTTTCTGTGTTTGTGGAGTAGCATTGTTATACCAGGGTTGGTTCTGATGCCGAGAAGGAAGCGTTCCTTGTGTTTCCATTTTCAGAGAGGCCTCCAACTGAGCAGGATTAGTGTAGCAATGTGTAAAGGCGTGAGAGTGGGCCTCGAAAACAGCGGAGTGCAATGCGATGGGTTCTCCTAATCTGATAGAATATGTGCTTGTTTCTGTGTTTGTGGAGTAGCATTGTTATACCAGGGTTGGTTCTGATGCCGAGAAGGAAGCGTTCCTCGTGTGTCCATTTTCGGAGAGGCCTCCAACTGAGCAGGATTAGTGTAGCAATGTGTAAAGGCGTGAGAGTGGGCCTCGAAAACAGCGGAGTGCAATGCGATGGGTTCTCCTAATCTGATAGAATATGTGCTTGTTTCTGTGTTTGTGGAGTAGCATTGTTATACCAGGTTTGGTTTTGATGCCGAGAAGGAAGCGTTTCTTGTGTTTCCATTTTCGGAGAGGCCTCCAACTGAGCAGGATTAGTGTAGCAATGTGTAAAGGCGTGAGAGTGGGCCTCGAAAACACCGGAGTGCAATGCGATGGGTTCTCCTAATCTGATAGAATATGTGCTTGTTTCTGTGTTTGTGGAGTAGCATTGTTATACCAGGGTTGGTTCTGATGCCGAGAAGGAAGCGTTCCTTGTGTTTCCATTTTGAGAGAGGCCTCCAACTGAGCAGGATTAGTGTAGCAATGTGTAAAGGCGTGAGAGTGGGCCTCGAAAACAGCGGAGTGCAATGCGATGGGTTCTCCTAATCTGATAGAATATGTGCTTGTTTCTGTGTTTGTGGAGTAGCATTGTTATACCAGGGTTGGTTCTGATGCCGAGAAGGGAGCGTTCCTTGTGTTTCCATTTTCAGAGAGGCCTCCAACTGAGCAGGATTAGTGTAGCAATGTGTAAAGACGTGAGAGTGGGCCTCGAAAACAGCGGAGTGCAATGCGATGGGTTCTCCTAATCTGATAGAATATGTGCTTGTGTCTGTGTTTGTGGAGTAGCATTGTTATACCAGGGTTGGTTTTGATGCCGAGAAGAAAGCGTTTCTTGTGTTTCCATTTTCGGAGAGGCCTCCAACTGAGCAGGATTAGTGTAGCAATGTGTAAAGGCGTGAGAGTGGGCCTCGAAAACAGCGGAGTGCAATGCGATGGGTTCTCCTAATCTGATAGAATATGTGCTTGTTTCTGTGTTTGTGGAGTAGCATTGTTATACCAGGGTTGGTTCTGATGCCGAGAAGGGAGCGTTCCTTGTGTTTCCATTTTCGGAGAGGCCTCCAACTGAGCAGGATTAGTGTAGCAATGTGTAAAGGCGTGAGAGTGGGCCTCGAAAACACCGGAGTGCAATGCGATGGGTTCTCCTAATCTGATAGAATATGTGCTTGTTTCTGTGTTTGTGGAGTAGCATTGTTATACCAGGGTTGGTTCTGATGCCGAGAAGAAAGCGTTTCTTGTGTTTCCATTTTTGGAGAGGCCTCCAACTGAGCAGGATTAGTGTAGCAATGTGTAAAGGCGTGAGAGTGGGCCTCGAGAACAGCGGAGTGCAATGCGATGGGTTCTCCTAATCTGATAGAATATGTGCTTGTTTCTGTGTTTGTGGAGTAGCATTGTTATACCAGGGTTGGTTCTGATGCCGAGAAGGAAGCGTTCCTTGTGTTTCCATTTTCGGAGAGGCCTCCAACTGAGCAGGATTAGTGTAGCAATGTGTAAAGGCGTGAGAGTGGGCCTCGAAAACAGCGGAGTGCAATGCGATGGGTTCTCCTAATCTGATAGAATATGTGCTTGTTTCTGTGTTTGTGGAGTAGCATTGTTATACCAGGGTTGCTTTTGATGCCGAGAAGGAAGCGTTTCTTGTGTTTCCATTTTCGGAGAGGCCTCCAACTGAGCAGGATTAGTGTAGCAATGTGTAAAGGCGTGAGAGTGGGCCTCGAAAACAGCGGAGTGCAATGCGATGGGTTCTCCTAATCTGATAGAATATGTGCTTGTTTCTGTGTTTGTGGAGTAGCATTGTTATACCAGGGTTGGTTCTGATGCCGTGAAGAAAGCGTTTCTTGTGTTTCCATTTTCGGAGAGGCCTACAACTGAGCAGGTTTAGTGTAGCAATGTTTAAAGGCGTGAGAGTGGGCCTCGAAAACAGCGGAGTGCAATGCGATGGCTTCTCCTAATCTGATAGAATATGTGCTTGTTTCTGTGTTTGTGGAGTAGCATTGTTATACCAGGGTTGGTTCTGATGGGGAGAAGGGAGCGTTCCTTGTGTTTCCATTTTCGGAGAGGCCTCTAACTGAGCAGGATTAGTGTAGCAATGTGTAAAGGCGTGAGAGTGGGCCTCGAAAACAGCGGAGTGCAATGCGATGGGTTCTCCTAATCTGATAGAATATGTGCTTGTTTCTGTGTTTGTGGAGTAGCATTGTTATACCAGGTTTGGTTTTGATGCCGAGAAGGAAGCGTTTCTTGTGTTTCCATTTTCGGAGAGGCCTCCAACTGAGCAGGATTAGTGTAGCAATGTGTAAAGGCGTGAGAGTGGGCCTCGAAAACACCGGAGTGCAATGCGATGGGTTCTCCTAATCTGATAGAATATGTGCTTGTTTCTGTGTTTGTGGAGTAGCATTGTTATACCAGGGTTGGTTCTGATGCCGAGAAGGAAGCGTTCCTTGTGTTTCCATTTTGAGAGAGGCCTCCAACTGAGCAGGATTAGTGTAGCAATGTGTAAAGGCGTGAGAGTGGGCCTCGAAAACAGCGGAGTGCAATGCGATGGGTTCTCCTAATCTGATAGAATATGTGCTTGTTTCTGTGTTTGTGGAGTAGCATTGTTATACCAGGGTTGGTTCTGATGCCGAGAAGGGAGCGTTCCTTGTGTTTCCATTTTCAGAGAGGCCTCCAACTGAGCAGGATTAGTGTAGCAATGTGTAAAGACGTGAGAGTGGGCCTCGAAAACAGCGGAGTGCAATGCGATGGGTTCTCCTAATCTGATAGAATATGTGCTTGTGTCTGTGTTTGTGGAGTAGCATTGTTATACCAGGGTTGGTTTTGATGCCGAGAAGAAAGCGTTTCTTGTGTTTCCATTTTCGGAGAGGCCTCCAACTGAGCAGGATTAGTGTAGCAATGTGTAAAGGCGTGAGAGTGGGCCTCGAAAACAGCGGAGTGCAATGCGATGGGTTCTCCTAATCTGATAGAATATGTGCTTGTTTCTGTGTTTGTGGAGTAGCATTGTTATACCAGGGTTGGTTCTGATGCCGAGAAGGGAGCGTTCCTTGTGTTTCCATTTTCGGAGAGGCCTCCAACTGAGCAGGATTAGTGTAGCAATGTGTAAAGGCGTGAGAGTGGGCCTCGAAAACACCGGAGTGCAATGCGATGGGTTCTCCTAATCTGATAGAATATGTGCTTGTTTCTGTGTTTGTGGAGTAGCATTGTTATACCAGGGTTGGTTCTGATGCCGAGAAGAAAGCGTTTCTTGTGTTTCCATTTTTGGAGAGGCCTCCAACTGAGCAGGATTAGTGTAGCAATGTGTAAAGGCGTGAGAGTGGGCCTCGAGAACAGCGGAGTGCAATGCGATGGGTTCTCCTAATCTGATAGAATATGTGCTTGTTTCTGTGTTTGTGGAGTAGCATTGTTATACCAGGGTTGGTTCTGATGCCGAGAAGGAAGCGTTCCTTGTGTTTCCATTTTCGGAGAGGCCTCCAACTGAGCAGGATTAGTGTAGCAATGTGTAAAGGCGTGAGAGTGGGCCTCGAAAACAGCGGAGTGCAATGCGATGGGTTCTCCTAATCTGATAGAATATGTGCTTGTTTCTGTGTTTGTGGAGTAGCATTGTTATACCAGGGTTGCTTTTGATGCCGAGAAGGAAGCGTTTCTTGTGTTTCCATTTTCGGAGAGGCCTCCAACTGAGCAGGATTAGTGTAGCAATGTGTAAAGGCGTGAGAGTGGGCCTCGAAAACAGCGGAGTGCAATGCGATGGGTTCTCCTAATCTGATAGAATATGTGCTTGTTTCTGTGTTTGTGGAGTAGCATTGTTATACCAGGGTTGGTTCTGATGCCGTGAAGAAAGCGTTTCTTGTGTTTCCATTTTCGGAGAGGCCTACAACTGAGCAGGTTTAGTGTAGCAATGTTTAAAGGCGTGAGAGTGGGCCTCGAAAACAGCGGAGTGCAATGCGATGGCTTCTCCTAATCTGATAGAATATGTGCTTGTTTCTGTGTTTGTGGAGTAGCATTGTTATACCAGGGTTGGTTCTGATGGGGAGAAGGGAGCGTTCCTTGTGTTTCCATTTTCGGAGAGGCCTCTAACTGAGCAGGATTAGTGTAGCAATGTGTAAAGGCGTGAGAGTGGGCCTCGAAAACACCGGAGTGCAATGCGATGGGTTCTCCTAATCTGATAGAATATGTGCTTGTTTCTGTGTTTGTGGAGTAGCATTGTTATACCAGGGTTGGTTTTGATGCCGAGAAGAAAGCGTTTCTTGTGTTTCCATTTTCGGAGAGGCCTCCAACTGAGCAGGATTAGTGTAGCAATGTGTAAAGGCGTGAGAGTGGGCCTCGAAAACAGCGGAGTGCAATGCGATGGGTTCTCCTAATCTGATAGAATATGTGCTTGTTTCTGTGTTTGTGGAGTAGCATTGTTATACCAGGGATGGTTCTGATGCCGAGAAGGGAGCGTTCCTTGTGTTTCCATTTTCAGAGAGGCCTCCAACTGAGCAGGATTAGTGTAGCAATGTGTAAAGGCGTGAGGGTGGGCCTCGAAAACAGCGGAGTGCAATGCGATGGGTTCTCCTAATCTGATAGAATATGTGCTTGTTTCTGTGTTTGTGGAGTAGCATTGTTATACCAGGGTTGGTTCTGATGCCGTGAAGAAAGCGTTTCTTGTGTTTCCATTTTCGGAGAGGCCTCCAACTGAGCAGGTTTAGTGTAGCAATGTTTAAAGGCGTGAGAGTGGGCCTCGAAAACAGCGGAGTGCAATGCGATGGCTTCTCCTAATCTGATAGAATATGTGCTTGTTTCTGTGTTTGTGGAGTAGCATTGTTACACCAGGGTTGGTTCTGATGCCGAGAAGGGAGCGTTCCTTGTGTTTCCATTTTCAGAGAGGCCTCCAACTGAGCAGGATTAGTGTAGCAATGTGTAAAGGCGTGAGAGTGGGCCTCGAAAACAGCGGAGTGCAATGCGATGGGTTCTCCTAATCTGATAGAATATGTGCTTGTTTCTGTGTTTGTGGAGTAGCATTGTTATACCAGGGTTGGTTCTGATGCCGAGAAGGAAGCGTTCCTTGTGTTTCCATTTTCAGAGAGGCCTCCAACTGAGCAGGATTAGTGTAGCAATGTGTAAAGGCGTAAGAGTGGGCCTCGAAAACAGCGGAGTGCAATGCGATGGGTTCTCCTAATCTGATAGAATATGTGCTTGTTTCTGTGTTTGTGGAGTAGCATTGTTATACCAGGGTTGGTTCTGATGCCGAGAAGGAAGCGTTCCTTGTGTTTCCATTTTCGGAGAGGCCTCCAACTGAGCAGGATTAGTGTAGCAATGTGTAAAGGCGTGAGAGTGGGCCTCGAAAACAGCAGAGTGCGATGCGATGGGTTCTCCTAATCTGATAGAATATGTGCTTGTTTCTGTGTTTGTGGAGTAGCATTGTTATACCAGGGTTAATTCTGATGCCGAGAAGGAAGCGTTCCTTGTGTTTCCATTTTCAGAGAGGCCTCCAACTGAGCAGGATTAGTGTAGCAATGTGTAAAGGCGTGAGAGTTGGCCTCGAAAACCGCGGAGTGCAATGCGATGGGTTCTCCTAATCTGATAGAATATGTGCTTGTTTCTGTGTTTGTGGAGTAGCATTGTTATACCAGGGTTGGTTCTGATGCCGAGAAGGAAGCGTTCCTTGTGTTTCAATTTTCTTGAGGCCTCCAACTGAGCAGGATTAGTGTAGCAATGTGTAAAGGCGTGAGAGTAGGCCTCGAAAACAGCGGAGTGCAATGCGATGGGTTCTCCTAATCTGATAGAATATGTGCTTGTTTCTGTGTTTGTGGAGTAGCATTGTTATACCAGGGTTCGTTCTGATGCCGAGAAGGAAGCGTTCCTTGTGTTTCCATTTTCGGAGAGGCCTCCAACTGAGCAGGATTAGTGTAGCAATGTGTAAAGGCGTGAGAGTGGGCCTCGAAAACAGCGGAGTGCGATGCGATGGGTTCTCCTAATCTGATAGAATATGTGCTTGTTTCTGTGTTTGTGGAGTAGCATTGTTATACCAGGGTTGGTTCTGATGCCGAGAAGGAAGCGTTTCTTGTGTTTCCATTTTCGGAGAGGCCTCCAACTGAGCAGGATTAGTGTAGCAATGTGTAAAGGCGTGAGAGTGGGCCTCGAAAACAGCGGAGTGCAATGCGATGGGTTCTCCTAATCTGATAGAATATGTGCTTGTTTCTGTGTTTGTGGAGTAGCATTGTTATACCAGGGTTGGTTCTGATGCCGAGAAGGGAGCGTTCCTTGTGTTTCACTTTTCGGAGAGGCCTCAAACTGAGCAGGATTAGTGTAGCAATGTGTAAAGGCGCGAGAGTGGGCCTCGAAAACAGCGGAGTGCAATGCGATGGGTTCTCCTAATCTGATAGAATATGTGCTTGTTTCTGTGTTTGTGGAGTAGCATTGTTATACCAGGGTTGGTTCTGATGCCGAGAAGGGAGCGTTCCTTGTGTTTCCATTTCCGGAGAGGCCTCCAACTGAGCAGGATTAGTGTAGCAATGTGTAAAGGCGTGAGAGTGGGCCTCGAAAACACCGGAGTGCAATGCGATGGGTTCTCCTAATCTGATAGAATATGTGCTTGTTTCTGTGTTTGTGGAGTAGCATTGTTATACCAGGGTTGGTTTTGATGCCGAGAAGAAAGCGTTTCTTGTGTTTCCATTTTCGGAGAGGCCTCCAACTGAGCAGGATTAGTGTAGCAATGTGTAAAGGCGTGAGAGTGGGCCTCGAAAACAGCGGAGTGCAATGCGATGGGTTCTCCTAATCTGAAAGAATATGTGCTTGTTTCTGTGTTTGTGGAGTAGCATTGTTATACCAGGGTTGGTTCTGATGCCGAGAAGGGAGCGTTCCTTGTGTTTCCATTTTCAGAGAGGCCTCCAACTGAGCAGGATTAGTGTTGCAATGTGTAAAGGCGTGAGAGTGGGCCTCGAAAACAGCGGAGTGCAATGCGATGGGTTCTCCTAATCTGATAGAATATGTGCTTGTTTCTGTGTTTGTGGAGTAGCATTGTTATACCAGGGTTGGTTTTGATGCCGAGAAGAAAGCGTTTCTTGTGTTTCCATTTTCAGAGAGGCCTCCAACTGAGCAGGATTAGTGTAGCAATGTGTAAAGGCGCGAGAGTGGGCCTCGAAAACACCGGAGTGCAATGCGATGGGTTCTCCTAATCTGATAGAATATGTGCTTGTTTCTGTGTTTGTGGAGTAGCATTGTTATACCAGGGTTGGTTCTGATGCCGAGAAGGAAGCGTTCCTTGTGTTTCCATTTTCAGAGAGGCCTCCAACTGAGCAGAATTAGTGTAGCAATGTGCAAAGGCATAAGAGTGGGCCTCGAAAACAGCGGAGTGCAATGCGATGGGTTCTCCTAATCTGATAGAATATGTGCTTGTTTCTGTGTTTGTGGAGTAGCATTGTTATACCAGGGTTAATTCTGATGCCGAGAAGGAAGCGTTCCTTGTGTTTCCATTTTCAGAGAGGCCTCCAACTGAGCAGGATTAGTGTAGCAATGTGTAAAGGCGTGAGAGTTGGCCTCGAAAACAGCGGAGTGCAATGCGATGGGTTCTCCTAATCTGATAGAATATGTGCTTGTTTCTGTGTTTGTGGAGTAGCCTCGAAAACAACACAGTGCAATGCGATGGGTTCTCCTAATCTGATAGAATATGTGCTTGTTTCTGTGTTTGTGGAGTAGCATTGTTATACCAGGGTTGGTTCTGATGCCGAGAAGGAAGCGTTCCTTGTGTTTCCATTTTCGGAGAGGCCTCCAACTGAGCAGGATTAGTGTAGCAATGTGTAAAGGCGTGAGAGTGGGCCTCGAAAACAGCGGAGTGCGATGCGATGGGTTCTCCTAATCTGATAGAATATGTGCTTGTTTCTGTGTTTGTGGAGTAGAATTGTTATACCAGGGTTGGTTCTGATGCCGAGAAGGAAGCGTTCCTTGTGTTTCCATTTTCAGAGAGGCCTCTAACTGAGCAGGATTAGTGTAGCAATGTGTAAAGGCGTAAGAGTGGGCCTCGAAAACAGCGGAGTGCAATGCGATGGGTTCTCCTAATCTGATAGAATATGTGCTTGTTTCTGTGTTTGTGGAGTAGCATTGTTATACCAGGGTTGCTTTTGATGCCGAGAAGAAAGCGTTTCTTGTGTTTCCATTTTCGGAGAGGCCTCCAACTGAGCAGGATTAGTGTAGCAATGTGTAAAGGCGTGAGAGTGGGCCTCGAAAACAGCGGAGTGCAATGCGATGGGTTCTCCTAATCTGATAGAATATGTGCTTGTTTCTGTGTTTGTGGAGTAGCATTGTTATACCAGGGTTGGTTCTGATGCCGAGAAGGGAGCGTTCCTTGTGTTTCCATTTTCAGAGAGGCCTCCAACTGAGCAGGATTAGTGTAGCAATGTGTAAAGGCGTGAGAGTGGGCCTCGAAAACAGCGGAGTGCAATGCGATGGGTTCTCCTAATCTGATAGAATATGTGCTTGTTTCTGTGTTTGTGGAGTAGCATTGTTATACCAGGGTTGGTTCTGATGCCGAGAAGGAAGCGTTCCTTGTGTTTCCATTTTCAGAGAGGCCTCCAACTGAGCAGGATTAGTGTAGCAATGTGTAAAGGCGTAAGAGTGGGCCTCGAAAACAGCGGAGTGCAATGCGATGGGTTCTCCTAATCTGATAGAATATGTGCTTGTTTCTGTGTTTGTGGAGTAGCATTGTTATACCAGGGTTGGTTCTGATGCCGAGAAGGAAGCGTTCCTTGTGTTTCCATTTTCAGAGAGGCCTCCAACTGAGCAGGATTAGTGTAGCAATGTGTAAAGGCGTGAGAGTGGGCCTCGAAAACAGCAGAGTGCGATGCGATGGGTTCTCCTAATCTGATAGAATATGTGCTTGTTTCTGTGTTTGTGGAGTAGCATTGTTATACCAGGGTTGGTTCTGATGCCGAGAAGGAAGCGTTCCTTGTGTTTCCATTTTCGGAGAGGCCTCCAACTGAGCAGGATTAGTGTAGCAATGTGTAAAGGCGTGAGAGTGGGCCTCGAAAACAGCAGAGTGCGATGCGATGGGTTCTCCTAATCTGATAGAATATGTGCTTGTTTCTGTGTTTGTGGAGTAGCATTGTTATACCAGGGTTAATTCTGATGCCGAGAAGGAAGCGTTCCTTGTGTTTCCATTTTCAGAGAGGCCTCCAACTGAGCAGGATTAGTGTAGCAATGTGTAAAGGCGTGAGAGTTGGCCTCGAAAACAGCGGAGTGCAATGCGATGGGTTCTCCTAATCTGATAGAATATGTGCTTGTTTCTGTGTTTGTGGAGTAGCATTGTTATACCAGGGTTGCTTTTGATGCCGAGAAGGAAGCGTTTCTTGTGTTTCCATTTTCGGAGAGGCCTCCAACTGAGCAGGATTAGTGTAGCAATGTGTAAAGGCGTGAGAGTGGGCCTCGAAAACAGCGGAGTGCAATGCGATGGGTTCTCCTAATCTGATAGAATATGTGCTTGTTTCTGTGTTTGTGGAGTAGCATTGTTATACCAGGGTTGGTTCTGATGCCGAGAAGGGAGCGTTCCTTGTGTTTCCATTTCCGGAGAGGCCTCCAACTGAGCAGGATTAGTGTAGCAATGTGTAAAGGCGTGAGAGTGGGCCTCGAAAACACCGGAGTGCAATGCGATGGGTTCTCCTAATCTGATAGAATATGTGCTTGTTTCTGTGTTTGTGGAGTAGCATTGTTATACCAGGGTTGGTTTTGATGCCGAGAAGAAAGCGTTTCTTGTGTTTCCATTTTCAGAGAGGCCTCCAACTGAGCAGGATTAGTGTAGCAATGTGTAAAGGCGCGAGAGTGGGCCTCGAAAACACCGGAGTGCAATGCGATGGGTTCTCCTAATCTGATAGAATATGTGCTTGTTTCTGTGTTTGTGGAGTAGCATTGTTATACCAGGGTTGGTTTTGATGCCGAGAAGAAAGCGTTTCTTGTGTTTCCATTTTCGGAGAGGCCTCCAACTGAGCAGGATTAGTGTAGCAATGTGTAAAGGCGTGAGAGTGGGCCTCAAAAACAGCGGAGTGCAATGCGATGGGTTCTCCTAATCTGATAGAATATGTGCTTGTTTCTGTGTTTGTGGAGTAGCATTGTTATACCAGGGTTGGTTCTGATGCCGAGAAGGGAGCTTTCCTTGTGTTTCCATTTTCAGAGAGGCCTCCAACTGAGCAGGATTAGTGTAGCAATGTGTAAAGGCGTGAGAGTGGGCCTCGAAAACAGCGGAGTGCAATGCGATGGGTTCTCCTAATCTGATAGAATATGTGCTTGTTTCTGTGTTTGTGGAGTAGCATTGTTATACCAGGGTTGGTTTTGATGCCGAGAAGAAAGCGTTTCTTGTGTTTCCATTTTCAGAGAGGCCTCCAACTGAGCAGGATTAGTGTAGCAATGTGTAAAGGCGCGAGAGTGGGCCTCGAAAACACCGGAGTGCAATGCGATGGGTTCTCCTAATCTGATAGAATATGTGCTTGTTTCTGTGTTTGTGGAGTAGCATTGTTATACCAGGGTTGGTTCTGATGCCGAGAAGGAAGCGTTCCTTGTGTTTCCATTATCAGAGAGGCCTCCAACTGAGCAGAATTAGTGTAGGAATGTGTAAAGGCATAAGAGTGGGCCCCGAAAACAGCGGAGTGCAATGCGATGGGTTCTCCTAATCTGATAGAATATGTGCTTGTTTCTGTGTTTGTGGAGTAGCATTGTTATACCAGGGTTAATTCTGATGCCGAGAAGGAAGCGTTCCTTGTGTTTCCATTTTCAGAGAGGCCTCCAACTGAGCAGGATTAGTGTAGCAATGTGTAAAGGCGTGAGAGTGGGCCTCGAAAACACCGGAGTGCAATGCGATGGGTTCTCCTAATCTGATAGAATATGTGCTTGTTTCTGTGTTTGTGGAGTAGCATTGTTATACCAGGGTTGGTTCTGATGCCGAGAAGGAAGCGTTCCTTGTGTTTCCATTTTCAGAGAGGCCTCCAACTGAGCAGAATTAGTGTAGGAATGTGTCAAGGCATAAGAGTGGGCCTCGAAAACAGCGGAGTGCAATGCGATGGGTTCTCCTAATCTGATAGAATATGTGCTTGTTTCTGTGTTTGTGGAGTAGCATTGTTATACCAGGGTTAATTCTGATGCCGAGAAGGAAGCGTTCCTTGTGTTTCCATTTTCAGAGAGGCCTCCAACTGAGCAGGATTAGTGTAGCAATGTGTAAAGGCGTGAGAGTGGGCCTCGAAAACACCGGAGTGCAATGCGATGGGTTCTCCTAATCTGATAGAATATGTGCTTGTTTCTGTGTTTGTGGAGTAGCATTGTTATACCAGGGTTAATTCTGATGCCGAGAAGGGAGCGTTCCTTGTGTTTCCATTTCCGGAGAGGCCTCCAACTGAGCAGGATTAGTGTAGCAATGTGTAAAGGCGTGAGAGTGGGCCTCGAAAACACCGGAGTGCAATGCGATGGGTTCTCCTAATCTGATAGAATATGTGCTTGTTTCTGTGTTTGTGGAGTAGCATTGTTATACCAGGGTTGGTTTTGATGCCGAGAAGAAAGCGTTTCTTGTGTTTCCATTTTCAGAGAGGCCTCCAACTGAGCAGGATTAGTGTAGCAATGTGTAAAGGCGCGAGAGTGGGCCTCGAAAACACCGGAGTGCAATGCGATGGGTTCTCCTAATCTGATAGAATATGTGCTTGTTTCTGTGTTTGTGGAGTAGCATTGTTATACCAGGGTTGGTTCTGATGCCGAGAAGGAAGCGTTCCTTGTGTTTCCATTTTCAGAGAGGCCTCCAACTGAGCAGGATTAGTGTAGCAATGTGTAAAGACGCGAGAGTGGGCCTCGAAAACACCGGAGTGCAATGCGATGGGTTCTCCTAATCTGATAGAATATGTGCTTGTTTCTGTGTTTGTGGAGTAGCATTGTTATACCAGGGTTAATTCTGATGCCGAGAAGGAAGCGTTCCTTGTGTTTCCATTTTCAGAGAGGCCTTCAACTGAGCAGGATTAGTGTAGCAATGTGTAAAGGCGTGAGAGTTGGCCTCGAAAACAGCGGAGTGCAATGCGATGGGTTCTCCTAATCTGATAGAATATGTGCTTGTTTCTGTGTTTGTGGAGTAGCCTCAAAAACAGCGGAGTGCAATGCGATGGGTTCTCCTAATCTGATAGAATATGTGCTTGTTTCTGTGTTTGTGGAGTAGCATTGTTATACCAGGGTTGGTTCTGATGCCGAGAAGGAAGCGTTCCTTGTGTTTCCATTTTCGGAGAGGCCTCCAACTGAGCAGGATTAGTGTAGCAATGTGTAAAGGCGTGAGAGTGGGCCTCGAAAACAGCGGAGTGCGATGCGATGGGTTCTCCTAATCTGATAGAATATGTGCTTGTTTCTGGGTTTGTGGAGTAGCATTGTTATACCAGGGTTGGTTCTGATGCCGAGAAGAAAGCGTTTCTTGTGTTTCCATTTTCGGAGAGGCCTCCAACTGAGCAGGATTAGTGTAGCAATGTGTAAAGGCGTGAGAGTGGGCCTCGAAAACAGCGGAGTGCAATGCGATGGGTTCTCCTAATCTGATAGAATATGTGCTTGTTTCTGTGTTTGTGGAGTAGCATTGTTATACCAGGGTTGCTTTTGATGCCGAGAAGGAAGCGTTTCTTGTGTTTCCATTTTCGGAGAGGCCTCCAACTGAGCAGGATTAGTGTAGCAATGTGTAAAGGCGTGAGAGTGGGCCTCGAAAACACCGGAGTGCAATGCGATGGGTTCTCCTAATCTGATAGAATATGTGCTTGTTTCTGTGTTTGTGGAGTAGCATTGTTATACCAGGGTTGGTTCTGATGCCGAGAAGGAAGCGTTCCTTGTGTTTCGATTTTCAGAGAGGCCTCCAACTGAGCAGGATTAGTGTAGCAATGTGTAAAGGCGTGAGAGTGGGCCTCGAAAACAGCGGAGTGCAATGCGATGGGTTCTCCTAATCTGATAGAATATGTGCTTGTTTCTGTGTTTGTGGAGTAGCATTGTTATACCAGGGTTGGTTCTGATGCCGAGAAGGGAGCGTTCCTTGTGTTTCCATTTTCAGAGAGGCCTCCAACTGAGCAGGATTAGTGTAGCAATGTGTAAAGGCGTGAGAGTGGGCCTCGAAAACAGCGGAGTGCAATGCGATGGGTTCTCCCAATCTGATAGAATATGTGCTTGTTTCTGTGTTTGTGGAGTAGCATTGTTATACCAGGGTTGGTTTTGATGCCGAGAAGAAAGCGTTTCTTGTGTTTCCATTTTCGGAGAGGCCTCCAACTGAGCAGGATTAGTGTAGCAATGTGTAAAGGCATGAGAGTGGGCCTCGAAAACAGCGGAGTGCAATGCGATGGGTACTCCTAATCTGATAGAATATGTGCTTGTTTCTGTGTTTGTGGAGTAGCATTGTTATACCAGGGTTGGTTCTGATGCCGAGAAGGGAGCGTTCTTTGTGTTTCCATTTTCGGAGAGGCCTCCTACTGAGCAGGATTAGTGTAGCAATGTGTAAAGGCGTGAGAGTGGGCCTCGAAAACACCGGAGTGCAATGCGATGGGTTCTCCTAATCTGATAGAATATGTGCTTGTTTCTGTGTTTGTGGAGTAGCATTGTTATACCAGGGTTGGTTTTGATGCCGAGAAGAAAGCGTTTCTTGTGTTTCCATTTTCAGAGAGGCCTCCAACTGAGCAGGATTAGTGTAGCAATGTGTAAAGGCGTGAGAGTGGGCCTCGAAAACACCGGAGTGCAATGCGATGGGTTCTCCTAATCTGATAGAATATGTGCTTGTTTCTGTGTTTGTGGAGTAGCATTGTTATACCAGGGTTGGTTTTGATGCCGAGAAGAAAGCGTTTCTTGTGTTTCCATTTTCGAAGAGGCCTCCAACTGAGCAGGATTAGTGTAGCAATGTGTAAAGGCGTGAGAGTGGGCCTCGAAAACAGCGGAGTGCAATGCGATGGGTTCTCCTAATCTGATAGAATATGTGCTTGTTTCTGTGTTTGTGGAGTAGCATTGTTATACCAGGGTTGGTTCTGATGCCGAGAAGGGAGCGTTCCTTGTGTTTCCATTTTCAGAGAGGCCTCCAACTGAGCAGGATTAGTGTAGCAATGTGTAAAGGCGTGAGAGTGGGCCTCGAAAACAGCGGAGTGCAATGCGATGGGTTCTCCTAATCTGATAGAATATGTGCTTGTTTCTGTGTTTGTGGAGTAGCATTGTTATACCAGGGTTGGTTCTGATGCCGAGAAGAAAGCGTTTCTTGTGTTTCCATTTTCGGAGAGGCCTCCAACTGAGCAGGATTAGTGTAGCAAAGTGTAAAGGCGTGAGAGTGGGCCTCGAAAACAGCGGAGTGCAATGCGATGGGTTCTCCTAATCTGATAGAATATGTGCTTGTTTCTGTGTTTGTGGAGTAGCATTGTTATACCAGGGTTGGTTCTGATGCCGAGAAGGGAGCGTTCCTTGTGTTTCCATTTTCAGAGAGGCCTCCAACTGAGCAGGATTAGTGTAGCAATGTGTAAAGGCGTGAGAGTGGGCCTCGAAAACAGCGGAGTGCAATGCGATGGGTTCTCCTAATCTGATAGAATATGTGCTTGTTTCTGTGTTTGTGGAGTAGCATTGTTATACCAGGGTTGGTTCTGATGCCGAGAAGGGAGCGTTCCTTGTGTTTCCATTTTCAGAGAGGCCTCCAACTGAGCAGGATTAGTGTAGCAATGTGTAAAGGCGTGAGAGTGGGCCTCGAAAACAGCGGAGTGCAATGCGATGGGTTCTCCTAATCTGAAAGAATATGTGCTTGTTTCTGTGTTTGTGGAGTAGCATTGTTATACCAGGGTTGGTTCTGATGCCGAGAAGGAAGCGTTCCTTGTGTTTCCATTTTCAGAGAGGCCTCCAACTGAGCAGGATTAGTGTAGCAATGTGTAAAGGCGTGAGAGTTGGCCTCGAAAACAGCGGAGTGCAATGCGATGGGTTCTCCTAATCTGATAGAATATGTGCTTGTTTCTGTGTTTGTGGAGTAGCATTGTTATACCAGGGTTGGTTCTGATGCCGAGAAGGAAGCGTTCCTTGTGTTTCAATTTTCGGAGAGGCCTCCAACTGAGCAGGATTAGTGTAGCAATGTGTAAAGGCGTGAGAGTGGGCCTCGAAAACAGCGGAGTGCAATGCGATGGGTTCTCCTAATCTGATAGAATATGTGCTTGTTTCTGTGTTTGTGGAGTAGCATTGTTATACCAGGGTTGGTTCTGATGCCGAGAAGAAAGCGTTTCTTGTGTTTCCATTTTCGGAGAGGCCTCCAACTGAGCAGGATTAGTGTAGCAATGTGTAAAGGCGTGAGAGTGGGCCTCGAAAACAGCGGAGTGCAATGCGATGGGTTCTCCTAATCTGATAGAATATGTGCTTGTTTCTGTGTTTGTGGAGTAGCATTGTTATACCAGGGTTGCTTTTGATGCCGAGAAGGAAGCGTTTCTTGTGTTTCCATTTTCGGAGAGGCCTCCAACTGAGCAGGATTAGTGTAGCAATGTGTAAAGGCGTGAGAGTGGGCCTCGAAAACAGCGGTGTGCAATGCGATGGGTTCTCCTAATCTGATAGAATATGTGCTTGTTTCTGTGTTTGTGGAGTAGCATTGTTATACCAGGGTTGGTTCTGATGCCGAGAAGAAAGCGTTTCTTGTGTTTCCATTTTCGGAGAGGCCTCCAACTGAGCAGGATTAGTGTAGCAATGTGTAAAGGCGTGAGAGTGGGCCTCGAAAACAGCGGAGTGCAATGCGATGGGTTCTCCTAATCTGATAGAATATGTGCTTGTTTCTGTGTTTGTGGAGTAGCATTGTTATACCAGGGTTGGTTCTGATGCCGAGAAGGAAGCGTTCCTTGTGTTTCAATTTTCTTGAGGCCTCCAACTGAGCAGGATTAGTGTAGCAATGTGTAAAGGCGTGAGAGTAGGCCTCGAAAACAGCGGAGTGCAATGCGATGGGTTCTCCTAATCTGATAGAATATGTGCTTGTTTCTGTGTTTGTGGAGTAGCATTGTTATACCAGGGTTCGTTCTGATGCCGAGAAGGAAGCGTTCCTTGTGTTTCCATTTTCGGAGAGGCCTCCAACTGAGCAGAATTAGTGTAGCAATGTGTAAAGGCGTGAGAGTGGGCCTCGAAAACAGCGGAGTGCGATGCGATGGGTTCTCCTAATCTGATAGAATATGTGCTTGTTTCTGTGTTTGTGGAGTAGCATTGTTATACCAGGGTTGGTTCTGATGCCGAGAAGGAAGCGTTTCTTGTGTTTCCATTTTCGGAGAGGCCTCCAACTGAGCAGGATTAGTGTAGCAATGTGTAAAGGCGCGAGAGTGGGCCTCGAAAACACCGGAGTGCAATGCGATGGGTTCTCCTAATCTGATAGAATATGTGCTTGTTTCTGTGTTTGTGGAGTAGCATTGTTATACCAGGGTTGGTTTTGATGCCGAGAAGGAAGCGTTCCTTGTGTTTCCATTTTCGGAGAGGCCTCCAACTGAGCAGGATTAGTGTAGCAATGTGTAAAGGCGTGAGAGTGGGCCTCGAAAACAGCGGAGTGCAATGCGATGGGTTCTCCTAATCTGATAGAATATGTGCTTGTTTCTGTGTTTGTGGAGTAGCATTGTTATACCATGGGTTGGTTCTGATGCCGAGAAGGGAGCGTTCCTTGTGTTTCCATTTCCGGAGAGGCCTCCAACTGAGCAGGATTAGTGTAGCAATGTGTAAAGGCGTGAGAGTGGGCCTCGAAAACACCGGAGTGCAATGCGATGGGTTCTCCTAATCTGATAGAATATGTGCTTGTTTCTGTGTTTGTGGAGTAGCATTGTTATACCAGGGTTGGTTTTGATGCCGAGAAGAAAGCGTTTCTTGTGTTTCCATTTTCAGAGAGGCCTCCAACTGAGCAGGATTAGTGTAGCAATGTGTAAAGGCGCGAGAGTGGGCCTCGAAAACACCGGAGTGCAATGCGATGGGTTCTCCTAATCTGATAGAATATGTGCTTGTTTCTGTGTTTGTGGAGTAGCATTGTTATACCAGGGTTGGTTTTGATGCCGAGAAGAAAGCGTTTCTTGTGTTTCCATTTTCGGAGAGGCCTCCAACTGAGCAGGATTAGTGTAGCAATGTGTAAAGGCGTGAGAGTGGGCCTCGAAAACAGCGGAGTGCAATGTGATGGGTTCTCCTAATCTGATAGAATATGTGCTTGTTTCTGTGTTTGTGGAGTAGCATTGTTATACCAGGGTTGGTTCTGATGCCGAGAAGGGAGCGTTCCTTGTGTTTCCATTTTCAGAGAGGCCTCCAACTGAGCAGGATTAGTGTAGCAATGTGTAAAGGCGTGAGAGTGGGCCTCGAAAACAGCGGAGTGCAATGCGATGGGTTCTCCTAATCTGATAGAATATGTGCTTGTTTCTGTGTTTGTGGAGTAGCATTGTTATACCAGGGTTGGTTTTGATGCCGAGAAGAAAGCGTTTCTTGTGTTTCCATTTTCAGAGAGGCCTCCAACTGAGCAGGATTAGTGTAGCAATGTGTAAAGGCGCGAGAGTGGGCCTCGAAAACACCGGAGTGCAATGCGATGGGTTCTCCTAATCTGATAGAATATGTGCTTGTTTCTGTGTTTGTGGAGTAGCATTGTTATACCAGGGTTGGTTCTGATGCCGAGAAGGAAGCGTTCCTTGTGTTTCCATTTTCAGAGAGGCCTCCAACTGAGCAGAATTAGTGTAGGAATGTGTAAAGGCATAAGAGTGGGCCTCGAAAACAGCGGAGTGCAATGCGATGGGTTCTCCTAATCTGATAGAATATGTGCTTGTTTCTGTGTTTGTGGAGTAGCATTGTTATACCAGGGTTAATTCTGATGCCGAGAAGGAAGCGTTCCTTGTGTTTCCATTTTCAGAGAGGCCTCCAACTGAGCAGGATTAGTGTAGCAATGTGTAAAGGCGTGAGAGTGGGCCTCGAAAACACCGGAGTGCAATGCGATGGGTTCTCCTAATCTGATAGAATACGTGCTTGTTTCTGTGTTTGTGGAGTAGCATTGTTATACCAGGGTTGGTTCTGATGCCGAGAAGGAAGCGTTCCTTGTGTTTCCATTTTCAGAGAGGCCTCCAACTGAGCAGAATTAGTGTAGGAATGTGTAAAGGCATAAGAGTGGGCCTCGAAAACAGCGGAGTGCAATGCGATGGGTTCTCCTAATCTGAAAGAATATGTGCTTGTTTCTGTGTTTGTGGAGTAGCATTGTTATACCAGGGTTAATTCTGATGCCGAGAAGGAAGCGTTCCTTGTGTTTCCATTTTCAGAGAGGCCTCCAACTGAGCAGGATTAGTGTAGCAATGTGTAAAGGCGTGAGAGTGGGCCTCGAAAACACCGGAGTGCAATGCGATGGGTTCTCCTAATCTGATAGAATATGTGCTTGTTTCTGTGTTTGTGGAGTAGCATTGTTATACCAGGGTTAATTCTGATGAAGAGAAGGGAGCGTTCCTTGTGTTTCCATTTCCGGAGAGGCCTCCAACTGAGCAGGATTAGTGTAGCAATGTGTAAAGGCGTGAGAGTGGGCCTCGAAAACACCGGAGTGCAATGCGATGGGTTCTCCTAATCTGATAGAATATGTGCTTGTTTCTGTGTTTGTGGAGTAGCATTGTTATACCAGGGTTGGTTTTGATGCCGAGAAGAAAGCGTTTCTTGTGTTTCCATTTTCAGAGAGGCCTCCAACTGAGCAGGATTAGTGTAGCAATGTGTAAAGGCGCGAGAGTGGGCCTCGAAAACACCGGAGTGCAATGCGATGGGTTCTCCTAATCTGATAGAATATGTGCTTGTTTCTGTGTTTGTGGAGTAGCATTGTTATACCAGGGTTGGTTCTGATGCCGAGAAGGAAGCGTTCCTTGTGTTTCCATTTTCAGAGAGGCCTCCAACTGAGCAGGATTAGTGTAGCAATGTGTAAAGACGCGAGAGTGGGCCTCGAAAACACCGGAGTGCAATGCGATGGGTTCTCCTAATCTGATAGAATATGTGCTTGTTTCTGTGTTTGTGGAGTAGCATTGTTATACCAGGGTTAATTCTGATGCCGAGAAGGAAGCGTTTCTTGTGTTTCCATTTTCAGAGAGGCCTCCAACTGAGCAGGATTAGTGTAGCAATGTGTAAAGGCGCGAGAGTGGGCCTCGAAAACACCGGAGTGCAATGCGATGGGTTCTCCTAATCTGATAGAATATGTGCTTGTTTCTGTGTTTGTGGAGTAGCATTGTTATACCAGGGTTGGTTTTGATGCCGAGAAGAAAGCGTTTCTTGTGTTTCCATTTTCGGAGAGGCCTCCAACTGAGCAGGATTAGTGTAGCAATGTGTAAAGGCGTGAGAGTGGGCCTCGAAAACAGCGGAGTGCAATGTGATGGGTTCTCCTAATCTGATAGAATATGTGCTTGTTTCTGTGTTTGTGGAGTAGCATTGTTATACCAGGGTTGGTTCTGATGCCGAGAAGGGAGCGTTCCTTGTGTTTCCATTTTCAGAGAGGCCTCCAACTGAGCAGGATTAGTGTAGCAATGTGTAAAGGCGTGAGAGTGGGCCTCGAAAACAGCGGAGTGCAATGCGATGGGTTCTCCTAATCTGATAGAATATGTGCTTGTTTCTGTGTTTGTGGAGTAGCATTGTTATACCAGGGTTGGTTTTGATGCCGAGAAGAAAGCGTTTCTTGTGTTTCCATTTTCAGAGAGGCCTCCAACTGAGCAGGATTAGTGTAGCAATGTGTAAAGGCGCGAGAGTGGGCCTCGAAAACACCGGAGTGCAATGCGATGGGTTCTCCTAATCTGATAGAATATGTGCTTGTTTCTGTGTTTGTGGAGTAGCATTGTTATACCAGGGTTGGTTCTGATGCCGAGAAGGAAGCGTTCCTTGTGTTTCCATTTTCAGAGAGGCCTCCAACTGAGCAGAATTAGTGTAGGAATGTGTAAAGGCATAAGAGTGGGCCTCGAAAACAGCGGAGTGCAATGCGATGGGTTCTCCTAATCTGATAGAATATGTGCTTGTTTCTGTGTTTGTGGAGTAGCATTGTTATACCAGGGTTAATTCTGATGCCGAGAAGGAAGCGTTCCTTGTGTTTCCATTTTCAGAGAGGCCTCCAACTGAGCAGGATTAGTGTAGCAATGTGTAAAGGCGTGAGAGTGGGCCTCGAAAACACCGGAGTGCAATGCGATGGGTTCTCCTAATCTGATAGAATATGTGCTTGTTTCTGTGTTTGTGGAGTAGCATTGTTATACCAGGGTTGGTTCTGATGCCGAGAAGGAAGCGTTCCTTGTGTTTCCATTTTCAGAGAGGCCTCCAACTGAGCAGAATTAGTGTAGGAATGTGTAAAGGCATAAGAGTGGGCCTCGAAAACAGCGGAGTGCAATGCGATGGGTTCTCCTAATCTGAAAGAATATGTGCTTGTTTCTGTGTTTGTGGAGTAGCATTGTTATACCAGGGTTAATTCTGATGCCGAGAAGGAAGCGTTCCTTGTGTTTCCATTTTCAGAGAGGCCTCCAACTGAGCAGGATTAGTGTAGCAATGTGTAAAGGCGTGAGAGTGGGCCTCGAAAACACCGGAGTGCAATGCGATGGGTTCTCCTAATCTGATAGAATATGTGCTTGTTTCTGTGTTTGTGGAGTAGCATTGTTATACCAGGGTTAATTCTGATGAAGAGAAGGGAGCGTTCCTTGTGTTTCCATTTCCGGAGAGGCCTCCAACTGAGCAGGATTAGTGTAGCAATGTGTAAAGGCGTGAGAGTGGGCCTCGAAAACACCGGAGTGCAATGCGATGGGTTCTCCTAATCTGATAGAATATGTGCTTGTTTCTGTGTTTGTGGAGTAGCATTGTTATACCAGGGTTGGTTTTGATGCCGAGAAGAAAGCGTTTCTTGTGTTTCCATTTTCAGAGAGGCCTCCAACTGAGCAGGATTAGTGTAGCAATGTGTAAAGGCGCGAGAGTGGGCCTCGAAAACACCGGAGTGCAATGCGATGGGTTCTCCTAATCTGATAGAATATGTGCTTGTTTCTGTGTTTGTGGAGTAGCATTGTTATACCAGGGTTGGTTCTGATGCCGAGAAGGAAGCGTTCCTTGTGTTTCCATTTTCAGAGAGGCCTCCAACTGAGCAGGATTAGTGTAGCAATGTGTAAAGACGCGAGAGTGGGCCTCGAAAACACCGGAGTGCAATGCGATGGGTTCTCCTAATCTGATAGAATATGTGCTTGTTTCTGTGTTTGTGGAGTAGCATTGTTATACCAGGGTTAATTCTGATGCCGAGAAGGAAGCGTTCCTTGTGTTTCCATTTTCAGAGAGGCCTCCAACTGAGCAGGATTAGTGTAGCAATGTGTAAAGGCGTGAGAGTTGGCCTCGAAAACAGCGGAGTGCAATGCGATGGGTTCTCCTAATCTGATAGAATATGTGCTTGTTTCTGTGTTTGTGGAGTAGCCTCGAAAACAGCGGAGTGCAATGCGATGGGTTCTCCTAATCTGAGAGAATATGTGCTTGTTTCTGTGTTTGTGGAGTAGCATTGTTATACCAGGGTTGGTTCTGATGCCGAGAAGGAAGCGTTCCTTGTGTTTCCATTTTCGGAGAGGCCTCCAACTGAGCAGGATTAGTGTAGCAATGTGTAAAGGCGTGAGAGTGGGCCTCGAAAACAGCGGAGTGCGATGCGATGGGTTCTCCTAATCTGATAGAATATGTGCTTGTTTCTGTGTTTGTGGAGTAGCATTGTTATACCAGGGTTAATTCTGATGCCGAGAAGGAAGCGTTCCTTGTGTTTCCATTTTCAGAGAGGCCTCCAACTGAGCAGGATTAGTGTAGCAATGTGTAAAGGCGTCAGAGTTGGCCTCGAAAACAGCGGAGTGCAATGCGATGGGTTCTCCTAATCTGATAGAATATGTGCTTGTTTCTGTGTTTGTGGAGTAGCATTGTTATACCAGGGTTGGTTCTGATGCCGAGAAGGAAGCGTTCCTTGTGTTTCAATTTTCGGAGAGGCCTCCAACTGAGCAGGATTAGTGTAGCAATGTGTAAAGGCGTGAGAGTGGGCCTCGAAAACAGCGGAGTGCAATGCGATGGGTTCTCCTAATCTGATAGAATATGTGCTTGTTTCTGTGTTTGTGGAGTAGCATTGTTATACCAGGGTTGGTTCTGATGCCGAGAAGAAAGCGTTTCTTGTGTTTCCATTTTCGGAGAGGCCTCCAACTGAGCAGGATTAGTGTAGCAATGTGTAAAGGCGTGAGAGTGGGCCTCGAAAACAGCGGAGTGGAATGCGATGGGTTCTCCTAATCTGATAGAATATGTGCTTGTTTCTGTGTTTGTGGAGTAGCATTGTTATACCAGGGTTGCTTTTGATGCCGAGAAGGAAGCGTTTCTTGTGTTTCCATTTTCGGAGAGGCCTCCAACTGAGCAGGATTAGTGTAGCAATGTGTAAAGGCGTGAGAGTGGGCCTCGAAAACAGCGGAGTGCAATGCGATGGGTTCTCCTAATCTGATAGAATATGTGCTTGTTTCTGTGTTTGTGGAGTAGCATTGTTATACCAGGGTTGGTTCTGATGCCGAGAAGAAAGCGTTTCTTGTGTTTCCATTTTCGGAGAGGCCTCCAACTGAGCAGGATTAGTGTAGCAATGTGTAAAGGCGTGAGAGTGGGCCTCGAAAACAGCGGAGTGCAATGCGATGGGTTCTCCTAATCTGATAGAATATGTGCTTGTTTCTGTGTTTGTGGAGTAGCATTGTTATACCAGGGTTGCTTTTGATGCCGAGAAGGAAGCGTTTCTTGTGTTTCCATTTTCGGAGAGGCCTCCAACTGAGCAGGATTAGTGTAGCAATGTGTAAAGGCGTGAGAGTGGGCCTCGAAAACAGCGGAGTGCAATGCGATGGGTTCTCCTAATCTGATAGAATATGTGCTTGTTTCTGTGTTTGTGGAGTAGCATTGTTATACCAGGGTTGGTTCTGATGCCGAGAAGGGAGCGTTCCTTGTGTTTCCATTTTCAGAGAGGCCTCCAACTGAGCAGGATTAGTGTAGCAATGTGTAAAGGCGTGAGAGTGGGCCTCGAAAACAGCGGAGTGCAATGCGATGGGTTCTCCTAATCTGATAGAATATGTGCTTGTTTCTGTGTTTGTGGAGTAGCATTGTTATACCAGGGTTGGTTCTGATGCCGAGAAGGAAGCGTTCCTTGTGTTTCCATTTTCAGAGAGGCCTCCAACTGAGCAGGATTAGTGTAGCAATGTGTAAAGGCGTAAGAGTGGGCCTCGAAAACAGCGGAGTGCAATGCGATGGGTTCTCCTAATCTGATAGAATATGTGCTTGTTTCTGTGTTTGTGGAGTAGAATTGTTATACCAGGGTTGGTTCTGATGCCGAGAAGGAAGCGTTCCTTGTGTTTCCATTTTCAGAGAGGCCTCCAACTGAGCAGGATTAGTGTAGCAATGTGTAAAGGCGTGAGAGTGGGCCTCGAAAACAGCAGAGTGCGATGCGATGGGTTCTCCTAATCTGATAGAATATGTGCTTGTTTCTGTGTTTGTGGAGTAGCATTGTTATACCAGGGTTGGTTCTGATGCCGAGAAGGAAGCGTTCCTTGTGTTTCCATTTTCGGAGAGGCCTCCAACTGAGCAGGATTAGTGTAGCAATGTGTAAAGGCGTGAGAGTGGGCCTCGAAAACAGCAGAGTGCGATGCGATGGGTTCTCCTAATCTGATAGAATATGTGCTTGTTTCTGTGTTTGTGGAGTAGCATTGTTATACCAGGGTTAATTCTGATGCCGAGAAGGAAGCGTTCCTTGTGTTTCCATTTTCAGAGAGGCCTCCAACTGAGCAGGATTAGTGTAGCAATGTGTAAAGGCGTGAGAGTTGGCCTCGAAAACAGCGGAGTGCAATGCGATGGGTTCTCCTAATCTGATAGAATATGTGCTTGTTTCTGTGTTTGTGGAGTAGCATTGTTATACCAGGGTTGGTTCTGATGCCGAGAAGGAAGCGTTCCTTGTGTTTCAATTTTCTTGAGGCCTCCAACTGAGCAGGATTAGTGTAGCGATGTGTAAAGGCGTGAGAGTAGGCCTCGAAAACAGCGGAGTGCAATGCGATGGGTTCTCCTAATCTGATAGAATATGTGCTTGTTTCTGTGTTTGTGGAGTAGCATTGTTATACCAGGGTTCGTTCTGATGCCGAGAAGGAAGCGTTCCTTGTGTTTCCATTTTCGGAGAGGCCTCCAACTGAGCAGAATTAGTGTAGCAATGTGTAAAGGCGTGAGAGTGGGCCTCGAAAACAGCGGAGTGCGATGCGATGGGTTCTCCTAATCTGATAGAATATGTGCTTGTTTCTGTGTTTGTGGAGTAGCATTGTTATACCAGGGTTGGTTCTGATGCCGAGAAGGAAGCGTTTCTTGTGTTTCCATTTTCGGAGAGGCCTCCAACTGAGCAGGATTAGTGTAGCAATGTGTAAAGGCGTGAGAGTGGGCCTCGAAAACAGCGGAGTGCAATGCGATGGGTTCTCCTAATCTGATAGAATATGTGCTTGTTTCTGTGTTTGTGGAGTAGCATTGTTATACCAGGGTTGGTTCTGATGCCGAGAAGGGAGCGTTCCTTGTGTTTCCATTTTCGGAGAGGCCTCCAACTGAGCAGGATTAGTGTAGCAATGTGTAAAGGCGCGAGAGTGGGCCTCGAAAACACCGGAGTGCAATGCGATGGGTTCTCCTAATCTGATAGAATATGTGCTTGTTTCTGTGTTTGTGGAGTAGCATTGTTATACCAGGGTTGGTTTTGATGCCGAGAAGGAAGCGTTCCTTGTGTTTCCATTTTCGGAGAGGCCTCCAACTGAGCAGGATTAGTGTAGCAATGTGTAAAGGCGTGAGAGTGGGCCTCGAAAACAGCGGAGTGCAATGCGATGGGTTCTCCTAATCTGATAGAATATGTGCTTGTTTCTGTGTTTGTGGAGTAGCATTGTTATACCAGGGTTGGTTCTGATGCCGAGAAGGGAGCGTTCCTTGTGTTTCCATTTCCGGAGAGGCCTCCAACTGAGCAGGATTAGTGTAGCAATGTGTAAAGGCGTGAGAGTGGGCCTCGAAAACACCGGAGTGCAATGCGATGGGTTCTCCTAATCTGATAGAATATGTGCTTGTTTCTGTGTTTGTGGAGTAGCATTGTTATACCAGGGTTGGTTTTGATGCCGAGAAGAAAGCGTTTCTTGTGTTTCCATTTTCAGAGAGGCCTCCAACTGAGCAGGATTAGTGTAGCAATGTGTAAAGGCGCGAGAGTGGGCCTCGAAAACACCAAAGTGCAATGCGATGGGTTCTCCTAATCTGATAGAATATGTGCTTGTTTCTGTGTTTGTGGAGTAGCATTGTTATACCAGGGTTGGTTTTGATGCCGAGAAGAAAGCGTTTCTTGTGTTTCCATTTTCGGAGAGGCCTCCAACTGAGCAGGATTAGTGTAGCAATGTGTAAAGGCGTGAGAGTGGGCCTCGAAAACAGCGGAGTGCAATGCGATGGGTTCTCCTAATCTGATAGAATATGTGCTTGTTTCTGTGTTTGTGGAGTAGCATTGTTATACCAGGGTTGGTTCTGATGCCGAGAAGGGAGCGTTCCTTGTGTTTCCATTTTCAGAGAGGCCTCCAACTGAGCAGGATTAGTGTAGCAATGTGTAAAGGCGTGAGAGTGGGCCTCGAAAACAGCGGAGTGCAATGCGATGGGTTCTCCTAATCTGATAGAATATGTGCTTGTTTCTGTGTTTGTGGAGTAGCATTGTTATACCAGGGTTGGTTTTGATGCCGAGAAGAAAGCGTTTCTTGTGTTTCCATTTTCAGAGAGGCCTCCAACTGAGCAGGATTAGTGTAGCAATGTGTAAAGGCGCGAGAGTGGGCCTCGAAAACACCGGAGTGCAATGCGATGGGTTCTCCTAATCTGATAGAATATGTGCTTGTTTCTGTGTTTGTGGAGTAGCATTGTTATACCAGGGTTGGTTCTGATGCCGAGAAGGAAGCGTTCCTTGTGTTTCCATTTTCAGAGAGGCCTCCAACTGAGCAGAATTAGTGTAGGAATGTGTAAAGGCATAAGAGTGGGCCTCGAAAACAGCGGAGTGCAATGCGATGGGTTCTCCTAATCTGATAGAATATGTGCTTGTTTCTGTGTTTGTGGAGTAGCATTGTTATACCAGGGTTAATTCTGATGCCGAGAAGGAAGCGTTCCTTGTGTTTCCATTTTCAGAGAGGCCTCCAACTGAGCAGGATTAGTGTAGCAATGTGTAAAGGCGTGAGAGTGGGCCTCGAAAACACCGGAGTGCAATGCGATGGGTTCTCCTAATCTGATAGAATATGTGCTTGTTTCTGTGTTTGTGGAGTAGCATTGTTATACCAGGGTTGGTTCTGATGCCGAGAAGGAAGCGTTCCTTGTGTTTCCATTTTCAGAGAGGCCTCCAACTGAGCAGAATTAGTGTAGGAATGTGTAAAGGCATAAGAGTGGGCCTCGAAAACAGCGGAGTGCAATGCGATGGGTTCTCCTAATCTGATAGAATATGTGCTTGTTTCTGTGTTTGTGGAGTAGCATTGTTATACCAGGGTTAATTCTGATGCCGAGAAGGAAGCGTTCCTTGTGTTTCCATTTTCAGAGAGGCCTCCAACTGAGCAGGATTAGTGTAGCAATGTGTAAAGGCGTGAGAGTGGGCCTCGAAAACACCGGAGTGCAATGCGATGGGTTCTCCTAATCTGATAGAATATGTGCTTGTTTCTGTGTTTGTGGAGTAGCATTGTTATACCAGGGTTAATTCTGATGCCGAGAAGGGAGCGTTCCTTGTGTTTCCATTTCCGGAGAGGCCTCCAACTGAGCAGGATTAGTGTAGCAATGTGTAAAGGCGTGAGAGTGGGCCTCGAAAACACCGGAGTGCAATGCGATGGGTTCTCCTAATCTGATAGAATATGTGCTTGTTTCTGTGTTTGTGGAGTAGCATTGTTATACCAGGGTTGGTTTTGATGCCGAGAAGAAAGCGTTTCTTGTGTTTCCATTTTCAGAGAGGCCTCCAACTGAGCAGGATTAGTGTAGCAATGTGTAAAGGCGCGAGAGTGGGCCTCGAAAACACCGGAGTGCAATGCGATGGGTTCTCCTAATCTGATAGAATATGTGCTTGTTTCTGTGTTTGTGGAGTAGCATTGTTATACCAGGGTTGGTTCTGATGCCGAGAAGGAAGCGTTCCTTGTGTTTCCATTTTCAGAGAGGCCTCCAACTGAGCAGGATTAGTGTAGCAATGTGTAAAGACGCGAGAGTGGGCCTCGAAAACACCGGAGTGCAATGCGATGGGTTCTCCTAATCTGATAGAATATGTGCTTGTTTCTGTGTTTGTGGAGTAGCATTGTTATACCAGGGTTAATTCTGATGCCGAGAAGGAAGCGTTCCTTGTGTTTCCATTTTCAGAGAGGCCTCCAACTGAGCAGGATTAGTGTAGCAATGTGTAAAGGCGTGAGAGTTGGCCTCGAAAACAGCGGAGTGCAATGCGATGGGTTCTCCTAATCTGATAGAATATGTGCTTGTTTCTGTGTTTGTGGAGTAGCCTCGAAAACAGCGGAGTGCAATGCGATGGGTTCTCCTAATCTGATAGAATATGTGCTTGTTTCTGTGTTTGTGGAGTAGCATTGTTATACCAGGGTTGGTTCTGATGCCGAGAAGGAAGCGTTCCTTGTGTTTCCATTTTCGGAGAGGCCTCCAACTGAGCAGGATTAGTGTAGCAATGTGTAAAGGCGTGAGAGTGGGCCTCGAAAACAGCGGAGTGCGATGCGATGGGTTCTCCTAATCTGATAGAATATGTGCTTGTTTCTGTGTTTGTAGAGTAGCATTGTTATACCAGGGTTGGTTCTGATGCCGAGAAGAAAGCGTTTCTTGTGTTTCCATTTTCGGAGAGGCCTCCAACTGAGCAGGATTAGTGTAGCAATGTGTAAAGGCGTGAGAGTGGGCCTCGAAAACAGCGGAGTGCAATGCGATGGGTTCTCCTAATCTGATAGAATATGTGCTTGTTTCTGTGTTTGTGGAGTAGCATTGTTATACCAGGGTTGCTTTTGATGCCGAGAAGGAAGCGTTTCTTGTGTTTCCATTTTCGGAGAGGCCTCCAACTGAGCAGGATTAGTGTAGCAATGTGTAAAGGCGTGAGAGTGGGCCTCGAAAACACCGGAGTGCAATGCGATGGGTTCTCCTAATCTGATAGAATATGTGCTTGTTTCTGTGTTTGTGGAGTAGCATTGTTATACCAGGGTTGGTTCTGATGCCGAGAAGGAAGCGTTCCTTGTGTTTCGATTTTCAGAGAGGCCTCCAACTGAGCAGGATTAGTGTAGCAATGTGTAAAGGCGTGAGAGTGGGCCTCGAAAACAGCGGAGTGCAATGCGATGGGTTCTCCTAATCTGATAGAATATGTGCTTGTTTCTGTGTTTGTGGAGTAGCATTGTTATACCAGGGTTGGTTCTGATGCCGAGAAGGGAGCGTTCCTTGTGTTTCCATTTTCAGAGAGGCCTCCAACTGAGCAGGATTAGTGTAGCAATGTGTAAAGGCGTGAGAGTGGGCCTCGAAAACAGCGGAGTGCAATGCGATGGGTTCTCCCAATCTGATAGAATATGTGCTTGTTTCTGTGTTTGTGGAGTAGCATTGTTATACCAGGGTTGGTTTTGATGCCGAGAAGAAAGCGTTTCTTGTGTTTCCATTTTCGGAGAGGCCTCCAACTGAGCAGGATTAGTGTAGCAATGTGTAAAGGCATGAGAGTGGGCCTCGAAAACAGCGGAGTGCAATGCGATGGGTACTCCTAATCTGATAGAATATGTGCTTGTTTCTGTGTTTGTGGAGTAGCATTGTTATACCAGGGTTGGTTCTGATGCCGAGAAGGGAGCGTTCCTTGTGTTTCCATTTTCGGAGAGGCCTCCAACTGAGCAGGATTAGTGTAGCAATGTGTAAAGGCGTGAGAGTGGGCCTCGAAAACAGCGGAGTGCAATGCGATGGGTTCTCCTAATCTGAAAGAATATGTGCTTGTTTCTGTGTTTGTGGAGTAGCATTGTTATACCAGGGTTGGTTCTGATGCCGAGAAGGAAGCGTTCCTTGTGTTTCCATTTTCAGAGAGGCCTCCAACTGAGCAGGATTAGTGTAGCAATGTGTAAAGGCGTAAGAGTGGGCCTCGAAAACAGCGGAGTGCAATGCGATGGGTTCTCCTAATCTGATAGAATATGTGCTTGTTTCTGTGTTTGTGGAGTAGCATTGTTATACCAGGGTTGGTTCTGATGCCGAGAAGGAAGCGTTCCTTGTGTTTCCATTTTCGGAGAGGCCTCCAACTGAGCAGGATTAGTGTAGCAATGTGTAAAGGCGTGAGAGTGGGCCTCGAAAACAGCGGAGTGCGATGCGATGGGTTCTCCTAATCTGATAGAATATGTGCTTGTTTCTGTGTTTGTGGAGTAGCATTGTTATACCAGGGTTAATTCTGATGCCGAGAAGGAAGCGTTCCTTGTGTTTCCATTTTCAGAGAGGCCTCCAACTGAGCAGGATTAGTGTAGCAATGTGTAAAGGCGTGAGAGTTGGCCTCGAAAACAGCGGAGTGCAATGCGATGGGTTCTCCTAATCTGATAGAATATGTGCTTGTTTCTGTGTTTGTGGAGTAGCATTGTTATACCAGGGTTGGTTCTGATGCCGAGAAGGAAGCGTTCCTTGTGTTTCAATTTTCGGAGAGGCCTCCAACTGAGCAGGATTAGTGTAGCAATGTGTAAAGGCGTGAGAGTAGGCCTCGAAAACAGCGGAGTGCAATGCGATGGGTTCTCCTAATCTGATAGAATATGTGCTTGTTTCTGTGTTTGTGGAGTAGCATTGTTATACCAGGGTTGGTTCTGATGCCGAGAAGGAAGCGTTCCTTGTGTTTCCATTTTCGGAGAGGCCTCCAACTGAGCAGGATTAGTGTAGCAATGTGTAAAGGCGTGAGAGTGGGCCTCGAAAACAGCGGAGTGCGATGCGATGGGTTCTCCTAATCTGATAGAATATGTGCTTGTTTCTGTGTTTGTGGAGTAGCATTGTTATACCAGGGTTGGTTCTGATGCCGAGAAGGAAGCGTTCCTTGTGTTTCCATTTTCAGAGAGGCCTCTAACTGAGCAGGATTAGTGTAGCAATGTGTAAAGGCGTAAGAGTGGGCCTCGAAAACAGCGGAGTGCAATGCGATGGGTTCTCCTAATCTGATAGAATATGTGCTTGTTTCTGTGTTTCTGGAGTAGCATTGTTATACCAGGGTTGGTTCTGATGCCGAGAAGAAAGCGTTTCTTGTGTTTCCATTTTCGGAGAGGCCTCCAACTGAGCAGGATTAGTGTAGCAATGTGTAAAGGCGTGAGAGTGGGCCTCGAAAACAGCGGAGTGCAATGCGATGGGTTCTCCTAATCTGATAGAATATGTGCTTGTTTCTGTGTTTGTGGAGTAGCATTGTTATACCAGGGTTGGTTTTGATGCCGAGAAGGAAGCGTTTCTTGTGTTTCCATTTTCGGAGAGGCCTCCAACTGAGCAGGATTAGTGTAGCAATGTGTAAAGGCGTGAGAGTGGGCCTCGAAAACACCGGAGTGCAATGCGATGGGTTCTCCTAATCTGATAGAATATGTGCTTGTTTCTGTGTTTGTGGAGTAGCATTTTTATACCAGGGTTGGTTCTGATGCCGAGAAGGAAGCGTTCCTTGTGTTTCCATTTTCAGAGAGGCCTCCAACTGAGCAGGATTAGTGTAGCAATGTGTAAAGGCGTGAGAGTGGGCCTCGAAAACAGCGGAGTGCAATGCGATGGGTTCTCCTAATCTGATAGAATATGTGCTTGTTTCTGTGTTTGTGGAGTAGCATTGTTATACCAGGGTTGGTTCTGATGCCGAGAAGGGAGCGTTCCTTGTGTTTCCATTTTCAGAGAGGCCTCCAACTGAGCAGGATTAGTGTAGCAATGTGTAAAGGCGTGAGAGTGGGCCTCGAAAACAGCGGAGTGCAATGCGATGGGTTCTCCTAATCTGATAGAATATGTGCTTGTTTCTGTGTTTGTGGAGTAGCATTGTTATACCAGGGTTGGTTCTGATGCCGAGAAGGAAGCGTTCCTTGTGTTTCCATTTTCGGAGAGGCCTCCAACTGACCAGGTTTAGTGTAGCAATGTGTAAAGGCGTGAGAGTGGGCCTCAAAAACAGCGGAGTGCAATGCGATGGGTTCTCCTTATCTGATAAAATATGTGCTTGTTTCTGTGTTTGTGGAGTAGCATTGTTATACCAGGGTTGGTTCTGATGCCGAGAAGGAAGCGTTCCTTGTGTTTCAATTTTCGGAGAGGCCTCCAACTGAGCAGGATTAGTGTAGCAATGTGTAAAGGCGTGAGAGTGGGCGTCAAAAACAGCGGAGTGCAATGCGATGGGTTCTCCTAATCTGATAGAATATGTGCTTGTTTCTGTGTTTGTGGAGTAGCATTGTTATACCAGGGTTGGTTCTGATGCCGAGAAGGAAGCGTTCCTTGTGTTTCCATTTTCGGAGAGGCCTCCGACTGAGCAGGATTAGTGTAGCAATGTGTAAAGGCGTGAGAGTAGGCCTCGAAAACAGCGGAGTCCAATGCGATGGGTTCTCCTAATCTGATAGAATATGTGCTTGTTTCTGTGTTTGTGGAGTAGCATTGTTATACCAGGGTTGGTTCTGATGCCGAGAAGGAAGCGTTCCTTGTGTTTCCATTTTCGGAGAGGCCTCCAAGTGAGCAGGATTAGTGTAGCAATGTGTAAAGGCGTGAGAGTGGGCCTCGAAAATAGAGGAGTGCAATGCGATGGGTTCTCCTAATCTGATAGAATATGTGCTTGTTTCTGTGTTTGTGGAGTAGCATTGTTATACCAGGGTTGGTTCTGATGCCGAGAAGGAAGCGTTCCTTGTGTTTCAATTTTCGGAGAGGCCTCCAACTGAGCAGGATTAGTGTAGCAATGTGTAAAGGCGTGAGAGTAGGCCTCGAAAACAGCGGAGTGCAATGCGATGGGTTCTCCTAATCTGATAGAATATGTGCTTGTTTCTGTGTTTGTGGAGTAGCATTGTTATACCAGGGTTGGTTCTGATGCCGAGAAGGAAGCGTTCCTTGTGTTTCCATTTTCGGAGAGGCCTCCAACTGAGCAGGATTAGTGTAGCAATGTGTAAAGGCGTGAGAGTGGGCCTCGAAAACAGCGGAGTGCGATGCGATGGGTTCTCCTAATCTGAAAGAATATGTGCTTGTTTCTGTGTTTGTGGAGTAGCATTGTTATACCAGGGTTGGTTCTGATGCCGAGAAGGAAGCGTTCCTTGTGTTTCCATTTTCAGAGAGGCCTCTAACTGAGCAGGATTAGTGTAGCAATGTGTAAAGGCGTAAGAGTGGGCCTCGAAAACAGCGGAGTGCAATGCGATGGGTTCTCCTAATCTGATAGAATATGTGCTTGTTTCTGTGTTTGTGGAGTGGCATTGTTATACCAGGGTTGGTTCTGATGCCGAGAAGAAAGCGTTTCTTGTGTTTCCATTTTCGGAGAGGCCTCCAACTGAGCAGGATTAGTGTAGCAATGTGTAAAGGCGTGAGAGTGGGCCTCGAAAACAGCGGAGTGCAATGCGATAGGTTCTCCTAATCTGATAGAATATGTGCTTGTTTCTGTGTTTGTGGAGTAGCATTGTTATACCAGGGTTGGTTTTGATGCCGAGAAGGAAGCGTTTCTTGTGTTTCCATTTTCGGAGAGGCCTCCAACTGAGCAGGATTAGTGTAGCAATGTGTAAAGGCGTGAGAGTGGGCCTCGAAAACACCGGAGTGCAATGCGATGGGTTCTCCTAATCTGATAGAATATGTGCTTGTTTCTGTGTTTGTGGAGTAGCATTGTTATACCAGGGTTGGTACTGATGCCGAGAAGGGAGCGTTCCTTGTGTTTCCATTTTCGGAGAGGCCTCCAACTGAGCAGGATTAGTGTAGCAATGTGTAAAGGCGTGAGAGTGGGCCTCGAAAACACCGGAGTGCAATGCGATGGGTTCTCCTAATCTGATAGAATATGTGCTTGTTTCTGTGTTTGTGGAGTAGCATTGTTATACCAGGGTTGGTTTTGATGCCGAGAAGAAAGCGTTTCTTGTGTTTCCATTTTCAGATAGGACTCCAACTGAGCAGGATTAGTGTAGCAATGTGTAAAGGCGTGAGAGTGGGCCTCGAAAACACCGGAGTGCAATGCGATGGGTTCTCATAATCTGATAGAATATGTGCTTGTTTCTTTGTTTGTGGAGTAGCATTGTTATACCAGGGTTGGTTTTGATGCCGAGAAGAAAGCGTTTCTTGTGTTTCCATTTTCGGAGAGGCCTCCAACTGAGCAGGATTAGTGTAGCAATGTATAAAGGCGTGAGAGTGGGCCTCGAAAACAGCGGAGTGCAATGCGATGGGTTCTCCTAATCTGATAGAATATGTGCTTGTTTCTGTGTTTGTGGAGTAGCATTGTTATACCAGGGTTGGTTCTGATGCCGAGAAGGGAGCGTTCCTTGTGTTTCCATTTTCAGAGAGGCCTCCAACTGAGCAGGATTAGTGTAGCAATGTGTAAAGGCGTGAGAGTGGGTCTCGAAAACAGCGGAGTGCAATGCGATGGGTTCTCCTAATCTGATAGAATATGTGCTTGTTTCTGTGTTTGTGGAGTAGCATTGTTATACCAGGGTTGGTTCTGATGCCGAGAAGAAAGCGTTTCTTGTGTTTCCATTTTCGGAGAGGCCTCCAACTGAGCAGGATTAGTGTAGCAAAGTGTAAAGGCGTGAGAGTGGGCCTCGAAAACAGCGGAGTGCAATGCGATGGGTTCTCCTAATCTGATAGAATATGTGCTTGTTTCTGTGTTTGTGGAGTAGCATTGTTATACCAGGGTTGGTTCTGATGCCGAGAAGGGAGCGTTCCTTGTGTTTCCATTTTCAGAGAGGCCTCCAACTGAGCAGGATTAGTGTAGCAATGTGTAAAGGCGAGAGAGTGGGCCTCGAAAACACCGGAGTGCAATGCGATGGGTTCTCCTAATCTGATAGAATATGTGCTTGTTTCTGTGTTTGTTGAGTAGCATTGTTATACCAGGGTTGGTTCTGATGCCGAGAAGGGAGCGTTCCTTGTGTTTCCATTTTCAGAGAGGCCTCCAACTGAGCAGGATTAGTGTAGCAATGTGTAAAGGCGTGAGAGTGGGCCTCGAAAACAGCGGAGTGCAATGCGATGGGTTCTCCTAATCTGATAGAATATGTGCTTGTTTCTGTGTTTGTGGAGTAGCATTGTTATACCAGGGTTGGTTCTGATGCCGAGAAGGAAGCGTTCCTTGTGTTTCCATTTTCGGAGAGGCCTCCAACTGAGCAGGATTAGTGTAGCAATGTGTAAAGGCGTGAGAGTGGGCCTCAAAAACAGCGGAGTGCAATGCGATGGGTTCTCCTAATCTGATAGAATATGTGCTTGTTTCTGTGTTTGTGGAGTAGCATTGTTATACCAGGGTTGGTTTTGATGACGAGAAGGAAGCGTTTCTTGTGTTTCCATTTTCGGAGAGGCCTCCAACTGAGCAGGATTAGTGTAGCAATGTGTAAAGGCGTGAGAGTGGGCCTCGAAAACACCGGAGTGCAATGCGATGGGTTCTCCTAATCTGATAGAATATGTGCTTGTTTCTGTGTTTGTGGAGTAGCATTGTTATACCAGGGTTGGTTCTGATGCCGAGAAGGAAGCGTTCCTTGTGTTTCCATTTTCAGAGAGGCCTCCAACTGAGCAGGATTAGTGTAGCAATGTGTAAAGGCGTGAGAGTGGGCCTCGAAAACAGCGGAGTGCAATGCGATGGGTTCTCCTAATCTGATAGAATATGTGCTTGTTTCTGTGTTTGTGGAGTAGCATTGTTATACCAGGGTTGGTTCTGATGCCGAGAAGGGAGCGTTCCTTGTGTTTCCATTTTCAGAGAGGCCTCCAACTGAGCAGGATTAGTGTAGCAATGTGTAAAGGCGTGAGAGTGGGCCTCGAAAACAGCGGAGTGCAATGCGAGGGGTTCTCCTAATCTGATAGAATATGTGCTTGTTTCTCTGTTTGTGGAGTAGCATTGTTATACCAGGGTTGGTTTTGATGCCGAGAAGAAAGCGTTTCTTGTGTTTCCATTTTCGGAGAGGCCTCCAACTGAGCAGGATTAGTGTAGCAATGTGTAAAGGCGTGAGAGTGGGCCTCGAAAACAGCGGAGTGGAATGCGATGGGTTCTCCTAATCTGATAGAATATGTGCTTGTTTCTGTGTTTGTGGAGTAGCATTGTTATACCAGGGTTGGTTCTGATGCCGAGAAGGGAGCGTTCCTTGTGTTTCCATTTTCGGAGAGGCCTCCCACTGAGCAGGATTAGTGTAGCAATGTGTAAAGGCGTGAGAGTGGGCCTCGAAAACACCGGAGTGCAATGCGATGGGTTCTCCTAATCTGATAGAATATGTGCTTGTTTCTGTGTTTGTGGAGTAGCATTGTTATACCAGGGTTGGTTTTGATGCCGAGAAGAAAGCGTTTCTTGTGTTTCCATTTTCAGAGAGGCCTCCAACTGAGCAGGATTAGTGTAGCAATGTGTAAAGGCGTGAGAGTGGGCCTCGAAAACAGCGGAGTGCAATGCGATGGGTTCTCCTAATCTGATAGAATATGTGCTTGTTTCTGTGTTTGTGGAGTAGCATTGTTATACCAGGGTTGGTTCTGATGCCGAGAAGGGAGCGTTCCTTGTGTTTCCATTTTCAGAGAGGCCTCCAACTGAGCAGGATTAGTGTAGCAATGTGTAAAGGCGTGAGAGTGGGTCTCAAAAACAGCGGAGTGCAATGCGATGGGTTCTCCTAATCTGATAGAATATGTGCTTGTTTCTGTGTTTGTGGAGTAGCATTGTTATACCAGGGTTGGTTCTGATGCCGAGAAGAAAGCGTTTCTTGTGTTTCCATTTTCGGAGAGGCCTCCAACTGAGCAGGATTAGTGTAGCAAAGTGTAAAGGCGTGAGAGTGGGCCTCGAAAACAGCGGAGTGCAATGCGATGGGTTCTCCTAATCTGATAGAATATGTGCTTGTTTCTGTGTTTGTGGAGTAGCATTGTTATACCAGGGTTGGTTCTGATGCCGAGAAGGGAGCGTTCCTTGTGTTTCCATTTTCAGAGAGGCCTCCAACTGAGCAGGATTAGTGTAGCAATGTGTAAAGGCGAGAGAGTGGGCCTCGAAAACACCGGAGTGCAATGCGATGGGTTCTCCTAATCTGATAGAATATGTGCTTGTTTCTGTGTTTGTGGAGTAGCATTGTTATACCAGGGTTGGTTCTGATGCCGAGAAGGGAGCGTTCCTTGTGTTTCCATTTTCAGAGAGGCCTCCAACTGAGCAGGATTAGTGTAGCAATGTGTAAAGGCGTGAGAGTGGGCCTCGAAAACAGCGGAGTGCAATGCGATGGGTTCTCCTAATCTGATAGAATATGTGCTTGTTTCTGTGTTTGTGGAGTAGCATTGTTATACCAGGGTTGGTTCTGATGCCGAGAAGGAAGCGTTCCTTGTGTTTCCATTTTCGGAGAGGCCTCCAACTGAGCAGGATTAGTGTAGCAATGTGTAAAGGCGTGAGAGTGGGCCTCAAAAACAGCGGAGTGCAATGCGATGGGTTCTCCTAATCTGATAGAATATGTGCTTGTTTCTGTGTTTGTGGAGTAGCATTGTTATACCAGGGTTGGTTCTGATGCCGAGAAGGAAGCGTTCCTTGTGTTTCCATTTTCGGAGAGGCCTCCAACTGAGCAGGATTAGTGTAGCAATGTGTAAAGGCGTGAGAGTGGGCCTCAAAAACAGCGGAGTGCAATGCGATGGGTTCTACTAATCTGATAGAATATGTGCTTGTTTCTGTGTTTGTGGAGTAGCATTGTTATACCAGGGTTGGTTCTGATGCCGAGAAGGAAGCGTTCCTTGTGTTTCCATTTTCGGAGAGGCCTCCAACTGAGCAGGATTAGTGTAGCAATGTGTAAAGGCGTGAGAAAGGGCCTCGAAAACAGCGGAGTGCAATGCGATGGGTTCTCGTAATCTCATAGAATATGTGCTTGTTTCTGTGTTTGTGGAGTAGCATTGTTATACCAGGGTTGGTTCTGATGCCGAGAAGAAAGCGTTTCTTGTGTTTCCATTTTCAGAGAGGCCTCCAACTGAGCAGGATTAGTGTAGCAATGTGTAAAGGCGAGAGAGTGGGCCTCGAAAACACCGGAGTGCAATGCGATGGGTTCTCCTAATCTGATAGAATATGTGCTTGTTTCTGTGTTTGTGGAGTAGCATTGTTATACCAGGGTTGGTTCTGATGCCGAGAAGGGAGCGTTCCTTGTGTTTCCATTTTCAGAGAGGCCTCCAACTGAGCAGGATTAGTGTAGCAATGTGTAAAGGCGTGAGAGTGGGCCTCGAAAACAGCGGAGTGCAATGCGATGGGTTCTCCTAATCTGATAGAATATGTGCTTGTTTCTGTGTTTGTGGAGTAGCATTGTTATACCAGGGTTGGTTCTGATGCCGAGAAGGAAGCGTTCCTTGTGTTTCCATTTTCGGAGAGGCCTCCAACTGAGCAGGATTAGTGTAGCAATGTGTAAAGGCGTGAGAGTGGGCCTCAAAAACAGCGGAGTGCAATGCGATGGGTTCTCCTAATCTGATAGAATATGTGCTTGTTTCTGTGTTTGTGGAGTAGCATTGTTATACCAGGGTTGGTTCTGATGCCGAGAAGAAAGCGTTTCTTGTGTTTCCATTTTCGGAGAGGCCTCCAACTGAGCAGGATTAGTGTAGCAAAGTGTAAAGGCGTGAGAGTGGGCCTCGAAAACAGCGGAGTGCAATGCGATGGGTTCTCCTAATCTGATAGAATATGTGCTTGTTTCTGTGTTTGTGGAGTAGCATTGTTATACCAGGGTTGGTTCTGATGCCGAGAAGGGAGCGTTCCTTGTGTTTCCATTTTCAGAGAGGCCTCCAACTGAGCAGGATTAGTGTAGCAATGTGTAAAGGCGAGAGAGTGGGCCTCGAAAACACCGGAGTGCAATGCGATGGGTTCTCCTAATCTGATAGAATATGTGCTTGTTTCTGTGTTTGTGGAGTAGCATTGTTATACCAGGGTTGGTTCTGATGCCGAGAAGGGAGCGTTCCTTGTGTTTCCATTTTCAGAGAGGCCTCCAACTGAGCAGGATTAGTGTAGCAATGTGTAAAGGCGTGAGAGTGGGCCTCGAAAACAGCGGAGTGCAATGCGATGGGTTCTCCTAATCTGATAGAATATGTGCTTGTTTCTGTGTTTGTGGAGTAGCATTGTTATACCAGGGTTGGTTCTGATGCCGAGAAGGAAGCGTTCCTTGTGTTTCCATTTTCGGAGAGGCCTCCAACTGAGCAGGATTAGTGTAGCAATGTGTAAAGGCGTGAGAGTGGGCCTCAAAAACAGCGGAGTGCAATGCGATGGGTTCTCCTAATCTGATAGAATATGTGCTTGTTTCTGTGTTTGTGGAGTAGCATTGTTATACCAGGGTTGGTTCTGATGCCGAGAAGGAAGCGTTCCTTGTGTTTCCATTTTCGGAGAGGCCTCCAACTGAGCAGGATTAGTGTAGCAATGTGTAAAGGCGTGAGAGTGGGCCTCAAAAACAGCGGAGTGCAATGCGATGGGTTCTACTAATCTGATAGAATATGTGCTTGTTTCTGTGTTTGTGGAGTAGCATTGTTATACCAGGGTTGGTTCTGATGCCGAGAAGGAAGCGTTCCTTGTGTTTCCATTTTCGGAGAGGCCTCCAACTGAGCAGGATTAGTGTAGCAATGTGTAAAGGCGTGAGAAAGGGCCTCGAAAACAGCGGAGTGCAATGCGATGGGTTCTCGTAATCTCATAGAATATGTGCTTGTTTCTGTGTTTGTGGAGTAGCATTGTTAAACCAGGGTTGGTTCTGATGCCGAGAAGAAAGCGTTTCTTGTGTTTCCATTTTCAGAGAGGCCTCCAACTGAGCAGGATTAGTGTAGCAATGTGTAAAGGCGTGAGAGTGGGCCTCGAAAAGAACGGAGTGCAATGTGATGGGTTCTCCTAATCTTATAGAATATGTGCTTGTTTCTGTGTTTGTGGAGTAGCATTGTTATACCAGGGTTGGTTCTGATGCCGAGAAGGAAGCGTTTCTTGTGTTTCCATTTTCGGAGGCCTCCAACTGAGCAGGATTAGTGTAGCAATGTGTAAAGGCGTGAGAGTGGGCCTCGAAAACAGCGGAGTGCAATGCGATGGGTTCTCCTAATCTGATAGAATATGTGCTTGTTTCTGTGTTTGTGGAGTAGCATTGTTATACCAGGGTTGGTTCTGATGCCGAGAAGAAAGCGTTTCTTGCGTTTCCATTTTCAGAGAGGCCTCCAACTGAGCAGGATTAGTGTAGCAATGTGTAAAGGCGTGAGAGTGGGCCTCGAAAACAGCGAAGTGCAATGCGATGGGTTCTCCTAATCTGATAGAACATGTGCTTGTTTCTGTGTTTGTGGAGTAGCATTGTTATACCAGGGTTGGTTCTGATGCCGAGAAGGAAGCGTTTCTTGTGTTTCCATTTTCGGAGAGGCCTCCAACTGAGAAGGTTAGTGTAGCAATGTGTAAAGCGTGAGAGTGGGCCTCGAAAACAGCGGAGTGCAATGCGATGGGTTCTCCTAATCTGATAGAATATGTGCTTGTTTCTGTGTTTGTGGGGTAGCATTGTTATACCAGGGTTGGTTCTGATGCCGAGAAGGAAGCGTTTCTTGTGTTTCCATTTTCGGAGAGGCCTCCAACTGAGCAAGATTAGTGTAGCAATGTGTAAAGGCGTGAGAGTGGGCCCCGAAAACAGCGGAGTGCAATGCGATGGGTTCTCCTAATCTGATAGAATATGTGATTGTTTCTGTGTTTGTGGAGTAGCATTGTTATACCAGGGTTGGTTAGTTCTGGGGAAGTGCGCGACATTACTCGAGTGTATGATGGTCAGAAGGATGCGTTCCTTGTGCTTCCATTTTCGGAGAGGCATTCAACTGAGGAGGTAAAGGTTGCAATACGTGAAGGCGTGGGAGCGGGCCTCGGACACCGCAAAGTGTGAGGCGATGGTGTCACTTAATCTGAAAAAATATGTGCTTCTTTCAGAGTTTGTGGGGTCGTCATATTATACGGGGTTTGCATACTTCCGAGGAAGTGCGCGACATTGCTTGAGTGGCTGATGGCTAGAATGATGCGTCCTTGTGTTTCTTTTTCGGAGAGGCCTCCAACTGAGCAGGGTAATGGTACAATGCGCAAAGGCGGGAGAGTTGGCCTCTAACACAGCGAAGTTGCTATGAGATGGTTTCACTTATTGTGATGAAATATGTGCTTTTTTTGTGTTTGTAGAGTCGCATCGATGGTTTGTGGAGTGAAGTTTGTGTAGTCGTATTGGTGGTGGATTGCGATGCGATGGTTTCACTGAATGTGGTAAAATATGTGCCTGTTTCTGGGTTTGTGTAGTGGCATTGTTGTACGAGGGGTGCATATTTCCGGGGAAGTGCGCGACATTGCTCAAACGACTCAAGGCTAGAAGGATGAGTTCCTTTTGTGTATATTTTCGGAGAGGCATCCAGCTGAGCAGCGAAAGTGCAGCAATGAGCAATTGTATAACAGTGGGCCTCGAACACAGTACAGTGCGATGCGATGGTTTCAGGTAATGCGATAAAATATGTTCTTTTTCTGGTTTTGTGTAGTCAATTTTTTAAAAACATGCACAATTCCGTGGAAGTGCGCGACTTTAGTACACTGTATGATGGCTAGAAGGATGCACTCTTTGTGTTTATATTTTCGAAGAGGCCTCCAACCTAGTAGGGCATCTGTAGCAATGCGTGAAGGCGTGATAGTGGACCTCACATACCGCGAAGTGGGATATGATGGTTTCACTTATTGTGATAAAATATATGCTTGTTGCTGAGTTTGTGGACTTTCATTACAATTCGATTGTTGCATATATTTCCTGTGAAGTGTGCGACATTACTCCAGTGTCTCAAGACTAGAAGTATGCATTCCTCCTGTTTCCATTTTTCAAGAGCGAAGCAACTGAGCAGAATTAGGGTAGCAATGTGTAAAGGCGTGAGGGTGGGCCTCGAATACAGTGAAGTGCGATGCGATGGTTTCACTAAATCTGATATGCGCTTGTTTCTGCAATTGTGGAGTCGCAACGTTATATGAGGGTTGCGTTGTTCTGGGGAAGGGCTAGACATTTCTCGAGTGTCTGATGGCTAGAGGGTTGCGTTCCTATGTGTTTCCATTTTCGGAAGGGCCTCGAACTGAGCAAAGTAAGCGTACAATGCGGAAAGACTTGAGAGTTGGCCTCGAACACACCGAAGTTGCTATGCGATGGATTCACTTGTTCTGTAGAAATATGTGCTTCTTTTTGTGTTTGTGGACTCGCATCGATAGGTTTTAAATGCGAATGCATTTATTAGCCGGGGGTTGTCTTGCTCCGTTGGCCGGCGTGCGCCTGCATTCCTCCAGCGCGAGCGCACGTGAGCGTGCGCCTCGTAGTTCTGCCTTCGTCGTTGTGGTCGTCGTAAATGCGAATGCATTTCTTAGTCGGGGGTTGTCATGCTCCGTCGGCGTGCGCCCGCAGGTGTTATCTCTCCACCCTCCTCCTCGCCCCTAGCAACAGCTGTGGCGTGCGTAGCAACCGGAGCAGGTGGTAGCTCGGGCAGGAGTAGCGTAGGCCAAGGGGAGAGGAGGAGCGTGTGAGGGCGTGTAAGGGCGCTCGCATCGCGGAGCTCGGCGGGAGAGAGAGCTCGCGCGCGGGGCGGGCGTGCTGCAAAGGTCTCTCTCTTCTCTCTGCGTACCCTCTCTCCGCTCGCTGTGCTCGGAAAATGTATATAAATGCAGTGGAGCGCACGCCGCGTTGTTGGATGATTAAGTTCACACTCTCGTCATTAATTACGCCATTACTCGCAACACACTCGTCCGTGTGCCCAATTCATTCGCATTTCTGCACGATTCCCTTCGGGGAGGAGCGGGGGAATTTTTTCGGAGTGGAGTTTGTAGCGTCCCCTCGATTGTGGAGTGCAATGCGATGGTTTCACCTAATGTTTTAAAATATGTGCTTGTTTCTGGTGTTCTGCAGTCAAAAGTTTTGAAAAAGATGCCTGTTTTCGTGGAAGTGCACGACTTTCCTCAAGTGTGTGATGGCTAGAAGAATGCGTTCCTTGTGTTTTAGTTTTCGGAGAGGCTTCCAGCTCAGCAAGGTAAGTGAACCAATGTGTAAATGCGTGACAGTGGACCTCACATACCGCAAAGTGTGATGCCATGATTTTATGTAATCGGATAAATTATGTGCTTGTTTCGGGTTTTGGGGAGTCGCATTGTTATACGAGGGTTGCGTTGTTCTGGGAAAGTGCGCGGGAATATTTGTGTCTGATGGCTAGAAGGATGCGTTCCTTGTGTCTCTTTTTTCGGAGAGGCTTCCAGCTGAGCAGGGTAAGTGTACCAATGCGTAAAGGCGTGAGGGTGGGCCTCGAATACAGACATGCGAAATGCGATCTTTTCACTTATTCTGATATAAAATAAGTGTTTGGTTCTGTGTTTGTGGAGTCGCATTGTTACACCAGGGTTGAATATTTCTGGGGAAGTGCGCGAGTTTATTCGAGTGTCTGATGGCTAGAAGGAAGCGTTCCTTGTGTTTCTTTTTTCGGAGAGGCTTTCAGCTGATGAGGGTAAGTGTAGCTATGTGTAAAGGCGTGAGAGTGGGCCTCGAGCACAGCCCAGTGCATTGCGATGGTTTTTCTTAATCTGATAAAATATGTGCTTGTTTGTATGCTTTTGGAGTCACATTGTTATACGAGGGTTGCAGAGATCTGGGGAAGTGCGCGACATTAATCGGGTGTCTGATGACTAGAAGGATGCGTTTCTTGTGTTTCCATTTTCGGAGAGGCCTAAAACTCAGCAGGGTAAGTGAAGCCATGCTTAAAAGCGTGAGAGTGTACCTCAAACACAGCGAAGTGCGATGCGATGGTTTCACTTATTGTAACAAATTATGTGCTTGACGATGATGATGATAGTTGGGTTTTATTGGCGCTAGGCCGACTATGGGCAAAGAGCGCCAAAGAAGATGTTACTGAATTGTGATGAGACCGTACATACTAAAACATGTGACTAAAAGTAAAAGTGATGCAAAACAAAAGACAATGGAGATGGCTTGTGTATAGGGCCAGGGTGATTACACGTGATATGACAAGAGCTGCACAAAGTTCACCTCAGCTAAAAACTTAAACACACGCTGACTAGGAAACATGGGTTCGTCGGCTAAAAATATGATGGGTGCAAAGGAATGTGTCGTCTTTATATTTCAGGGAAATGTTTGTGTCGTGTTGTGTCAAGTGACTTGCATGTGATTAGTATGTGGACTACGGATAGGCCCTTTCCACACCTGCTACACGTGGGTCCCGAAGTTTCAGTGAGCAGGTGGGAGTGCGTCGCATGTGTGTAACCTATCCGCAGCCTAGCCAGGGCGACTTCAGTGTGTCTCTTGTGTGATTCAGTTATGTAGCGTCCAAGTTGTGGTTTTACTACGTGTAGTTTGTTGTCTGTGTGTTGACTCCAGTGTAATTGCAATGTGTTACCTAAGCGGTCGTCTGATATGTGTCTTTAGGTCGGTGTAAGGTACTGTTGTAATGTCAACCGTAGTCATGAAAGCAGCATCACCAGCCATTTGGTCGGCGGCCTCATTACCAGGGATTCCACAATGCCCTGGTACCCAGCATATAGTTATTTCAAGATTTGAGGCATATGCAGACATTAGAACCTTGAAAAGAGCATTTATCACATAGTTTTTAGATGACCTTCCTAATGACAGTGCCTGTACAACGCTTTGAGTGTCTGTGTACACAATGAACTTGGGAATTTTATGTTTGATGATGTGGTTTGAAACGAGTAAAATGCCATATGCTTCTGCCGTGTAAATACTGTTATGAAAATTCATTGTTTTGCTTGCTCTAAAATTGGGTCCGTGGGCTGCACAAGCTACTGTAGAACCTGTTTTGGACGCGTCGCTATAGAATTCTGCGCACCTGTACTAGTCCTGCAGGAACAGGAAGTTTTGCAGAATTGCATTCCTGGGTACCCTATTTTTTTCTACAAGAGTGAATGACAGGTCGCATGATACAGGACGAAGATGCCATGGTGCGATGAGATTATGAATGGGTGTCTTGTGCGTGTCTGAAAGGGGGACATCGAGTGCAGAAGCCTCTTCCCTATCTCTGAGAGAGAACGGTAAAGGAATAGATGGCCTGTTTAAAAATAGTTGTAAATTTGATGTATCCTTCATGATGGGATAAAAAGGATGGTTGGTCAGAGACACGGTCTTGGATGCATACAACAGGTCAACATACTCCCGCTGATGCCCAAGGCACCATTTGTCGCACTCGACATAAAGACTTTCAACAGGGCCAGTGCGGAATGCGCCACATGAGAGGCGAAGTCCAAGATCCAGCACGGGGTAAAGCATTTTAAGTGCTGTCTTTGTAGCCGACCCATATACGACACTGCCGTAGTCGAGCCGAGACACCACCAACGCTGTGTACAGGCACAGCAGGAGTTGTTTGTCGGCCCCATAAGATTGATGTGAGAGGACCTTAAGAATATTCATTGTTTTTAAGCATTTGCATTTGAGCTGTCTGATATGTGGGATGAATGTAAGTTTTTTGTCTAATAAAATACCTAAAAACGTGTGTTCCTTGTTCACAGGAATTGGCACATTCGCAAGAGTGATGTCTGGGCCCCCGGGTGGACGCCACGCCTCCTGGAGAATAGAACACAAGAGCTCTTCGCGGGATTAAGATTAAAGCCATTCTTGTCAGCCCAGACGGAAAGTTTCTTGACGCCGAGCTAGACTTGACGTTCGCAGGTGGACAGGTTACACGATTTAAAGGATATCTGCACGTCATCTACATACATGGAATAAGAGATTGTAGGTGGCAGTGCCTTTCCAAGGGAGTTCATTTTTACTATTAAGAGAGTGCAGCTCAATACTCCACCTTGCGGCACGCCATTTTCTTGCACTTGAACATTTGACAGTGCACGACCAACTCTGACGCGAAAGGTTCTCTCCGACATATAACTACAAAGGATGTTCAACATGTTGCCCGCAGCACCGATTGACTTTAGGTCACTGAGGATACCATACCCCCAATCGGTGTCATAGGCTTTCTCTATGTCGAAAAACACCGTCAGACAAAATTGTTTATGCACAAAGGCATCCTTTATATATGTTTTAAGAGCTACGAGTTGATCGTTCGTTGATCGCCCGCCCTGAAGCCAGCCTGGCAGCTCTCGAGAAGACCGTTGTACTCAAGAAAGTACACGAGCCTGCGATTTATCATCTTCTCGAGAAGCTTGCACAGACAGCTTGTCAGGGCAATGGGTCGATAGCTAGCAGGAGAGGAAGGGTCCTTCCCTTCTGGTTTTTTGCCCGCTAGGGGGCCGCAAGATGCAGAAGCCCTTTGCATCGGCTCCAAGTTTCGCTCCCACTCACGCTGGCTAACTGCTACCCAGGCCATCGAGAGTGGTACCACGGTAACCGGCAAGTCACGAGGATCACCTGGACACCACCATCTCAGTCATCGAGCCACCAGGAGGTTAGATCGGAGTTCCCGCCGCCGCAGCTGCTGCGCTGGGGAGTTAGGCCTCACGCTAGGCCTAACAGAACACGCCATGTGCTCCACGACGACAGCGATGGATACTACGTCATCGACGGAAGAAGAATCAACCTCCGGAATACAAATTGGAACCTACGAAGGTACTACAAGCATCGAAGTCCAAGGAGAAGACTTCGATCCCTCGGACACAGCCGGTTGGACTACCACCATGCGACGTGGGACACAACAAGCCAAGTCAACCACTGGTGAGTCCTCAACCAATGCACGTCAATCAAGACCACGAGAGAGGATCACTTACGCCAAGAAGGTAGCCAATGTACTCACCAAGGCAGCCCGCATGCCACCAGTTATGCCGCGGGAGGATATCAAGGTCATTGGTCGGCCACGCGGTGGACTTAACCTAGCAAGGACAGAGGCCACGATAACGATGGCTGCCATTTTGGCGTCATCTGGGATACCAAGAGAGGAAGCAAGTGCTGATACCATATGCACTAATAATGCCCAGAATATTATTGTGATTAGCACCCCAGCTCACCAAAGGGCAGTGCAATACCTAATAATGAAGAGCCTACTGATTGGAGACAAAACCCATGAGATATGCACGTATCAGGCCGCGCAGGAAGATACGGTGAAAGGATATAAATGCCAATATTGTCAATGAATCTAATCCATTAGCACTGCAGGCCCACAGAATCGGTACTACAACTACAGTCATTGTGCTTTTCGAAGGACATAAGGTACCGAACTATGTTAAATACGGCCCCTTGTTGCTCAAATGCAGCCTATACCGAAAACATTTTGATGTCTGCCAGCAATGCGGGAAAATAGGCCATAGAAGCGACGTATGCCCATTTCCAGACACAAAAGTTTGCGTAGCCTGCGGTTTAGCGAACCCAAACGCTGAGCATGCCGGCCATTGCCAACCCAAGTGCAAGTTGTGTGGCGGAAGTCACATGACCGGGGCTAAAGAATGCACCAACAAATTCAAAATTCCTTACGTCGTTAAAAAAAGACAATGGGCCCGCAAGCTATCGGACGGTCAACAGCTGCGTCAACAACAGTTGCGCGAATTCAGCGAACTTAACGCAACAAGCTTCCCGCCTCTGAGACAGCCGTCAACTGAAAAGAACAGTAGGAGTAGATCTACAACCAGGAACAATAGCAAGAAAAGAGATGGTAGCCAGAGCACCAGAAGTGCAAGTAGGCAGCCCTCTCAAACACGAGAGAGAGTAGCCTGGGCAGACACCCTCGAAACCCCACCAAATACAATGGCACCAAAAAGTTCCGACGAATCGGCCGTTCTTAAAGCCCTCAGAGCCGAAAATGAACAACTGAAGCAGAGAATCGCAAATCTCGAAATGACAAACAGATCAATTAACGAAAAGTTGGATAGACTCCTGACGCGTCAAACCCGCGAGTAGCAAGCGCCACCTGCCCCAGGTCCTGTTCCAGAGCAGCCGCGCACGCCTGAAACAGAGCCAACCAGCAAGCGCAGGGCTGTTGACTCAGCCCCATCGAATGCTACTATGTCTACCCAAGACCGTAAGCTGCGGCTCCGGCATGATAAGCTAGAGGAACGACAGGCAAAGATGGAAGATCGGCTCGATGAATTCATCAAGACCACAAACGAAAGGCACCTACAAGTACAAAGTATCCTCGTCCAAATTCAAACACAGCTGGCTACAATTACGGAAAGACTCAACACCAACGTACAGGCAGCAGAACAGCACATAGCCCCAGGACCACCGCCAATGTCGGTCATCCAACAACCACAGCCACTACCCATCCCCTACCAGTCATGGCCGCCCCAGTAGAAGATCTCCTCATATGGCAATGGAATTGTAACGGGTATCAAAATAAGAAAGCGATCATACAGCAGCATCTTAAGAACATTAGAACATTAGTCGCAACCCGGACGTTATCATGGTCCAAGAAACACTCAGCGAGACCCCACCAAAGCTCTGTGGCTACCGCACGTATGCAAGCCCGCCAAGCGCCCGTGCAGATGCCGAGGGAGCCGGACGTGGGGTCTGCATTTTCATACGCAAAGGGATCACCTATATAGAACACGACTTAATCGGAAGAAGTGCCATTGAACACTGCGCAGTAGAAATTGTCACCGGAAAGAAGCGAAAGGCCAGCACCTTTCTCGTCACCTTATACAGTAACCCTGCACATCGCCAGCAACGTTTTAGAGCGCTTCTGTACAAGGAGTCGCGATTGGCCCACGATAGCACACTGATCGTCGGTGGAGATTTTAACGCTCCGCACCAGGACTGGGGCTACCCGACATGGACCGCCAAAGGCCGCTTCTTGATGGAGGAAGGAACGGAAGCCGGTATGCACCTGATCACAGACCCCACTGACCCAATGCGTTGTGGCACATCTGTAACAAGGGACACGACCACGGACCTCACTTTCGTCAAGAACAACGCACGGCCCATCCAATGGAGAAACACTCACGAAGACTTTGGGAGTGACCACTACGTCCTCGAAATCGTCGTCCCCCTTCTTGAAAGGAAGCCAGCGCTTCCAAAGTACAAGATCACGGACTGGGTCGCATTCCGCAAATCCCTAACCCAAGAGCGCATGGAAATCGACGATAATGAGTGTTGGGTGAAAGCGGTCGTCCAAACAACCTCGGACGTAACCAAAGAAATAGAGGCTGACGACAACATCACACAGATGGACAGCCGCCTGGCCCATCTTCTTGAGGCCAAGAAATCTATAAAGGCCCGCTGGAAGACGCAGCGTACGAACCGTCGACTCCGCAAGAAGGTGACAATCCTTAATAGACAAATAGAAGCCCATTGTAAGCTACTATGCACCCAGCAGTGGCACGAAGTTTGCAATGCAGCCGACGGGCAGCTCCACATGAGCAAGACTTGGAACATACTTAGACACCTCCTGGACGAAACCCGGACAAAGAGTCACCATCACAACACGCTCAATCGAATCCTGCAAAGAGCCGTGGTAGAAATGGGAGAAAGTGAAGTGGAACGCCGGCTGGACGAAAAGTACCTGCCGACAACACCTACAGACAATCACCCGGAATACGCTGGAAACGTCAACGAGGACTTAGATCGCGATATAGAGGTCTGGGAAGTTCGAGCGGCCTTAAAGAAACTCAACTGTAAATCGGCAGCGGGACCTGACCGGGTCACTAATAAGGCACTCAAGAATCTCAAAGACCCTGCCATCGAGGCACTCACGAGGTATTACAACAAGTGCTGGCGCGAAGGCTGTCTCCCACGACAATGGAAGACTGCTCGCACTATCCTAATACCGAAACCCGGGAAACCGCCCAGCATCGAACATCTCCGGCCTATCTCTCTGACCTCGTGCGTAGGTAAAGTCTTGGAACATGTATTGCTGAATCGTTGGCAGCGCTACTTGGAAGACAACGCACTATATCCCAACACTCTTGTGGGCTTTCGAGAAAAGCTGACTACCCAGGACGCAATGCTGCTCCTCAAGCACGAAATAGTGGATAACACCTCCACCAGAGACAATAGAGCAATACTAGGACTTGACCTACAATGTGCATTTGACAAGGTTCGACACTCTGCAATCCTTCACCAGGTGTCCCACCTGAACATGGGCAAACGCACATACAATTATATCAGAGACTTCCTCACTGAGCGCTGCACTCAGATCTGCGCGGGTCATCTAGAACTACCCGAAAAGCAACTGGGCAGCGTGGGGACCCCGCAGGGGTCTGTCATCTCCCCGCTGCTCTTTAATCTGGTCATGATTGGCGTCGCCAACCGCCTCGAACAAGTGGAGGGTGTTCGGCACACCATCTATGCCGACGATGTCACCCTCTGGGTCTCGGGAGGCAGCGACGGTCATATTGAAGACACCCTACAGAAAGCGGTAGATATAATAGAGGAACAACTTGAGGGGTCGGGCCTTGTCTGCTCCCCGGCTAAATCAGAACTCCTGATCATACCGCCAAAGGGTCGGAGAAGGAAAGATAATGCCCATAACATCCAGGTGCACACAAAGGAGGGGCAAAAAATCCCAGAGGTCTCAAAAATCAGAGTTCTGGGGCTTCTACTGGAGCGCGGTTGCGGTAATGGCGCCACGGTCACCAAGATCACATCAAAGGCAATATCTGCATCCCACCTAATCCGACGCCTTTCAAACAGGAAAACAGGCATGAAGGAGAAAAGTTTGATGCGACTTATAGAATCATTTGCCATCAGTCACATAGCCTACATAGCCGCGTTCCACAATTGGAGACGACAAGAACAGGACCGACTCAATGCAGCAATCCGCAAAATATACCAGCTCGCATTAGATCTCCTCCAGAGTGCCAGCACTGAACGGCTTCTCGCCCTAGGTGTACACAACACTCTGGAGGAAATTGCGGAGGCACAACGAACTGCACAGCTAGAGAGGCTATCAGCAACACGAACTGGTCAATACATTCTCCATCGACTGAACCTCGCACCCACGAGAGAAAGAGAGACAACTAAGAACAAGATACCGGAGGAGATACGCCAACACTTTGTGGTGCCCCCGCTCCCCCGAAATATGCACCCAGAGCACAACCGAGAAAGGAGGTTGGCCAGGGCAAAAGCTCTGATCGACCTTCACGCCAACGATAAAGGGGCTGTATATGTAGATGCGGCCCAGTATCAGCAGAGAAACACCTACGCAGCCACGGTGATCGCGGCAACGACGGGCAACGTCAAGATCGCAGCATCCATCCAGGCTCCAAGTGCAACGCAAGCAGAAGAGATGGCTATCGCCCTGGCCATCACAATTCCCACGACCACGACAATCCTCAGCGACTCCAAGTCAGCAATAACGAACTATGCCAGAGGAAATATGTGCGCGGCTGCTGCCCATATTCTCTCTCAAATACGGGAACGACACCTCGCCATCTACCTCAAGTGGTTTCCCGCCCACATGGGACCCCACATCTCTGGGAAGGGGAACACCAACCATAATGAGACTGCCCATGCTGCAGCGCGAGATCTTACCAACCGCACTGCAGCAGAAGTCGACACTGATACTTCTGAGTCTTACAACGCGAGCAAGGAACCCATGAATACCTACAGCGATATTGTCACCTGGTACCGACTCAGCAGACGGACCATGCCTCCTCCACACCCGGGCCTAACTCGAGCGGAAGCAGTCCTCTACCGACAACTACAAACACACTCTGTCCTTACACCAGCCCTTGCCCGATGCGTATGTCCCGAGGTGTACGAAACGGACATCTGCCGCCTATGTAAAGACCAGAGAGCTACACTGGCTCCCATCTTATGGCAATGCAACAACGCAGCAATGGGAACAGCGCTTCCTCAGGAAATAGAAGACGCCATGTGCAGCGCTAACCTAGACACACAGCTCCAGGCGGTCAACACTATCATCGCAGCACTGGAGCTACAACGGCCGTCAAGTCAACGCCAGGAGGAGCCCACCAGGAGCATCGCCCAGGGGACCACCGGGAGTGTCCGGGACCTGGATCGAGTCTCTCCTGGGATGTCCATGGACCCCTCTACCGAAGACTAACCATCGGCCTTTATTGGCGCCTTAACAGGTTGCCTCCTCATGTGCTTTAACATGAGTGTTCAATAAAGTTTCACTCACTCACTCATGGCCTCCCTCCAAGACTTTGGAATCTGCCCCGAAACATCTTGTTGTAAAGGTGAAGGAGTGTTACAAGAGTGTCTGCGTGTAAGTGCTGTATCATTGTATATGTAATGTTGTCTGGGCCTGGAGCTGAGGGTTTACACGTGCTTAGAGCAGCCCTCAGCTCATGTAGTGAAAACAGGGAGTTGTAAGAAGTCTGTGATTTGTTGTTGTCGCGTAGGGACTTCTTTTCACAACAGGCTTTATGTTTCAGGAAAGTGTTTGTGTAGTGTGCTGAACTGCACACGTGTTGGAAGTGTTGTGCGAGTGTGTCAGCCTGGTCTTCGAGTGTGTCCCCTGTTGTGCTTACCAGAGGCAGGCTGTGTGTTTGTTGTCCCTTGAGTTTGCGTATTCGTGTCCATACTTTCCTTGTGTCTGTGTAGGAGTTTATTGATGTTATGTATGTACGCCAACTCTCTCGTTTTGCCTCACGGCGCACACGTTTTCCTAATGCCTTGGCCCGTTTGAACAAGAGGAGGTTTCCCGACGTGGGGTACCGACGAAGGATACCCCACGCCTTGTTCTGGGCCTCTCGCGTCCGCATACAGTCCTCATTCCACCACGGCCTCGGCTGGTTGCGTGGGGCACCAGAGGCGTGGGGAATGGACTTTTCGGCGGCGTCGAGGATGTGCGCCGTGAGGAGTTGGGTAGATTCTTCAACGTGTAAGTGTCCCATGGATATGTGGTGTAGTTTGGATGTTCTTTAAATGTATTCCAGTTAGCTCGTGTTTCATTAAACCTATTATGGGAAGATGGACTGCATGGGCCTTTACCTAAGTATGTTAGTGAGGTGGGGAAGTGGTCACTGCCATATGGGTCATTGCCCACACCCCACTCGAAAAGTGGAAAGAGAACTTCAGAGCCAATAGCCAAGTCAAGATATGAGTATGTGTTGTGTCCTATGTTAAGGTATGTAGGCTGTTTATTGTTGAAAAGGCATGCTCCAGAGGATGTAAGAAGCCTATCAGGCGACCCCAGGCATCCGTACGAGAAGAGCCCCATAAAGAATTGTGAGCATTAAGGTCGCCTGTTAAGATGTATGGTTCGGGCAGCTGGTCAACCAACGCCTCAAAGTCAGAGCTCGAAAGTGCAAGATCAGGAGGAATATATATGAAGCATACCGTTATCAAACTATTAAATATTATTGTTCTAATTGCTACAGCCTCAAGGACAGTGTTGAGAGTGACAGGGTGGCAGGCTAAGGATTTCTGGGCAATTATGCCCACACCGCCAGAAGAGTGTGTGCAGCCATCCCTGTTTTTTCTGAAGACCATGTAACTATTCAAGATATTTGTGTGCTTGGAATTCAAATGTGTTTCTTGAACACACAATACACATGGCTGATTAGCATGCTGTATTTCGTAGACATCGTCAAGATTTTTAAGAAGGCCTCTACAGTTCCATTGAATCATGTTTTCTCTTCCGATTATTTAGTGTGAGAGCTACTGGAGTGTGTGTGTTTGTTTATGTGTCGTCTTTCGGGGCTGTGACTCTCGCCTTTTTTGGCTTGTCGTGAGGCTTTGGCGTCGGGACGCGTTTTTTGCGGTGCCCCGCAGGCAAGAACGGCACGACGTCCATCTCATCGTCCGATGTCCTGGGTGTGCCCGTCGAACCGGGCTCCCCGGACTTGGCCCCCCTTCGGGGGCCCTTCGTATGACCCGCCACCACCGCAGGTGTCGGGGGCACCAGAAGTGGCACGGGCGGTGCGGTGGCGGTGGAAGCCGGTGCGGGGCCCGTGGTGTCCATGGCACTCTCCAATGCACTGGAGGACGGGGAGGCAGGGACGGGAGGGGCACCGATCCCGACGGAAGAGGTTGCCACCACAACCGCTGCTGCCTCAGCAAGCGGCGTGGTGTCGGGTTGGGCTGCCAGAGGCAACCCAGGGGGGGGGGGGGCGGGAAAGGGACCAGGTCAGACTCGCTGAACTGGGTCCCTGTGGATACCAGACGCCGCTCCGCCCCCCCGCGAGCTGCGTCGGCGTACCTCCCCAGAGGGAAAGAGGCGAACCTCTTCCGCGCCTCTGGGAAGGTGATGTTTTCAGTGATTTTGAGGTTGATTATTTTCTTTTCCATCTGGAACCTTTCACACGTGCGGGAGTACGCAGAATGAGGTCCATGACAGTTGCTGCACATTAATTGTTGAGCCTGGCGGTTATCTGTATCATGATCTTGAGATGAACATTTTGCACACGTTGTTTTGCCATGACAGGAGGTGGTGCAATGCCCGAACCGTTGGCACTTGAAACAGCGCTGCGGGTTCGGGATGTAAGGCCGGACAGAACAATGAATGAAACCCGCTTTGGTGGATTCAGGGAGTGTGGAACGGTCAAATGTCAAGATTATATGCTTTGTCATGATTTGCTTATCATCTCGCCGCATGGTGATGCGCCTCACTGCCGTCACGCCCTCGCCTTTCAGACCTTCGAGCAGATCGGCTTCAGTCTCATTTATCAGATCTGGCTCAGAAATCACACCCTGAGAGCTATTGAGGCTAAGGTGGGGTGTGACTCTGATGTCCAGATCTGCCATGCGATTCTGGGTAAGGAGACTTGTGGCTTGCTGGTGAGTGTTCACCTCGACCAGGACTTCGCCGGTTCTCAGTTTCTTGGCTTGGAAAGACTTGCCAAGGATGCCTTCAAGGAATTTGGTGATAAGGAACACTAACTGGGAGGAGATAGGATTTGACTTGTCAAGAGATTCAACAAGCAGGAAGCGCGGATAGTTATCTGGCTTTTGGGATGCCATTGTTGGCAAGGGTGGGAATGAATCTTCGGTGCGGCCCCTTTTCGGGGGCCGATCACGTTTGGGGGGGGGTTTCGAAAATGCCATATGATACATTGGAAAGCAGGGAGACGGGGGTACTTTCTTCTTTGACCTTACCCTGGTAGTCAAAGAGGTCCCGGAGCTCCCTGCCTGATGAACAGACAGGGAGCCCATCCGCTGGAGCTTGACCTGGGCTCCGACGGCCACTGTTGGTGGTTTCTAACCCTCCACCTATAAACACATCGCCATGGTTGGGTCCAGCTTATGTTTGGGGGCTCGGGGCCCGTGGTATCGCCAGTACCGTGACCTAGATTACTCAAGGTGCCCCGTGCGGGGAAAGTATGTGCTTGTTTGCGGGTTTGTGGACCCGCATTTTATACAAGGGTTGCATAGTTACGGGGAAGTCCGCGACATTACTCGCCTGTCTGACGTCTATAAGAATGCATTCCTTGTGTTTCCATATTCGGAGAGGCCACCAGCTGAGCAGGGTAAGTGTAGCAATGCGGAAATGTGTGAAAGTGGGTCTTGAAAACAGTGAAGTGTGACGCGATGGTTTCACTATTGTGATAAAATATCTGCTTGTTTCTGGTTTTCTGTAGTGACAATATTATAAAAGACGCATATTTCTATGGAAGCGGGCGACTTTACTCAACTGTATGATGGCTAGAAGGATGCGTTCCTTGTGTTTCTATTTTCGAAGAGGCCTCCAACTGAGCAGGGTATGTGTAGCAATGCGTGAAGGCGTGACAGTGGGATTCACACACAGCGAAGTGTGATGTGATTGTTTCACCTAATCTGATAAAATATGTGCTTTTTTCTGTGTTTGTGGACTTTTATTGTTTATTGAGGATTGCATAGTTTGGGGAAGTGTGCCATAATAAACGAATGCCTGATGGCTAGAAGGATGCTATCCTTGTGTTTCTATTTTCAGTGACTTTCCCAGCTGAGCAGGGCAAGCGTAGCAAAGCATAGACACGTGAGGGTGGGCCTGAAAAAAAGCGAGGTGCGATGCGATGGTTTCGCGTAATCTGATACGTGCTTGTTTCTGTGTTTTTGGAGTTGCATCGTTATGCGAGAGTTCCTTAGTTCTGGGGAAGTACTAGACATTACTCGAGTGTCTGATTGCTAGAAGGATGAGTTCCTTGAGTTACCATTTTCGGAGAGGCCTACAACTGAGCACGGTAAGTGTAGCAATGCGCAAAGGCGTGGGAATGGGCCTTAACACAGCGAAGTGTGATGCGATGGTGTCACTTATTCTGAAAAAAATATGTTCTTCTTTCCTTGTTTGTGGAGTCGCATTGCTCACCGAGGGTTTCATTGTTCCGGGGAAGTGCGCTACATTTATCGAGTGTCTGATGGATATGGGAATGTGTTCCGTGTGTTTTCATTTTCAGAGGGACTTCCAGCTGAACAAGGTAAGCGTCGCAATGCGTAAAGACGTATGATTTGGCCTCGAACACACCGAAGTTGTTATGCGGTGGTTTCATTTGTTCTGAATAAATGCATGCTTCTTTCTGAGTTTGTGCAGTTGCATCAATGCGTTTTTTGGTGTCGAGTTTGTGGAGTCCCATGGATGGTGGAGTGCGATGCGATGGTTTCACTTAATCTGATAAAGAATGTGCTTGTTTTTATTTTTATTCACTCACATCATCATACGAGGGTTGCATAATTTTGGGGAAGGCCCCACATTACTCAAGTTTGTGATGGTTCAAATTATACTTTCCTTGTCTTTCCTTTTTCGGAAAGACCTCCAGCGGAGCACGGTAATTGTGGCAATGCGTAAAGGCGTCAGAGTGAGCCTCGAATACAGCGAAGTGCGGTGGGATGTTTCACCTAATGTAAAATATTCGCTTGTTTCTGGTGTTGTGTTGTCACATTGTTTTAAAAACGATGCATATTTCCGTGGAAGTACACGACTTTTTTCAAGTGCGTGATGCCTAGCATAATGCGTTCCTTGTGTTTTGTTTTTCAAAGAGGCTTCCAGCTGAAGAGGTTAAGTGCAGCAATGCGTAAATGCATGCTAGTGGGCGTCACACACCGCGAAGAGCGCTGCGAGGATTTCACTTAATCTGAAAATATATGTGCTTGTTTCTGGGTTTGTGGATTCGCATTGTTATACGAGGGTTGCAATGTTTTGCGGAAGTGCGCGAGATTATTCGAGCGTCTGATGGCTAGAAGGATGCGTTCCTTGTGTTTCTATTTTCGGAGGGGTTTCCAGCTGAGCAGGGTAAGTGTAACAATGCGTAAATGCTTGAGAGAGGGCCTCGAACACAGTGAAGTGCGATGCGATGGTTTCACGTAATGTGATTAAATATGTGCTTGTTTCTTGTTTTGTGTAGTCACATTTTTATAAAAGATGCATAATTCCGTTGAAATGCGTGACTTTACTCAACTGTCTGATGGCTAGAAGGATGCGTTCCTTGTGTGTTTATTTTCGAAGAGGCCTCCAACTAAGCAGGATATGTGTATCAATGCGTGAAGACGTGATAGTGGGCCTCACACACCGCGAAGTGCTATGTGATGGTTTCACTTTATCCCATAAAATATATGCTTGTTTCTGTGTTTGTGGACTTTCATAGTGTTTCGAGGGTTTCATAGTTTTGGGGAAGTGCCCCACATTACTGGAGTGTTGCGTTCACTGTGTTTCTATTTTCAGTAAGGCTTCCAGCTGAGCAGGGTAAGCGTAGCAATACGTAAAGGCGTCAGATTGGGCATCGAACACACTGATGTGCATTGCGATGATTTCTTTACCGGATAAATATGTGGTTGTTTCTTTGTTTGTCGAGTCGCATTGTTATACGAGGGGTGCATATTTCCGAGGAAGTGCGCTGCATTACTCGACTGTCTGAAGACAAGAAGCATACGTTCCTTCTGTTTCCATTTTCGGAGAGGCCTCCAACTGAGCAGGATAAGGGTAACAATGTGTAGACGCGTAAGGATGGGCCTCGAACATAGCGACGTGCGATGCGATCATTTCTTATATTCTCATACGTGCTTGTTTTCGTGTTTGTGGAGTCGCATCGTTATGAAGGGTGGCATAGTTTTTGGGAAGTACTAGACATTAGTCGAGTTTCTGATAGCTAGGAGAATAAGTTCCTGATGTTACCTTTTTCGGAGAAGCCTACAACTGAGCAGGGTACGGGTAGCAATGTGCAAAGGCGTGGGAGTGGGTTTTGAACACAGCAAAGTGAGGTGCGATGGTGTCACCCAACCCGAAGAAAATATGTGCTTGTTTTCTTGTTTGTGGAGTCGCATTGCTATACGAGGGTTGCATTGTTCCGGGGAAGTGCAGGACAAAACTGGAGTTTCTGATGAATAGATGAATGCGTTCTTTGTGTTTTCATTTTCGGAGGGGCCTCCAACCGAGCAGGGTAAGGGTACAATGCGGAAAGGAGTGAGAGTTGGCCTCGAACACCGCGAAGTTGCTATGCGATGGTTTCACTTGTTCTGAATAAATGTATGCTTCCTTCTGTGTTTGTGGAGTCGCATCGATGGGTTTTTAGAGTGGAGTTTGTGCAGTCCCATCGATAGTGGATTGCGGTGCGATGGTTTCACTTAATCTGATAAAGTATGTGCTTGTTTCTGTCTGTGGAGTCGCATCATTACACCAGGGTCGCATAGTTCCGGGGTAGGTGCGACATTACTCGAGTGTGTGATGGCTTGAAGGATACGTTACTTGTGTTACCGTTTTCAAAGAGGCCTCCAGCGGAGCACGTTAAGTGTGGCAGTGCGTAAATGCGTGAGAGTGGGCCTGGAATACATCGAAGTGCGATGCGATGGTTTCACCTAATGTGGTAAAAAATGTGCTTGTTTCTGGAGTTTTGTAGTAACGTTGTTTTAAAATAAATGCATATTTCCGTGGAAGTGCACGACTTTACTAAAGTGTGTGAATGCTAAAAGGATGCGTTCCTTGTGTTTCTTTTTTCGGGGAGGCTTCCAGCTGAACAGGGTAAGTGAAGCAATGCAATGCATGAGACTGGGCGTCACACACCGCGAAGTGCGCTGCGGTGCTTTCAACTAATCTGATAAATTATGTGCTTGTTTCTGGGTTTGTGGATTAGCATTGTTATACCAGCGTTCCGTTGTTCTGGAGAAGTGCGCGAGATCATTCGAGTGTCTGATGGCTTAAAGCATGCGTTCAATGTGTTTCTATTTTCAGAGAGGCTTCCAGGTGAGCAGGTTAAGTGTAGCAATGCGTGAAGGCATGAGAGTGGGTCTCGACTACAGCGAAGCGCAATGCGATGGTTGCACCTAATCTGATAAAATAAGTGTTTGTTCCTGGGTTTGTGGAGGCACATTGTTATACGAGGGTTACATAGTTCCCAGGATGTGCCTGACATTACTGAAGTTTCTAATGACTGAGAAGGATGCGTTCCTTGTGTTTCGATTTTTGGAGAGGCCTTTATTTGAGCAGGGTAAGTGTCGTTATGCGTAAAAGCGTGAGAGTGGGCCTTGAACACAGCGAAGTTCGATGCGATGGTTTCACCTAATCTGATAAAATATGTGCTTGTCTCTGGGTTTGTGTAGTGGGATTGTTAAAAAAAATTTGATACTTCCGGGGAAGCGGTGTCATTAAATCAGAAAATTGCGAATGATGCATGCGTTTATATAGCCAGCGATAGGCCAACCGCCTAACCACTTCCATGTGGCGTACAACAAGGCAGCGTCTTAGGGCCCTTGCTTTTTAACATAATTCTCAATGACTTCGTTAAAATTGACAAAAATGTGAAGTTTTTTATATATGCTGACGACATCTCTCTATTGGTCTCAGGACCTGACCTAGACGTTTTAAATAAAAAATGTAATGTTCTGCTTGTGCTTCATATATGTCGAAGCTCTAGTCACTTCAGGATCAAGCCCTCTCAAACAAAAGTAACAATTTTTCATGCGAAAAATGAGGCATGTCGAAATCAAAATGTCTTTACGTATGAAACGCAGGACACTGCAATTGCTGAGTGAGCAAATTTTGGGTGTGACGTTTTAGTCAAATATCAGCTGGGACTCTCCTACTTCAATCCTCTGTAAAAACTTTCCTCTGCACCTGGAGTGTTATCAAGACTTCGGTCATTCCTTCCTCTTCAAATGTAACTTAACGTATATCATGCTCGGTTGGCTTTGCATATTGATTACTGCAGCTTAGTTTGGTCAACAACTTAGGCAAATCTGAAAAAAATTATCAGGTTGCCGAAAACAATTATCTGCCACATTGCAAACTTTCCATATTTGTTCCCAACACTAAATTTATTTCACAATTAATGTTATTCCTGCAGATAAAATGTACTATTACCGCCTACTACTTCTATACTAATTTTCATCTCTGATATCGTGGGATGTTGTAACTACTGTGGCATCACTAAAGCAACACAATCATCCTGTACACACACAAAACACAGATTGCTGGATGATACCTCCTCTCGAACAAACTCTAAAAAACAAATGGTTCAGTATAATCTTCCAATCATTTTAAATACATTAAGGTGGACTAATATTTTCACACTTACCAGGCTGCGCCAATATTCTGTGAACTCTGAGGACTCAATTAGTTAAGACCCATGCTATCCTGTTTGCACAAATAGACAGTGTGTGCGCACACATGAAAAATTGGCATTGCTGTCAACATAATGTTTCGTATTGTTACAATGTGGGTGTTTGCTTCAACTGCAGTGTGAATATAATTGGTGTGTTCCATAATATATTATTGTCCAGTGTAGCCTAAGTGTCTTGTAATGGCCTCTGGGGCCCTGTCAATCTGCGTAACGCAGTTTTTAGCCCTGGGAGCCTTTCCAGTTTGTTTCTAGAATAAAGATGTTTTGATTGATGTGTTTATTACTCAATTGTCTGATGGCTAGAAGTTTGCGTTTCTTGTGTTTTATTTTCAGAGAGGACTCCTGCTGAGCAGGTTAAGCTTAGCAGTGTGTAAAAGAGTGAGATTGGGCCTCGAACACAGCGAAGTTTGATGGGATGGTTTCACTAATTTGATAAAGTGCTTGTTTTTGGGTCTGTGTAGTCGCAATATTATAGAAGGGTTGCATAGTTCCGGGGAAGTCCGCGACATTACTCGAGTGTCTGATGTCTATAAGGATGCATTTCTTGTGTTTCTATTTTCGGAGAGGACTTCAGCTGAACAGGGTAAGTGTAGCAATGCGCAAAGACGTGAGAGTGGGCCTCGAACACAGAAAAGTGCGATGCAATAGTTTCACTAAATCTGATGAAAAATCGGCTAGTTTCTGTGTTTGTGGAGTCGGATTGATATACAAGGGTTGCATAGTTGCGGGGAAGTACGCTACATTACTCGAATGTCTGATGTCTATAAGGAATAATTTATTGTGTTTAGATTGTTGGAGAGGTTTCCCGGTGAACCGGTTAAGTGTAGCAATGCGTAAAGTGTGAGAGTGAGCCTCGAACACAGCGAAGCTCGTTGCAATGGTTTCACTTATTCTGATGAAATATGTGCTTGTTTCGGTGTTTGTGGAGTCGCATTGTTATACGAGGCGTGCACATTTACGGGGAAGTCCACGACATTACTCGATTTTCTATGGCTAGAAGGATTCATTTCTTGTGTTTCCACTTTCGGAGAAGCCTCTCGGGGAGCAGGTTAAGTGTAGCATTGCGTAAACGCGTGAGAGTGGGCCTCGAACACACCGAAGTTTGATGCGATGGTTTCACCTAATCTGGTGAAATATATGCTTGTTTCTGGGTTTGTGGAGTCACACTGTTTTACGAGGGGTGCATATTACCGTATTAATATTACCATAATAATCAAGTGTATGATGGGTAGAAGGATGCGTTCCTTGAGTTTCCATTTTCGGACAACCCTCCCTTTGAGAAGGTTAGGTGAAGCAATGCGTAAAGGCGCGAGAGTGGGCCTGAAACACAGCGAAGTGCGATGCGATGGTTTCACTTATTCTGATAAAATATGTGCTGGTTTCTGGGTTTGTGGAGTCGCTTTATTATACAATGGTTGTATAGTTACAGGGAAGTCCGCGACATTACTCGAGTGTGTCATGTCTGTAAGGATGCATTCCTTGTGTTTCCATTTTCAGAGAGGCCTCCAGCTGAGCAGGGTAAGAGTAGCAATGCACAAGGGCGTGAGACTGGGCCTCGAAAACAGCGAAGCTCGTTGCAATGGTTTCAGCTAATCTGGTGAAATATCTGCTTGTTTCTGGGTTTGTGAAGTGGCATTGTTATACGAGGGGTGCATATTACCGGGGAACTGCATGACAATATTGAAGTTTCTGATGGCTAGAAGGATGAGACTCTTGTGTTTCCATTTTCGGAGACCACTCCAGCTGATCAGGTTAAGTGAAACAATGCGTAAAGGCGTGAGAGTGGGCCTCGAACAAAGCTAAGAGCGATGGTATTATTTCACTTATTTCGATGAAATATCTGCTGGTTTCTGGGTTGGTGGAGTGGCATTTTTATACGAGGGGTGCAAAATACGGGAGAAGTGTGGGACATTACTCGAGTGTCTGATGGGTGGAAGTATTCATTTCTTGTTTTTGCATTTTCGGAGAGGCCTCCAGGGGAGCAGGTAAAGTGTAGCAATTCGTGAAGGCATGAGAGTGGGTTCGAACACAGCGCAAGTTCGATGCGATGGTTTCACCTAATTTTATGAAATATCTGCTGGTTTCTCGTTTTGTGGAGTCGCATTGTTATACGAGCGGTGCATATTTCCCGGGACGTGCGCGCCATTAATCAAGTGTCTGATGGCTAGAAAGATGCGTTCCTTGTGTTTTCATTTTCGGAGAGGCCTCCAGCTCAGCAGGGTAAGTGTACCAGTGCGTAAAGGCATAAGAGTGTGCCTCGAACAGAGCGAAGCTCGTTGCGATGGTTTCACTTATTCTGATAAAATATGTGCTTGTTTCTTGGTTTGTGGAGTGGCATTGTTAAAAAATGTTTCATTTTTCCCGGGAAAATGGGTGACGTTGAATAAGAAAAATGCGAATAATGCATACTCCTCATTCATAGAAAAATGTTTGGATATATACCTCGCCATTTTTCCATTACAACTTTCACACCATGCAAAAAAACAAGAAAGCCATGGGTTACACGGTTTCACTGTGAAATATTAAAAAGATAAATTGCCTTTTCAGAAATTTTTACACACACGGATACCCGAAGCATTCAAAGAATTAAAGATGCTAAAATCCGACTCAGTGCTCAACTTAATTGTGGTAAAATAGTTTACACTCAAGAACTGTTTTCTAATATCGGGGCACAACGCACACATGTAGTTTGGAACACGGTAAATAGCATTTTAGGCCGTAAAAACAGAAGTAATGAACCATGCAACATAATACATAATAGAAATCTGCTAACCGGTTGAGCGCTTGCAGACCACTTCAATCTGCATTTTGTTTCAAAACACCCTCTGAAACAAAATCTGCCTCTGCCAGCAATGCTATGCCGTAATCCTGCTGGTAGCTCATTTCTTGATCCGACAAACGAAAAGGAGGTCTGCCAAACTTTCACGTGCCTGAAAAATAGCAAGGCTCTCGACATTATAACATACAAATAGCACAGATAAAGCACGTTATAGAGCACAATGCTGCCCCTCGTTCTCACAATTTTGATTCATTTCTTGAACAAGGTGATAATCTAAAAGCGTGGAAGAAGTCACGTGTATCAATATTGTATAAAGGAGGAGATAGGAATATAGCATCTAACTATCGGCCTATATCAGTTGTTCCTTTTTTCGATAGGATTAAAGAAGACATTTTTCGAGAATAACAAACTTTCTAGATGAAAACGCGAATTTAAACGATGTGCAGTTCAGTTTCAGCAAAGGCAAGTCCACCGAAACTGCTTTGCTTCTGCTTAAAGAAACAATACTGCAAAACATTCATAAACGTTCTTAGATTGGGCTTATTTATAAATTTCAGCAACAGCGTTCGACTGGCTTTATAACAAAGTTTATCATAAGCTGTCTCACTATGGTGTTCGTGGCGTTCCGTTATCTTTACCACAGTCATTTTTGCACGGAAGAACACTGTGTTTGTGTAGCCCGTGATAGGTCAACTGATTTACCGGTTCTAAGTAGAGTACAACAAGGCGGCGTCTTAGAGCACTTGCTTTTTAACATAATTCCTCATGACATCGTTAAAATTCACAAAAATATGAAGTTTATTATATATGCTGGCGATAGTGCTGTATTGGTATCAGGACCTGCCCTAGACGTTTTAAATAAAAAATGTAATGTCATTCTTTATAAGCTTCATATATTGTCAAGCTCCAATCACATCAGGATCAACCCCTCACAAACAAAAGTACTTATTTTTCTCGCAAAAAATGAGGCCTGTCAAAATAAAAATGTCATTACGTATGAAAGGCGGGACACTGCAATTGCTGAGTGACAAAATTTTGTGTGTCACGTTTTCGTTAAATATCAGCTGGGACTCTCCTTTTTGAATACTCTTTAAAAACTTTGCTCTGCAACCGGAGCATTATGAAGATTTCCGTCATTCCTTCCTCTTCAAATAAACTTAACGTATATCATGCTCGGTTTGGTTCGCATCTTGAGTGGTCAACAACTTAATCAACAACAGCTTAGTTTTGTCAACAACTTAGGAAAATCTGACAAAAATTATCATGTTGCCAAAAAAAATTATCCGCCACATTGCAAACGTTCCATATTTGTTCCAACCACTAAAATTATTTCGCACTCAATGTTATTCCTGCAGATAAACTGTACTATTACCCCTTAATACTTTTATACTAATTCTCATCTCTGATATCGCGGGATGTTGTAACTACTGGGGCATCCCTAAAGCAAAACAAACATCCTGTACACACACAAAACACAGATTGCTGGATGATACCTCGCTCTCGAACAAACTATAAATTAAAAATGGTTCAGTATAATCTTCCAATCATTTTAAATACACACCGGTGCAGTAATAATTTCACACTTACGAGGCTGCGCCAATTATCTCTGAACTCTGAGGACTCAATTCGTTAAGACCCATGCTATCCTGTTTTCACAAATAGATAGTGTGTACGTTTACACATGAAAAATTGGCATTGCTGTCAACATAATGTTTCGTATTGTTACAATGTGAGTGTTTGGTTCAACTGCAGTGTGAATGTAATTGCTGTGTTCCATAATATATCATTTTCCATTGTCGACTAAGTGTCTTGTAATGACCACTGGGGCCCTGTCAAGCAGCGTAACATGGCTTTTATGCCTGGGAGTCTTTCCAGTTTGTTTCTAGAATAAAGACGTTTTGATTGATGTATTTACTACTCAATTGTCTGATGGCTAGAAGTTTGCGTTCCTTGTGTTTCCATTTTCGGAGAGGCCTCCAGCTGAACAGGGTAATTGTAGCAATGCGCAAAGACGTGAGAGTGGGCCTCGAACACAGAAAAGTGCGATGCAATAGTTTCAATAAATCTGATAAAATATCGGCTAGTTTCTTGGTTTGTGGAGTCACATTGTTGTACAAGAGTTGCGTAGTTCCGGGGAAGTCCGCGACATTAATCGAGCGTCTGATTGCTAGAATATGCGTTCCTTACGTTTCCATTTTCGGAGAGCGCTCCAACTGAGAAAGTTAAGCGTAGCAGTGCGTAAAGGCGTGAGAGCAGGCCTGTAACACAGCGAAGTGCGATGCTATGGTTTCACTTATTGTGATAAAATATGTGCTTGTTTCTGGTTTCCTGAAGTCGCATTGTTACACGAGGGGTGAATATTACCCGGAAAGTGCGCGGCATTATTCAATTGTGTGATGGCTGGAAAGATGCGATCCTTGTGTTTCCATTTTCACAGAGGCCTCCAGGTGAACAGGTTAAGTGTAGCAATCCGTAAAGGCGTGAGAGTGGGCCTCGCACACAGCGAAGTTCGATGCGATGGTTTCACCTAATCTGGTGAAATATGTGCCTGTTTCTGTATTTGTGGAGTGGCATTGTTTTACAAGGGTTGAAGAGTTCCGCGGAAGTGCGCGACATTACTCGTATGTCTGATGGCTAGAAGGATGCGTTCCTTGAGTTAGTTACCATTTTCGGAGAGGCCTCCACCTGAGGAGGATAAGTGTAGCAAAGCGTGAAGGTGTAATAGTGGGCCTCACACACCGCAAAGTAGGATGTGATTTGTTTTACTTATTCTGATAAATTGTTTGCTTGTTTCTGTGTTAGTGGACTTTCCTTGTTATACGAAGGTTGCAAAGTTCTGTCGAAGAGCGCGATATTAATCGAGTGTCTGATGGCTTGAAGGATGCGTTCCTTGTGTTTCCATTTTCGGAGAAACCTAGAACTGAGCAGGGAAAGTGCAGCAGTGCGTAAAGGCGTGACATTGCTCCTCGAACAGTTCGAATTGCAATGCGTTGGTTTTTATAATCTGATATGGGCTTGTTTCTGTGTTTTTGGAGCCGCATTCTTATACCAGGGTTGCATAGTTCGGGGAAGTGCTCGACATTTCTCGAGTGTCTAAATGCGGAAGGATGAGCTTCTTGTGCTACCATTTTCGGAGAGGCCTACAACTGAGCAGTTTAAAGGTAGAAATGTGAAAGGCGTGTGAGTAAGCCTCGAACACAGGGAAGTGCGATGGCATTGTGTAACTTATTCTGAAAAAATATTTGCTTATTTCTGGGTTTGTTGAGTCGCACTGCAATACTAGGGTCGCATAGTTCCGGGGAAGTGAGCGACATTACTTGAGAGTCTCATGGCTAGAAGCGAGCGTTTCTTGTGTTTCCATTTTCGCAGAGGCCTCCAACTAAGCAGGGTAAGGGTACAATGCGGAAAGGCGTGAGAGTCGGCCGTGAACACAGCGAAGTTGCTATGTCATAGTTTCACTTTTTCTGAAAAAATATGTGCTTGTTTCTGTATTTTTGGAGTCGCATGGCTATACGAGGGTTGCATATATTCATGGAAAGGCGCGACGTTACTCGAGTGTGTGATGGCTAGAAGGATTATTTCTTTGTGTTCCTATTTTCGGAGAGGCTTCAATCTGAGCAGGGTAAGTGATGCAATGCGTAAATGCGTGAGAGTGGGCGTCACGCACCTCGAAGTACGCTGCGATGCTTTCAATTATTATTATAAAATATGTGCTTGTTTCTTTGTTTTTGGAGTCGCATTGTAATACCAAGGTTGCATTGTTCTTTGGAAGTGCGCTAGATTACTCGAGTGGCGGATGGCTAGAAATATGCGTTCCTTGTGGTTCCATTTTCAAAGAGGGCTCCAATGGACAGGTTTATACTAGGAGTGCGTAAAAGCGTGAGAGTGGGCCTTGAAGACAGCTAAGTTCTGTGCATAGGTTTCACCTAATCTGATAAAATATGTGCTTGTTTCTGGGTTTGTGAAGTCGCATTAATATAGAAGGGTTAAATAGTTCTGGGGAAGTGCGCGAGAATATAGGAGTGTCTGATGGCTAGAAGGATGCGTTTCTTGTGTTTCTATTTTTGGAGAGGCTTCCAGGTGAGCAGGGAAAGTGTAACAATGTGTAAAGGCATGATAGTGGGCTTCGAACACATTGCAGTGAAATGTGATGTTTTCACTTTTTCTAGTAAATTATGTGCTTGTTTCTGTGTTTCTAGAGTCGCATGACTATACGATGGTTGCATAGTTTCATGGGAAGGCGCGACAATACTTGAGTATCTGATGGCAATAAGAATGCGTTCCTTGCGTTTTCATTTTGGGAGAGGTCTCCAGCTGAGCAGGGCACGTGTAGCAATGCGTAAATGCGTGCGAGTCTGCCTCACACACCGCGAAGTGCAATGCTTGACTTTTACTTATTCTGATAAAATTGTTGCTTCTTTCTGGGTTTGTGGAGTCACATTCTTATACGAGGGATGCATTGTTCTGGGGAAGTGCGTGAGATTATTCGAGTGTCTGATTGGTAGATGATGGCTAGAATTGCAAAACGGTATTTCTACGACTGTAACAGTAGTCGAGATTGGAGGATAATTCGTAATTCTTAGAACATCATTAAATATTCACCGCAAGAGAAGTTGAGAGGGCATTTATTCAATGAGTATCTGAGTTGGAAGAACCCCGCACGGCCTAGCAAAACGACGTGTTCTCGATTCTCTTTTCTGATAACGGTGGCTGTTTTCTCTACTGATTTGTTCTTTCGGCATGACTGAAATAGGCTAGTTTTCTTTTGGCGCAATAAAGCACCTTGAGGATGCCAAATTGCTCTGGAAATGAGAACTGAATCTTTGATGTCTCTTGTTACTGACCGCCTCGTGCTAAACTGTTTTGTTACGCACGTGCAATACGGTGATTCGGGATACAGCCATTCGTTAATGCCATTTGCTGATCCACCCCAGAACACACTTCAATAGCAGACGGTGGTTTAATTATGGAACTACTTCTCCCGCTGTGTTGAAAGCGCGGAGCGAGTTGATTAGCCTATGATTATAACCATCACAAATAACAATAGTTTTAAACAGCACTTACAGTAAGCCGGGCAATTTTTCCCAGGTTAGCTCAGTTGGAAGAGGCCACATGCGTTTTTCAGAGGTGGAGAGTTTTGCTCGAATTTGTTTTCTTAATCACTTTATTTGAAACACTCGATGTGCTCTCCTTTGCAAAGATAAAAACATCTTCAAATAAGTGATTAACAGTGGTTTAATAAGGACTGCGTATTTATTTGCGTTCGTACAGAATTTCTCGTCCCATATATTTCACTTCTGCAAATGTTTTACCAGGGTTTTGATACATGCAGTCGAGAAATGCCATTGGGGTACCGCAACCTCTACCGCCTTACACGTGACCATGACCACTGATGGCGAAATGAAGCAACGATGACTCAATCTACCGTTGTGGTCGAAGGAAGGCGGAAGTTGTCCTGTTAGTGAACGTCGATAAATATATGATCTTGCTGAAGTCGAGAGGGAAGACTTTGACTGGACGGCTTAGTAGAAGGAGCACCGCAAGCATTATGGAGACGTGGTTACTTCAGTTCTCGCTTCCGATCATGAAGGAATATATCCAAACTTTGTTTCTTTATCCCTGTATTGTAATGACTCGAGGAGTTACTCATTCTCCCCAATAAAACACTTTCGAGAAGCGCAATATTACTTCCAACGAGGACGGCGACGTTGACGGGTCTTCTTACGAAACCAATTCCCATTTTCTCTTCAAATGCATTTCGTGGGTTGCGGCTCCAGAAGTATGCCATAGTGATTGACCTACGTAACATTCCACCACGTTTCACGCTATAGCCACTCAGAAAACGACGTTCCTACGTCTCCTACGTGCTCGACGGGGATGCTACTCGATGGTTGATTGAATATTTTTACATATAACTCTCGATGCGTTTGTGATAGAACTCGTAGGCGGGAGATACCAGTGAAAAGAAGCATCCCACGAGTAGTGCAGTGATAGTAAATTCAATGCTGGCTTCCTATAAAGGCTTACTTTGTCTTTAATTTTTTCAGTTGTGTAAGTGCCACAAGAACATGATAATTTCTTCATCAGGCGATATAAAGCATCTTCATGTAGCCGAGTATAAATAGCAATGACTGCCTCTTTTTTGATGGCTGTTTTTAAGGAATCTGTCGTCCCACAAATAAGTATTGTATAAATGAATTACGAGAGTTCTGGATCCAGAATTCCGCAAATGCTACTTGCACAGCCCGACTTCCGACCACGTTCGACGTGGCCATGCCTCAAAAAATGACGCCACTAAGTCTTCCACTGTGGCGAAGCGAAGTGGTGGTTGACAGGCATCCGAACATCAATAACATTGGTTCTCCCGGAATCTCAGAGGGTATGAGTTAGATAACTGAGCTAGAAAAGTGCGTGCGAAATATGCGGAGCTGGTGATTCTGATTCCTGCTTCAGATAATGAAGGAATATTTCTAACTATTCGTGCTGTTTTTTGTGTATTACAAAAACGTGACAATCTCATCTTTGGTCCCTATAAGGGCTCCTAAGAAAGGCAAATGTTACTGGCGATATGAGTACTGCATTCTAAGGTGTCTTGTATGGGACCTCTTGTCTCACATTTTTTTTCTGAATGAATTGCCATGTTTGCGGGCCCTCCTGTGCGCAAGTGTTCTTGGCCCGTCCTCATATCTGACCAGGGTCCGCGTGAAAGCGGTTGGGAAAAACCTTCCTGCGCCTTATGTTGCTTTTGAGTGGTGGCACTACTTGACCAGTCTCTTACATCACAACTGTAAATACCCACCCAAATCAAAAGAGAATTCAACCGGCGTAGCTCGTTTGGAAGAGGACCAATCGCGCTACGCAAGAGAAGTGGGTTCGATTCCACGAGCCTATCGCGGCGGGAATTCTTTCGCCTTTGATTCGTTTTTTTCCTGTATCACTGACATGACATTTTCCGTACTCGGCGCGATAATGTAGCTTCAATCACCCAAATAAGACTTCCAATGAGTATAGCCTCTTTGATGCGTGTTATTCTGGAATCCTTGGTCCCTATTACGTTTGTTATTGAAGTTCATTGCAAAATATACGGGTCCAGGATTTCAGGAATCTCATCGGTTTACCCCGACATTGTGTGGATTCCGCTGCAACAACGAAGTTTATACTGTTCCCGAGGGTGGTCGACCATCGGTGCTGTTTTCTTGGTCACTGAACATATCTAATAACCCCCACTAAAGTAGCGAGGAAATACGTTTTCCGTATGGCTCAGTTTAGGATCACCGCGTAAGTCGCTTGGTCGAGGTACAACTATAATAACGGCACTATTTTCAAATCCATCCCTACTAGCGTTTCTATATAAATGAACATGGGCACTGCCGATCAATTACGTATATTTGGCCATCAATGCACATGTAGTTTTCTTTGCGGTTAACAACGGGGGGATGTATGACAAGTTCCGGAGGTTCAAGAATTTCGAACGTTTGACTATATAAACCGCCCCGCTTTTCGAAGCCTTTGTTGGAGTCTGGAACGACAGCCGCTACGACGGAACACAGTGTGGCCCTACTTGAGTCCAGAGAGAGAGCTACGATAAAACGTCTAGCCCCTAAACTGCTCTGCTAATAAAAACATTAGCGTATAAGCGCTGTTTGTGTGTCTGTATGTATAAATATTCCAGTTTGCTATATCACAAGGTAATATAACAAAAAACATTGTAGCGGTTCAAGGTATGTCAAGGTATATCGTCCGTAAGCTGTAGAAGTGGTATGGCAGAATAACTGTAATAAGTGGGGTCGCTGTAAATTTTCCATGTGCGTGCGGTGCATTTTAAGAAGCAAGATTTCATTTAAGTTTTGCTGGTCCACTAGAAAAAAATATGTTGAGGCTTAAAAGCAGTAACAACACACAACGCTGATGACATCTGTATTCAAGCGCTGTAAGAATCTTGGATAAAATAAAAGGCTTAAAATTAGTAACAACACACAAAAGGGGTGACATCGGCATATAAACGCTGTAAGAATCTTGGAAATAATAAAAACTTTTTGCTAAAACAATAAACCGAAGTTTTAATTATACTTGCCTCAAATGTCTGAAAAAAGGCATGTGGCCCGTAATTTTGCCCCAGTGTTTTGGACTATTGGATATTCGCGAGTTTTGATCAAAATAACCATGCCATGTATTACAGAAGTATTTTGGCTTACTGCTGTTGACTTTAACAAATTGGTTCAAATAGTTGTTCTGGGTTATACCACATAATAGCTGAGCATACTCGAGGGGAAGCAAAAATAACCAATAATTAAGTTTGGCTAACTTGTCAACTACTATTTTACACCCCATGTTTTAGTTATTGGGTATATTTTTTTATCTCTGTATAAATAAACACACACCTACCATTTCAGTGCCTTTTGACAATACATGTTGTCTCCTCCCCACAAAAAAATTCAGCAAGGCTGCCCGTTTTGGACAGTGATTTTTCTTTGCTGTGTGTAACGTTGCGAGTTCAAAGAAACTTTGAGTGTCGATATATGTTAACATTTTTGTCTGCATAGCTATGTAACCATAAATACTGAGCTAAGGGAAATAAATGTTCATCATTTATACGTGACCAAGTATGTGGTTAGAGATGGATTTCCAAAATATGCTCTAGCAAGAGAATATAAGTTTAATACATGATTGACCAATCGAAATATTCTGCGATTTTTATTTGAAAAAATGCGACATTCATCTTAACGCCAGCGTTCTACAAACGCTATGTAGAACAAAAATAAGAACCACGCGCTCTGTTTACAATCAAAGATTTTATTTCCACAGAAGTACAAGGAGGCAGGCTGGGACTAAAAGCTACAAAGCTTGAGAGAGGCCCCAACCCCCTTTGGTACAGTACAATGAAGAGGCAAAATCAAACAAGCCGGAAATTCTATTGTTTGTGTAATACAAATACAATGAACTTGTTACATGTCACCTTGCAAAGAAAGAATCAAAAAGCCAGCACGAGCGCTGGCTTGACGAGGACCTTACCCCGTGTACACACGTCGACGGCAGCGCAGCACTGCCGTTCTACAAAGCAATTGTCATATGTTAAAAAAATGACAAAAAATGAACAGAAACAAGTCGAACCTCAGTCGACCAATCAAGTGCGAAAAACAAAAAAGAACAGATGAAACAAAAACTTAGCAGAACAATTTATAAATGTTACAATACACAATGCATAGTTCATACGAAACAAATATGCACCTTATTTACATCCTAGGGAATTTCAGAACTTGCGCCATGGTACAACATAAAAACAAGCATGAATGAAAGTACTGATAACACGTATGCACATTTAGCTCAAGAGCGCCATATCAAGATTGTATTGCTTCCACGATTTAAGCGTTAGGTTTTCTTGCTGTTCTTTACATAGGTATAGTTCGTTTAAGTGGTAAGGTAGCTGATATTGAACTCTTTGCTTTCCGTAGTTTGTCCTGGAGAGGCGGGTAAGCCAATGTGGGATGCGCCGGAGCGTTCGAGTTATTGTGTTTTTTGTTAATTTACAGTATTCTCCAAGAACCTACTACCAGTTTTCAATTCCTTTATGTAGTGTCGTACAAGTATGTATGAATATAGGCTTTTGATTGGAATCATTTTTAGATCGAGGTGTAGGTCTTTAGACGGCGAATCACGACAGCGGTTTGTTACATTTCGTAATACCTTATTTTGCAATGTTTGCAGTTTGTTAAGATGGCTTTGTGCAGTCGTCCCCCAGACCATTAGAGCATAGGTTAGTTGACTGTAAAACAATGAGTTGTAAATAAGCAATTTCACATTTTGCGATAGAAAGTACCGGAACTTGCCGATAACCCCACACGACCTCGAAAGATTAGTCTTTATTTGATCAATGTGCAGGTCCCAAAATAAATGCTCGTTAAATGTAACACCCAGGGTTTTGACATTTGGAACACAGGGTATTTTAGAGCCACCAAGGAATAAATTCACAGCGCCGCGCAATATTGCGTTTCTAGGTCTGAAAACAACTGATTTACTTTTTAATGCGTTGATAGCTAGGGAGTTAGCCTTACTCCAGTCATGCAGTTTTTCCAAGGTAGTATTTGCTGCACGTGTTAATTCTTCAGTTGTATTAGCAGTGAGGAAAAGGCTGGGGTCATCCGCTTATATTACATATTTTGCATCAGTGTTGATTTTGATAATGTCGTTGACGTATAGATTAAATAGTAACGGCCCTAAAAGGCTGCCCTGCGGGACCCCTGCACTGATAGAAAGAAAATTGGAATGGGCTTTGTTAATGACAACACACTGACTACGAAATTGCAAGTAACTTCTGGTTAGGTTTAAGGCCGTCCCTCGGATACCATATCGTTCAAGTTTGGTTAGTAAAGTCGCATGATTAAGTCTGTCGAACGCTTTCGAAATATCCACAAAAAATCCAAGAGTTAGTAGCTTTGACACAAAACCATCTAATATGATTTCTCTTTGTTGATGTAGCGCATGTGTGGTAGACTTTTCTCGTCGAAATCCATACTGGGCGTCCGAAAAAATGAGAAACTTATCACAAAAGGAAGTAATTCTCGAAGAAATTAATTTTTCTATGCCTTTAGAAAACGTTGGCAGCACTGATATGGGTCTACAGTTTGTAAAGTCGTTTTTGTCACCACTTTTAAATACCGCGCTGACTTTTGCTACCTGAAGCTTTTTTGGAAAAATTCCAGAGGCAAAACAGAGGTTGCATATATGCGTTATAATGTTCGTTATTACATCCAGCAGAAATTTAACCGGTCGAAGCTGAATGCCATCAACATCTTTGCTTTTCGTGTTTCGGAGAGTTTCGTAGGCTACAAATTCTTCTTCTTCAGTGGCAGGATGAAGGTGGAAACTTTTCATGCTATGTTCAGGAAGATAGTTGTTTGGTGTTTTGCTATTGCTTTGTTGTGTCAAGTAATAAAATATTCGTTAAATATGTTGGCAAGAGTCCACAATATTGTATTGTAGACCACAATACATTGAAGAACAATATTGGAAAGGTACAGTAAAGTTCATCAGGGTACAAAAGTGCAAAGTAAAGCAGTGTGCACGGGGAAAATCAGGATAGAACTATGAGTGAGCTCTAAAGCCAGACACAACTAGAAAACCAGTGCGATAAACCAGACTACAGAACCACGACAGTTCTAGCCATTGGAGCAGCTGTTCTGATTTAGATGTATTGTTTCGCCTGTCTTTTAAATATGTTTCAAGTTCATTTGAAATAATTGTTGTCTCCAAATTTGTTCAGTGTGTCGGTGCATTGAATCAGGAAAGACTGTATGCCGTAGTTTCTTCGCAGTTTTGTTGTATGTTTTTTCGCACACCTAAAACAGTTATAGCTTTTGTCAAGTTTGCCATGAAGATATTCTTTGTGTAAAACTTGTAAAAGATTCATACATTGAATTTGGTCAACCGTGGGCATACTGTGCTGGACAAATAGCGAACCCGATGTCAAGTCGGCATTGTGTTCGTCAAAATTTCCAAATACACGGAGAACTCGTTTTTGGAAGATGATTAGCCGTTTGTAATCTGTTTTGTTTGTTATTTGCCACGCTAATATTCCGTAGAAAAGTTTAGAACAGACAAGATTGTTATAAAGCTGTGTTTTCAACCAAAGGAGCAATAAACCTTTCTATCTGTAGAGAAGGTCCTAATTGCTTGAAATTTCATTGCCTATATGTTCTATATGAGGATCCCAAGATTATTCTTCATGACACCCTACTCCCAGGAACGTCTGTTCTTTGATTTCGCTGATAATATTGCCACGATATTCTATATAAATTTCCTGATCTATCTTATGGTCTAAAAGTGATATAGGTAGTCATTGATGTGTTTACTGTAAGTCATTTTCGTGCAACCACTTGGGCAACGTTTCTAATTTACTTCACACTGGAGTTCTTTTAAACTGCTACCGGAGAAAAACACGTTCGTGTAATATGCATACATGGATATCTGGCGTGCAGAAGGTAAGTTTGGAATATCATTACCTTTTATAAAAATAACAATGGTATCAGCTTTGATCCTTGCGGAACATTCTGTTCTATTTCCCAGAAATCTGATGAAACATCATTCAATTTAACAAATTGCTTCCTATTGCTTAAATAGCTCCTTAATAATGTCAGCCGGCACTCCGCGTATTCGTAATTTTAAGTTTCCTTAGCCATATTTCATGCCTGCTTTTTTTATGTCCAAGAATATACCGAGTGAAAATGTTTTCTCTATATATTTTCTAGTATACTGCCGTTAATATTAGCTGGAGCTTACTGTGTTGACGTGTTTTTTTTTTTTAATTCGTACCTATACGGAGAAATGATCTTCTGTGTGTAGAAGTATGTTAGTGTAGTATGCATAAATCTACAAATGATTTTGAAAAGACACTTAACAAATGGATTGAGCTGTAATTGGACAGCTTATCATCCCCACCACTTTTGTAAATTGGCCTAACTCGTGGTCCTTTCAATTTTTCTAGAAAAGCTCTATTAGATATTGTAAAATTCTATTAAAAGATAAAACTTCACTACTTTTGCGGGTGATGCCCCTACCTGGACGTGGTGCAGTACTATCGACGCCAGATGCGACGTTGTTTTTGCACCTGGCCCGCGTTTGTTGGACTTGAAAAATATAGTATGGAAGTTGTGACTTCCAGTATAGCTCTACTCTTATGCTCATAGACTGTTGAACTGTAAGGGCCTGCTTTGATGAAAACCTTTTCATTGTGATTACCTTTTCTGCTGACTCTACCCGTCTACCGTTCAAGCGAGCAACAAGCCAGTTTTTCTCTTCCTGCGGCTCGTTATCACATGCACTGTCTCCTATATCTGTTTGGAATCGTTACCTGAATCCTCTAAGAGGCATTCATAGTATCTGAGCTTGTCACTTTTCAGGTCGCAGTGCATTTTGTATCTGTATTTTTTTTATCGAAGCTGGTTAGGATAACAGGTTCGCACAAAAGTCTCATACTCTGATTTGTCCTATTCAGCGCTTTTCTATTCTTCATGACTTTAATTGTTGTGCAAGTGGTTAAAACGGTAAGTCGTAGCACAACAGTAGGTATTTAAAAAATAGGCCATAAGATTTATTTGAGTCGTTTTGAGGGAGAACTTCCTAAGAGTCGAAAACTCTGACAAGGAATCTAATCTGCTACAGTCCTCGATTTTTTATTCTATGCGTTAAAATACTTCAAAACTATGCCGCTTGCAGTCTCTTCTGTACTGGCAAAACAAAACACTAGTACAGTGTCACTAAGATCCATAGAAAGCTCACCAACTTGCATCTCATCGATGTTGATATAAAAAGGTTTCTAGCGGTATAGCACTACCAGGAGATACCCTAGTCGGTAGTTGTAGGATATTTCTGTATAAATGATATGCCATTACGATTTTAGTTCCAGAGACCTCTCATCCGTGGAACACATGTCTATATTGGTATCACCCATATTACTACATAGATGGTTATCACTGCTACCAAACTAAAGGAGTCACTCAAGATAAATACTAAAGTTTTGCCTGCCACCATTTGGAGGTTTTTTGAACCCTGACGCTGTCGTCTTTCCCAAAACGAATTTTTTAGCGCTCAACATTGCAATTACTCGTAAAAACGTCGTGAACGTCCATATATGCTATGGATTTTTTAAGGTAAATTGAAACTCCACAAAACTCCTGGCCTGAGTGAAAAAATGTTTCGATCGGTATTTGTTAAAGAATGAAATCGCATAATTTTAGTCCACCAAGTTTCCGAAAGATACACCCGATAAAGTTCAGGCTTAATTCTTTCAAAGAAGACAATTATGTCATTTGGCTTGTTTCTCATGCGCCTTAATATATATGCATTAAAGCTAGATTACAACAACCGGTAAACGCTTTGGTAAAACTGTCAACGTCATAATAGGATTGACCCCTTTTTGAAAGTGTTGTAACTACAGGCAACTCGTCAAATTGCCTCTAATACTGCAGTGAGAACTTTTCGGCTAGAGCCACGAACGCCACTTTCCGGATATCTTTTGCGTTTTTGCTTACTTTGCGCTATTTTATTCCATTGTTATAAGTCCGAAGTTATAGTCACAGCGTTAATGACACGTACCTATATGCATAGATAGAAACTTTTGTATAGCAGATTGAAAATTTCCTACTATGCCCTACTCACAGATTTACAAGGGGCGTTGAGCCTCTTCAAGGACCCTCCGGAGGTAGTTCGGGCAGTTGCAGGGGTCGAAGGTATGGCGCGTGTTAATCTCATTGCCAGTGTGGTAGTTATGCTTGTTGCACCCCCAGCAGGAGGACATGGAGCACTTTGAGTCTGATAAACTGCAGTATTTATCCAGGTGGTCGTAGACTTGACAATCGCTGAAGCGTCGGAGGATTGTGTTAAAAAAAACGACACCATGTCAACGAAATATTCACGTTTTTACCAAGTAGGGCATTATATACCTCTTTCTTGATTTGCAGCAAGTCCTTCTTGCCACGTTTTCCTTCTTACGATGCTTAGACCTTGAGGTCATCCGAGCAGTCGAGATGGTTTTGCTTAATAAGATGTTGTGGGGTGGAGTCTGTCTGGATGTGCTCTTCTAGGCATACCTATTTGATTTCTGTGAGGTTTACCTCCGGGAGTTTTGTCGTGAGCTCTTTTTTGAAGCTGTCTTGTGTCTTATTAATTTCGTTATTCCTTCTCTTCTTTCCTTGTGCAAGTTGGAGACATGACTATCTCTTCTCTCTGCGACCTGATATTAACATGCTTAAGGCCTATGTCAGCGTGGTCAATGGTCATCTAGGTTTCCTCAATTACCTTCACGGGAGGAAGGTTAAATCTGCACTACAAGTTCAGTTTTTGTTTTCTTCTTGTTGCAGGTTCGTCGGCATCAGAATTTGGGAATTATTTCTTGAGCTGTAACGAAGCTCCGGGCATAATGGCGCATGGCTCCCTCAGGCCCGTGACCCACCCTCCTGCGAATTTGATGTCTTGGTTAGCTTCAAGGGCAATCGTCTTTACTCTGATGTACTCTGCTAATAGAACGTCCAAGTCATTGCGGACTCCTTGTTCTTGGAACTTGTTTGAAATCGACATGACGAAATTAAAGAACCTGCTATCGCTCTTATACAGCTTGGCCAAAACAGAATTTTCCCTGTCTGGATAACTTGTGTGGGCTTCTTGGAGGCTGGGGAAATCGTCCTCGCAGTGTTCAGGCTTTTTACTCATTCTCGACTGTTGTTCTCGGAAGCCGCATTCCAATGCGGAGTCCACTGTTGAGTTATCGTATGCAAAGGGAAGTGTTATTTCTTCTTTGTATCATTGCACTTGCTCCATTTTTCGGATTTGTGTGTGTCTGAAAGAAGCATTTCTTTAGGAACCTCTCAGTGTCCCAGCACGATCTGACGGTTCTTTACTAATTGTGCGTTTAGTTATCTTTTTGAATATTGTTCTTTGCTTTAAAAGTGTATTTCTTGCGTTTTCCTTCGTTCGTGTCACCGTTATTCGGGCTTTCCGGCTCAGTGCTTGTCGTTAACAAGACCCATGCTTACAGCCAAAATCGGCGGTGTC